>NC_142358.1:10473031-10777753 GCF_059441175.1 Urocampus carinirostris
GACCAAGGAGCTGGACTATGAGACACAGCAGTTCTACAACCTCACTGTTCGAGCCAAGGACAAAGGAAAACCGGTGTCTCTTCTGTCCGTCACCTTTGTGGAGGTAGAGGTCCTGGATGTTAATGAAAACCTCTACACGCCACACTTTTCCCAGTTTGCCCTGTCAGGATTGATTAAAGAAAACGCACGCATCGGAAGTACCCTTTTACAAGTCAGTGCCGATGATGAAGATGATGGCAGGGATGGAGAAATCCAGTATTCCATTCGTGATGGGAGTGGACTTGGACGATTTGCCATAGATGAAGAAACGGGTACGTTTTTATATGATACTTATATTCTAAGGCCATTTTCTCTGTAGGATTGCTGTCCAGTTTTTTTAATTTTGGGAAATCAATGAGCAAATAAAACATGTTTTAGTTAAAATACTCAATAAAATAATTTTCCTTAGTTATAAAAAAACAAAATCTCTTTAAAGGTTTAGCGGGTATGAAGTCCACTGGTATATTTATGAATGTCTACCACATTGGTGGACTGTGTATTTCACACTTAGGCTTTCAGTAGTGCTACGTCTGAATCAATCAACCCTTCATGGCTATAAAACATGCATGGCGGCTGCAGCTGCGACACAAAGTAACAATGATAACCGTATAAAATTGCTATATTATTTGGAAATAAAGACACATTTTACTCACCCAAAATCAATTTTTGTGCACAAAAACAAGCCTCCTTTTTTCCTCAATAAGATTTCAATTACTCTGTCGTACATATCCTCCATGCGTTTCAGTTCCATCAAAAATGTATTTTCTATCGCCATTGAAACCAATGCTAAAAAATACAGCCTGTCCTGTTCTTCTGGCATAAGTTTTTATATTTGATTGAGGGCTAAATGTGTGTTTAAAAGGAGCAGCTTTGTTTTCGTTGTTATACTTCCGCTACTCCCCCCAGACGGTCAAAGTTTGTAAATCGGCTGAGGCTTAGTTGCGCCTCCTAGATGGCCATGGTGTCACCAAATCGCAAACTGATTGGCTAAACCAACAGCTTTATTGAGCATTCATAGACAAAATATTGTCTACCATGCCTATAGAATCTGAGAAAATCCTCTAAAATTGCATCAGACTAAATGTGCCAATATTTAAAGAGGGTTTAAAGCATACAGCCAACTTGGCAGGTGCAATGGACACATAACTTCTCAGAATGCACCCCATTACAACGTATCGGGGGGCGGCAGTGGCTCAGGAGGTAGAGCGCTCGTCTTGGGATCAAGAGATCGCAGTTCGAATCCCGGCTCCTCCGTGTTACATGTCGAAGTGTCTTTGGGTAATAAGCAGGTTAGCGCCTTACATGGCTGCACGGCCGCTATTGGGAAATGTGAAGCACACTGTAAAGCGCTTTGGGAAGTCTTGACTTAAAAAAATCCCCAAAATGTTTAAACAAAAACTGTGAAAATAACAACACAAGACTAACAAACGTTTTCACTGTACAGTTGTCACTAGAACAAAACATTGTGTCGAAATATGAATACAAAGATTCTACAGCTTTTTAAGTTCACACCTGTATTGGCTTGTACTGTAACACAAGAATTTGTGACATACTGAAACACAGTATTTACCTTGGTGCACTTGTCCCCAGGTGTTTAACAGGAGCACAGTGAATGTTAGGATTTATTGCCCCTGTTAACCGAATTGTGGCAGGCCTCATAAATCAGCTCCAGGCTGCTGATAAACCCTATAAATGCAATTGTAAATACAGCTAAAATTATCCTGGTCTACACACAGAAGCACTCACTTCAGCCATCTGTCTCAGCCAGCTCTGTGAAAAACCGCAGGATCGGGGGAGATTGGTTGAACTTGGCGTTGTACCATTTTTATTGGCACTGAGAAATTATCTACCCTTTTACAAATAATAATAATAATAATAATAATAATTTCCTTGTATTGTCATTCTGTGTAACAATGTACACAGAACGAAATGTCGATTGCATCTGACCCGATGCAGCCGCAGCCAAGAGAGGGCGCCGCCGACCATGTACTTATGTTTGGGACTGTGGTATCACATTGATATGTAGAAATGGGCCTTTTGGGAGAGTGCGTCTGTGATGTTCCGATATGACCAAAGAAGTGGATCCAATATAAGTCGACACAAAAAAAGATTCTTAAAAAAGGTTTATTTACAGAGGAGTAGGGAGAAAAAAAACCACAAAGTTCTGGATTTTCAATCCAACCACCGTAATGTTCAGACTATAACTCGCACCTGATTTAAAGCTTCACCTAATCGGAAAAAATATTTTATACTCATATAAGCTGCACCTAACTATAAGTAGCACATTCCCACAATGAAACATGAGATATTTATAAAGAAAGACAATAAACAAAGTTTTCAAAAGAAACACACACAAGGAGAAAGCACCGAGTTGCAGAAACCACAAGTAACACAGTGCTACCAGGGCTGGTTGACATACTTGATTTTACATTTTCCCTATATTTTATATGTTTTTGGGATAATTTCAATTTTTTTACTGCGTATAACCATTATTTTACGCATTGTGTGGTTCATTCCGAGCAGTCTCCCCAGTTGTTATTATTTGACAGTACTGTACTGCAACCGATCTGCAAACTCACTTCTACTCCATAGAATATGAATAACCTGCTCTTCTCGTCGGCTGAAAAATAGTCTGTGTAATATAGTGTAATAATCTGTGAAGCCCTTTGAGACTCTTCGTGATTTAGGGCTATACAAATAAAAATGACTTGACTTGACTTGACTACTTATTTCTTAAAAAATGCATTACAACATGTATACAGTGCTTTTATTTGTCAAAAAATGCTTATGTCTTTAAAAAGGATTTGTTCTTTGGTTTCATTGTATAGTGCCCTATTTGATTATGTAATCATAGTTAAAAAAAAAAAAGGTACTTCACATATATCGCCTATCACAGGTACTTTTTGGAATGTAACCACTGTGATAACAGAGGGATTACTGTACAGCAAAAATCCTATCATAAATTGCACAGCCGTCCGAATATTTGTAGGAACTGAAAACTGAAAACTAATCCCTCGTTTTTGGCAAAATTGCGTTCCAAAAAGGTCCCGCGACAGTCAATTCCCGCTAAGTAGAAACCTTTATTTATTAAACACTTAATATTATACATTGAATTTGACATTATTCGTTAATACCCAAACACAAACCCAATTTACAGGCCCAAGCATTTGTTGAACATATGAAAGTAATGTACTTAATCAAGTTTTTTTACAAATAACATCTGTACTGTCAAATTATCTTTTTAAAAATAATCTCGCGTGACTCTAGTAATGATACACAGTGCAGAAAATGGAAGGATGGATGGAATCTTGCGAGCACTATCGATTGGTTGTATGAAATATGATTGGTTGACCAACTAGGGCATTTGAGCAGATAACGTGTTTTTGTTCCACAGGCCACATTAAGAATGAGGTAAAGGTTTATATAAAATTTGTTCTGAACTTTTCAAAACCATCCACTTCAATTCAGATATTTTGTTGCCATCATGTGGACGTTATTGGGAAAACAAAGCGCCGCTCAAAAATGCTTTAACCTTCCTTTAGCATGTGGAGAAGTCCAAGTTTGTCGGCGATAGAAAGCATTTTCCTCTGCCTTTTTTGCTTTTCATGATGGTTTTGCATGTGCGCAATGTAGGTTTGACTGGGACGTTATTGAAGCAAGGGCACAGATCATTGAGGGATTACTGGATATGGACCATTATGTAAAGTAACTCATTTACATATTCATTATCAGCTAATCGCTTCCTGATTCACTTAGGAGTATTAAATGCCAGTATAACGCCACTCCATCGCATATCTACTGGAAAGGAATTCTCAAAATTGACCCTGCACATGTGCATCCTACATGATTACCCAAGTCAAATGGATAGGTTCCAACTCATCCATCACCCTAAATAATGTATCTATGCATTTTCCATAGTGCTTATCATGTTCAGGGTCACAGGTTTTGGGATTTATCCAAGCTGACTACTGGCAAACAGTAGATTTAACCTTCCCATAAAATATAGCCAATCCTTAACACTCTCATTCACACTATCACCGATTAGGATCTGAGCCTATGCTCCCTGCATGCATCTCAGGAAAGCGAATCGGGCATCTCTAAGGGGCCGGTCACACAGACATTTGCGGCTGAATCACGGCCAGAAATTTCTGCCTTTGAGGCGGACGCTATAGGACGCGTTGAGATCGCCATTCAGACTAGGTGCGGCAGTGTATAACACGAGGTCGGAAATTCGCGCGCGGGTGGCAGCGCGAAAATTTTTTGCGCTGTTCAATTCTTGAGAGCACGTGAACACAGCCTTTCACGAGTTTATCAAGGCTGGACCGCGGCCGTAAACTTCTGGCCGTGAAGCAGATGTCGTTGGGCGCTGTTGGACGATTTGAGACCGCCATATAGACGAGATAGAGCAGTGCTTTACTCGCGGTCGGAAATTTTCACGTGGTTGGCCGCGTTCAAAACTTTTGAGCTGCTCAAAAGTTTGAGCACGTGTTAAACCGCGTGCCGCACACGTGGTCAACACGAGGTAATGACGCGGAAATGACGCGGAACGACGTGCTCTGGCCGCGGCCAGGGCGTAGTTACACATGGGTAGGACGGGAAATTTCAGCGGGTAATCGTGGGTGGAGCATGGTAATAGCATGTTCTGCGCCTGTATCGCGGTGTTATTACGTGAAATTAGCGTGTTACGCGTGTGACAGTCAAACGCCTTTCACTGCGTATATACAGCGCGATTTGCCGAGCACACCATTGTGCTCGTGACGTCAAGGGGGTGAACATGGATCACCGTCAGCGTAGTTTCTCTTCATTTCGAATAAATCTTTCGGTGCATTGTCGATGGTCGTAGCAAGGCTTTGATGCTAGGTCCTTAGCTTGGCCTGTTAGCCGAGAGTAAGAGTCCCGGCTCCTAAGCTTTGTAACGTGTTATGACCTGATCGATAATGGTTAATGAGTAAAATAGATAAAACAATTACCCTCAATAAACCCCTTCCCGTCAGCGTAGTGATCTCGTCTTAACCCATATTTATTTCTTGACATTTATTTTCAAGATAATAAAATAAATATGATGCCATAGCTTGAAATCTTGATATTCACGGGACTGTGTCTAGAGCGTTTATGAATTCTACAGCACGAGAAATACATCCCTGCCGAGAATTGCATTTCCTCGCTTCTCCAACCATTTCTACCTCGTTTTATCTCACTTATAGGGAATGTAATGGCGAACATATAACCAAATCCACTTCGTCTTGCATTCGTTGGGAATGTAATACAACATAATCCATTCCGTCTTTGTTATGTTGTGAACGTAATCGAACGGTAAATCCTTCCCCCCTCGCGTGAACGCGCATTCTGCTGCGCTTCCATCAGAAGCGATCGTATTCTATATTAAACGCATATTAAAACAATAAAGCGAGCTAATTATAACAATTGGGAGATCCTAGTCTATATAACGCGTTTATTTAAACAATAAAGTGCGATCGTATTCTAAAAAATGCGTTTGTCAACGCGGATGAAAAGGTCAAAAGCGATCGCAGCAGAATGCGCGTTCACGCGAGGGTGTGGGGGGGTGGGTGTGTTGCGTAGGAGTCGGATTTGGGCACAACACCGGCTCGGGAGCTTTTATACCCGTGGTCCACACGAGAAAATGACGCAGAAATGACGCGATGGGGAAGCGGAACAGTCGCCGGCGTCTTTTTTCCGGCCATACAACAGACGAACGGCGGGTTGTCAAATTTTGCGCATTTTCCATCCCGGGCAACCACGGGCAAAAAAAAAACGCAAAATTTTAGCCGTGATTCAGCCGCAAATGTCTGTGTGACCGGCCCCTTAGATTAAAATAATGAACAGTGTCAGACACAACTCCAAGTCCAATACGAGCCCTTCTCCCAACTGTCAATGTGGATCGTAAAAATGACCGTATATTTCAGACTTCACGCCACTACTTTTTGCTGCTTTTATAACACTGCTGCTTTAAATATGGTGGGGGTTATTCTTTTTTGTGGCACAAAGGAAAAAGGTGAGCTGCTCTTTTCCACAACGCATGTGCTCTAAATGCAAAATACCTGTTAAGGTTTACGGGCTGGACCCAAACATGGACACACAAGCAGAATTCAAAAATGTATTGGAAGCAATGAGGAATGAACAAAAGACGCTCTACATATGGGAGGAGGGAGAGGAAAACTCAAAACCAAAACCACAGTCTGACCAAAACTAACGGCTGTCAGTGAACAATAAGTCCTCGGATTGATTAGAGACAGACGTCCAGGACTCAGACAACAGCAGAAGCCAGGATGTTCCCTTGCAGAGAAAATGATCCAACAAAGGAAGCAGTTGGTGCAGTTATTTAATACTAGGTCCTTGATAAGAGTCACTTGTGGATGACTGAAGGCAGGTGTGGGTATTCTCCCATCCCATTATCCGTAGGCGCCCACTTGGGAATGGTGGCGTGCTGTTTCATCACAACACCGCAGTGACGTCTGGAATATTTATGATGCCCTTCTAGAGTATAATTAAGTCCATATCTTTGCTGACATTATTCATAGAATAAGTAACAACCGCAACAAGGAAGGTTTGACAATACTGTATTCAATATTTACAACATACTCACGAAATACCTTTTCACCAACAAATCAAGGCCTCAGTTTTTTTCCAAATTGAAAAGCAGTAGAAGTTATCCATCAAAAATGCTACACTTACCTTTCCGTATCCTCTGCGTCAATGTCGGGTCGCTGACGTTTCCTTTAATCCTCGAGGAACAATGATAAGCAAATGCAAATTGGCCCATTACCTCAGAAACCACCAATGATAACACAAAACGACAACTGGCGCTGTCATCTACAAATGCAGGGCTCACATTTTGCCCGACGCAGCCCTCATTTGGGTTCTCTTGCTTGTCTTGGTATTTACCTTCTTGAATGGTTACATGATACAAAAATACGTGATGTAAAAAACTTAGAGCAGAACAGAAAATGACGAAGCTGAAAACGGCGTCAGATGTGCGCTGGGCTTAAAATGTAAGAACTGGGCATGAACTAGTTCATTTATATGGCTGTTTAAGCCCTTACCTCAAAATCTGGTGCAGCTTTTAAAAAGACAAAAATAAGTTTAATTCTTTAATTTGAGAATGCGAGTTTTAACCAGTGGCGTTCTATAATGTACTGTAAGGCTTCAAGAGTAACTGAAATCTTACGGAGATAGCGATGTGATGTAGTGCAATTGTGTAATTGCAAGACAATGCATTTTTAAAAAAAATTATAGTTCCTTGATTTTGACCACCCCCACCCTACCCCCCTTTGTTATTTGAGTGATGGAGTGTTTGTCCAACCAGAATTGTCACATTTTGTGGTTTACCAGCCAATCAGGGGCAAGTTTTAACTGCACTAGCCAATAAAGGTGGGAAAAGTTTGCAAGCAGCACACTATGCCACTAAGCCTGATGTGAGCTGACAGCAACCCTAACAAAGCTCCCCAGAAGAGGGTGCTGTTTTCTTAACGTTAAAGCATGATTAAGTACTCACAAAAAACAAAACTAGCACGGAAACTGCGGTTTTCTTTTAAAATCAAAAGTTGCATCAAAATAGCATTCCTGGCAAATATATAAATCCTTTTTTTTTCCTTTTTTTTTTTTCAAATTTTTGCAGCCCTAGTTTAGAATATACCTTCATTGTATACATCAGCATAAAGTATATCAAGGACATCTTTGGAGTTGTCCATCGTATATAATTTTATAAACACAAACAAAAAAACACAAATAAACGATGACAACTAAATTTAGATACTAAGCCTTCTGAACTGTTCTTACTTGTATTAGTATTTCACCCTCGTTGGTAGTTTGAACTCTGCGGGCATTCTAGTTTTTATAAGCGGTGCAGCAATTCTAAACCAATAAACGTAATGAAGAGCTCTGACATTTGCATAAGGGTGTACATTAATGCAAACTCGCCTAGTTCCCACTATTTTGAGCACATTTTTATATAGCTGGTGCAGAGTGTGTAGTTTTAAAGATTTTAAAAAATGTATACAAGTGCTGTAACATGCATTTTTTTATGTAAAGCGTATTAAATGAAGTCGTTATTTTGGCTTCATTTTGATGAAATATGTACTGAAAAAGACGTTTGGAAAATATAATTATTTGATCATCTCATGCGAGTCAGTGGTCGAGGTTTATTCTTCAGCCCGAACTGTCTAGAAATCTAGTTCGGGCCGAAAAAAGTTGATTATTACGTTTGTGTCAGACATCTCCATCGCTTTTTATATTTTTTATTAACATATTTATATATTGTGTAGCATATCCCAGTCTGTGCACGCTAGAGAGCCTGTAGCTGTGCTGTTGCATCCTCCGACCAAACGGCAACGCTGTCAATGGTTGTCTTAGTATGTTTCAGTTTTGTTTTGTAATTCGTAAGCAAAGCAAATACATTGTGTCGGGCTAGCCAAGTGGAAGCTGTGCCTGGACTGCGAATGTGCCAGAAATGTTGCCGTAACATAAGTCCAGGGTGTTATCTGTGGGAATATCCTCATACCGGTTCAGTGATGGGTCACACATATTAGGACCGACCTGAGAAGTATCCCTTAAGGATGCAGTGGACAGAGAAAATTCTCTGAACCAGCCACTGGCTATAGAATGCCTTACACATTCCACATTCACCCAAGACATATATAAGACATAAATGAGCACAAACCATTCTCTCCAAAACCAAGTTATTTCAGAATAATTGTAAAGGGAAAAAAATTCATGCCCCGAGTGACATGGCCGCTTTCTGGTGTCCCGTTTCATCTGGAGGGACGAAAGCATGACCAACTTAACTTGTTTGGGTGTTTGGGCAATTGGGTTGGCCATGGTCCCAAAAATTTTGTGTGTGTTTTTTTTTTCTTTTTTTTTCTTTTTATTTTCTTTGTTATTGTATGTGTTGTCTTGCTGTCGGTCACCCCTCTTGAGGGATATGACCAAGGTAGATAGATAGATAGAGTAGTTAAAAACACCCAAAATGAACAGCGGAGCATCAGGATACTTAGGCACCATAAAGCTAACATCCTCGGCTTTTATTTAATTGGCTTTGTAACACTGCAATTTCAAAGTCCATCCGGTATGGTTTGTAGCTGTGCGTGAAGTTGTTCAGGTACGAATCAGGAACTCAAAATGTTGGAATGCTCTGTCCAGGATGACTTCTTGCCTCGTGTGAAGGATTTATGGCATCTTAAGCTCTTTTTCATAAGTGGAGAAAGAGAGGCACTCTAAATGTGAATTTGCACAGTGCATGCTAATGCAGACTTATATGGGTCCGTCTTGGTTGAGCATTGACCAAAGGTAAAGCTCCATATCTACAGTGCTAAGATGCTGAATCCTAGTATCTTGTGATCTTGAAGAGTTCAAGAAGCTTTCAGTTGTGTCTGAAGTAAAGCGAATTTTTTAATAGTTAAGATGAAGAGGAAGCTGAATCATAAACTATTTGATCTAATTTCCTACTCTTAACTATGGTCATGAACTGAGGGTAGGTGATTGTGGGAGGTCCTCTCTTGTCTAGTCATTTTCGACTGAGGTCTGCAGAATTCCATCGCTAACTGTTTCTTTGGGCTATCATCCCTGTCAGTGTAGATGAGCTTCCTTATGGTGTTTTCCTCACATGGTTTATCTGTGCTTCCTCATCTCTTTGTACTTAATTTTCAGTTTTGTGTTTTTCTATACAATTATCGGGTGTTTGGCTTGATTCGGTCCTTTTGCTGGTTGGTTTTGATTAACGCCCCACTAAGAGTGGCATTTCTACATATGAAGGTGTTATGCAAACAAACTGAATTTATTTGATTTGGGTTATGACCCAAAAATAAAGCAAGAAGCTTTCCCATTGAGTGAGATCAAATGGTCGGAACCCACAGCGGGGCTCCTGTTCCTCCCGCTGAGTTTGATTGAGAAATCATCAATAGCTTATCTTTCTGCTATTGCCATTTTTTTCAGCTTGCCGGTTGGTTTGTCTTGTGTATCGTGCGCTTTAAACAAATACACAAACAGTTTCACCAAAGCCTGATATTTCGTTGCTTTCTGTCCGCCCACTATGTTCAGGAGAAAGCTTTCGACAAGAAGGCTCTGAATTACTGTGTCGCCTCTCCTGTTTTAAGTGACAGAATGATAGAAATGTGGGTGGCAAGGAATAGAATTGATGGCCTCTTTTTCAAATGTAATTAAAAACATTTTTTGTTTGTGTGTGTTTTGGAACAAATTGGTCACTGGGGTAATTGATGTTGGCTACTCAGTAATTTTAAACCCCAACGGTGGTGTAAAATGAGACCAAAACACGCATTTAGTGATTTTAGCAAAACACCAAGTTTACTTTACTTTTAATGAGGGATAGTCATTTCAAAATGTGTACAGTAGATTAAGCTGATTAGGTCTACCCTTAACATTGCTCAATTAAAAAAGAACAAAGTGTCTATGTATTGTGTAGGGGGGAGGCGGTTCTCAAAGGAAATCCCACTGTTACCCCTGCAATGGAATTTCCCCTAAAATATTGACAGCTTTACAAACACTAGGGACCATGTAATGGGGATGCCCATTAATTCCGAGGATTTCAGTCTTAATAATGCAAAACGGCTGTTACTTTTCTAAATCTGTTAGGGAATGATGCTCTTCACACATATTTGGACTGTATGTAATAAAGTAGACATTAATAGTACAGTAATCCCTTGTTTTTCACGGGGCTTTCGTTCCAAAAATGTCCCGCTCAAATCCCATGAGGTAGAAACATTTATTCATCAGTGACAGATAATATATACGACTGTGACAAAATTATATGGCATGGCGGCTGGGTGGTAGGCGCGCAGCCCCACGGTCCAGAGGCTTTGGATTCAAGTCCAACTACCGCAACCTCCCCGTGTGGAGTTTGCATGCTCTCCCTGTGCCTGTGTGGGTTTCCTCCAGGCATTCCTGTTTCGTCCAGGCACTCCTGTTTTCTCCCATGTCCCAAAAACATGTATGTCAGGTTAATTGGCCTGTCCGAATATTCGCTAGGTTAGAATGAATGAGTGAGTTGTCTGTCTCTATGTGCCCTGCGACTGGCTGGCAATCAGTTCAAGGCTTCAGCACCTCCGCGACCCTACTGAAAATAAGCGGTGCAGATAACGAATGGATGGATGGATGGAACAAAATGCTCACTACAGATCTAGAAATAAAAACAGAACACAGAATTGCAGTAAAACGACAACCTTTATTGTCATTATACAATAGAACAACGAAACTGGTGGGCTTTTCCTTTCCGTCTAATACAGCTATGTGGAGAGTGGCTGTCTAGCTGCACCCTAGCATCGGGGATCCTGAGTTGACCCAGGTTTCAGTGATACAAGCGGTTTCCGTCGAGTTGTAGCTCCAGGTCCATTGTCTTATGGCTAATGTATCTGCCGTAGGTGAAATATAGGCTAGGCATGGGTGGCGTAAGAGTTTTTACGTAGCCGTGGTAGTGGGCCGGACCATCAGCCTAGCTTTTGCATTCTCTCTCGATGAAACAATCCACGGTGATCACTATTTATTTACGCTCACCCCCGCCACCGCCTCAGTATCTTACTAGACCTCATAATATTTTGCAGAGCACCCGATGGTGATCAACATTTCTTTGCGCTCATGTGACTTTCTTCGGAGTTCGACATAATTGCTGAATTTATTTTCAATGTAACGAGCCTCGCTGTCACAGTTTATTTTGGACTCATTGACATGTGCGCTCGCTCCGCAGTTTGACCACTAGCCTATCACAGTCACGCACACAGGCAGTCACACCCACCCAACACCACACAAAGCTCTCCACAACCTGCCCCCATGATAGGATTTGCTCTGTGTTGTCTGCTGCAGAACACAATGCATTGCACTGTAAAAATCTCCAAAGTAACAAAATCGCATATGGTAAACTGCAATACAGCAAGGGATTATTGTATTTCAAATGTTACCTACTTTTTTTTTACAGAGGAAATCCAGCTGACGAATGCAGTCTAAATTTCTGATGAGCTTCCCCATTAAAATATAAGCATAATGGTCGACCCAGAATTTCCTATGAGTGTTACAGTGCGGAAGTGTGTTTGTATTTGTGCTCTTCAATATAAATCTTCATAGAAGTTCGGCCCATTACAGGTTTTTTTTTAATTTGCTAGGTGACTTAAGTAGTCAAGAAACCAGCAGAGGGGAAAGGCAGATGTCGCGATGTGATACTTTCAGCTTCGAACCCTATCAATTCAGTGTTTTTAAAAAAGGCACATAAAAGAAGAGAAAAGCAAAACAAATAAAAAGGGAATAAATGAATGAATACAAATTATGAAAGGGCACAAATCAATTGAGGGTAGGGGGCCTAGCTGGTGGGTCTAGCCATCATGAATTAAGTTATCCTTTACTTAGAATGATGGTGTGTATTATTTAGTGCCTCCTACTGGTTAAAAAAAAAAAAAAAGCAAAACTATATTAACTACAATACAAACTGTTTAAAATATACAGGTTGTTTCAAAATAATTGATATCCTTTGAATATTAATATTGTTTATTATAAATATCTGTATTTCCTTGTACACAACTCTCAACTTGAGCAGCATTATTTTAGAAAAAAAAACCTAATTGCTATTTTTCCAATCTGTATTGCAATTTCGATGTGATTTTTGAATTTACAAGAAAAGTGCATTTCTGCGCTTGTTTTGATCTTGGGAGACCTTAACTCGAGATGATGTCTTTAAAGACTGAAAGTATATGACTGTCACAAAATAACTATAGGTCTACAAATGAAAACAGAATTGCAGTTGGATGAATGGTCTTTATTGCCATTACACTAAAGTACAACGAATTTTGAGGGCTCCTCTTTTCAGCGTAAGCAGACAATTTAGAGAGAGGCTGGCTAGCTACACACTAGCGGTCGGATAACCGCGACTTCTACAAGTTGTGATGATTAAATGATTAAAATACAGGAGTCACAAATGTGTAGCTGTTTTCCACGAGTAGCAGCTGCAAGTCCTCCGTTTCATGCGTAATGGATCCGAGCCCTATACCTCGCTGTTGGACCAGGTCAACGGGGTGAACAACAGTACTGTGCAAGAGGTGTTCAGAGTATCCAACAATTGTCACGTTGTTGTAGACGAGAGTGCAGAGACATCAGACGAGTCAGTGAAAAGGGCAGTTCCACCAGGCACGAATGGTTTTGTGACATCAGAAGAAGTTATGGGGAAATGGAAGTGCTATCCTCAGTGCTCAGTCTACTGGCGGCGTAAGTCAAGTGATCGGAACGGATGCTAACTTCAATCTTCTGCAGAAGGAAGATCAGTCAACGGCACTCCCACAAAGTCAGCTTGTTGGTTTACAAGAACAGGACAACACAATAAGCAGAACCATGTACTTTGTGCATAGACACAAGAGACCTACCAGGCGTGAGAGAGCTGTCGAGTCGCCTATTGTGATGAAACTACTGAAGCATTGGAGCAGACTCACCATACAGAATGGCATGCTCTACAAAATAAGGAAAGATCCTCGCATGGCCAAGAAAATCTTCCAGTTTGTGGTGCCTGACTCATTGAAACAAAAAGTCCTTCACGGTTTTCATGACTCAGCAGGTCACCAAGGCCAGAACCGTACTTTGTCTCTGGTGAGGCAATAATTCTTCTGGAATGGCATGGAACGTGATGTTGTGAACTATGTTAAATCCTGTCAGCGTTGGATATTAGGGAAAACACCAGAACCACACAACCGTGCACCACTCAAGAACATAGTCACCTCTGAGCCTATGGAGTTGGTCTGTATAGACTTTTGGACTACTGAGCAAGAGAACAAGTCTGTAGATGTTCTGGTCGTAACTGATCATTTCTCCAAGATGGCGCACGCCTTCCCTTGCAGGAATCAAACCGCCAAACAAGTTGCTCGCCGTCTGTGGCAGGATTTCTTTCTTGGTTTCCCTCGGCGTATCCACTCAGATCAGGGAGCCAATTTTGAGAGCAAACTGATCAAAGAGCTTCTAGAGATGGCTGGGGTGCAGAAATCCCGTACCACCCCATGGGAAATGGTATCGCAGAACTATTTAACCGAACATTGGGCGATATGATCAGAACCCTTCCCCCTCAGCCCAAAGCAAAGTGGCCACAAATGCTGCAGCAGCTCACCTTCTGCTAGAACTGCATCGAGCATGAGACAACAGGGTTTGCACCGTTCTACCTAGTGTTTGGGAGGATCCTTCGTCTCCCTGTCGATGTCATCTTTCAACATGCTAGTACCAATGATGCTGTTGTTAGCTACTCTGACTTTGTTACCCATCTGAAGAAGGATCTACATGAAGCTGCTCAGATTGTACGGAGGAACACTCTCAGAGAACAGACTCGCCATGCCAAGCTGTACAACCGTAGGGCCAAAGGATCACCCCTCGTCGTGGGAGACCGGGTGTTGATCGCCAACAGAGATGTCCCAGGGAAACGCAAGATTGCAGATAAGTGGGAGTCGACCCCGTATGAAGTCATATCAGTCAAGCCTGATCTCAATGTCTATAGAGTCAAGGATTGCCTGACGGGCAAAGAGAAGGTAGTTCACAGGAATTTGCTGCTCTCTGTTAGCTTCTTGCCCTGTGAGGGAGATCTGGCCGGCGAATCTGAACACTCAGGGTGTGACGCTGCTATGCACAGAAGTGATGTATGCCCTGATTTACCTGATGCGGTTGAAGACAGTGATGTCCGTACAGTAAACTGGGTGATACAGTCAGGTGAAGAGAAAGTTCATTCAGAGGTGGAGGATAACTTAATAGACAGCAGATCAGATGCCCAGTCTGACTCTACAGTCGAAACATCCAGTCAAGAAAGTCAGCACATCCCCAAACAAGATGTTGATCATACTGCAAGTGACAATACGGAAAGCCCACCACGGTGCTCTGAACAATTCAAAATGGCGGCGCCCCTGTTCGACTGCGGCTACATCGGCTCGCTACAGTTTTTTACACTTCGGCCATAAGACCCAGTCTTCGACTCAGTTTTGACGGCGCACAAAGTAAACTCAAACTGCAGATTAATTTACGATCGCAGTTTTTTTTTTGCTGGATATGCGATCATCCAGACATCAAGCGCTCGGTGCTACGACCACTCGGGAGTGTTTATTAGTCACGGACTGCTATGTCAACGACACCCAGCGGCCTACAAAGCAGCGAAGCAGAGTGGCAAGAGAGCGACGTGACCGGATGAGGAAGCGAGGTTGTCGGGCCGGGCTAACCGCTAGGCTAAAGGCTAAACCCTTCAAAACGCCTCTCCCATCCATTTTCCTCTCCAACGTTCGCTCTCTGGACAATAAACCATTTACAACTGGAAGTAACATTGAACCGCGAGATGACGAACTGCTGCGCTAAAATTCTGACGAAGACATGGTTAATCTTATCTATCCCGGCTGACGCTCAAGGAAACTGTGCGGGTCAGATGTATCGACATTTCGTTCTGTATACACGTGTACACGAATGACAATCAAGTAAATCTGAATCTGAATCTGGTGTGGGTGACTAGCCATGTTCGGCAGTGGTGGCTTAAGAGTTGTTAGCCTAGCTGTTAGCTTTCCCTTCCGACGCCGCCTCAGTCAATTTCCAGACATGATAAAAATCCAGGCAGAACCCACTGGTAATCGCTTAACTTTCCTCAGAGTCCGATTTAATTAATGATATTGTTTTCAGTTGTAACGAGCCACTAAAGCTACAATCCGTGGCGTTAGTTTTGGTGGCCATTCTTGCAAAAGCCTTTTGGCTGACTGGCAGGTTACACCAGCCTGTTAAAGTCATGGACTCACATCTTGCAAACTTTGCCTCGCCTTTATTGGTTGGTGCCATTAAAACCTGATTCTGATTGGCCGGCGCTGCTAAGCTACGAAATGTGACAATTCTTGGTGGCCAAACACTCCATCACTCAAATAACAAACTGAAAATCTGAATCCTTGAAAAATTGAGTGTTTTGCGGTTACACTATCGCATGTCACATCGCGATATCGATTAGATTTCAGTTAATCGTGCCCTACTCTCAAGCAGATAAATTGTACGTGAAAAGCAAAAAAATGGTAATCTGCTGGGGACTACTATCAGCCTGTTTGTCAGGAGATGGATTATCGACTTGACGTATGCCGTGTTTATAGGGGGTGAACAAATTAAACAATTGTGTAATTGTTCACATAATCCAGCCAAACAGACGGAGTGAGCGGGTGCACAAGTCAATGTGTCAGCTACAGCTAGTGTTTAGGCAGCTTGTTACTTTGAAAATAAATTAATGAATTTACTTGAACTCTGAGGAAAGTCAGAGGAGTGCAAAGAAATGTTAATCACTATTTGGTGCTCTGTGGATTGTTACCAGGTCCGGTAAGATACTGAGGCGCAAGGCAAAAGCTGGTCCGGCCTACCGCAGCTAGGCTACGTAACAACTCTCACAAACTACCCCTGCCTAGCCTGTATCTCACCAATATCAGATCCATTACTCATGTAATGGATGACCCGGAGCGAGGAATCATTGGGAAAGGCTATATTCGGGATGATTATATTCCAATACAAGAATACTCGGTGCTAACTTTCTTACACACTGGTGATAGAAAGGAGTGGAGAGGTGTTGTGAAAGGATAGTGGGATTGTGGACGCGTTCTTAAGGATGGGCTGGGCACCCGTATGATGCGGCAGTGGTAAACCAGTGAAAGCTGTCGGGCCCTGCTGTTGAACAAAAGAGTGTGTTGTGTCACCCTGACCCCAGTGACATGGCCGCTTTCTGGTGTCCTTTTTCATCTGGAGGGACGAAAGCATGAATAACTTGGGTGCCGAGGTGCCTAACTTGTTTGGGTGTTTGGGCAATTTTTGTGTATTTTTTTTTTTTTTTTTTGCTATTTATTTCCCTTTTATTTTTTTTGTATTTGTATGTGTGTGTCTTGCTGTCGGTCACCCTTCTTGAGGGATATGACCAAGGTAGATAGATGAATAACTTTCTTACACTGAAAGGAATGAATTTTTTGATTTTGAATTTGAATTTCTGAACAATGCAAAGGAGTGCGAGAAAAACAACAATTCAGGTGCAGTGCATTTATTGTTTCTTGATTTTACTGTGAATACACAGTATTTTGTAACCGCTATTAATTTGTATCAAACATTTGATAGAAAATTGATTTTTCTACCTTTATTTGAAGTCACCTGAGTGACTGGCTCCCGCGTAATCCGTAAGAGCCCGTACAAATGGACGTGCTCGGTATCAAAGCTAGGATATCGACTTTTGAGATCAATCTGTCCACGATTGGTGTTAACATTCGCATATGGTATGTGTAAATGAATCTTACATTGCTAAATTGCAAATTCTAATAAACATGCTTTACCCTAAAGGAGAAGCCCTCCAATTTTGTTGTACTTTTGTAAAATGGCAAGAAGATCTTCAACTGCAATTCTGTGTTCTTTTTTTAATTTGTAGATTTATAGTTGTCATTTTGTAACAGAACCCACGACAGGTTCCCATGACATGAACTGTGCCGCACAAGCGCTAACCACTGCGCAGTGGTTAGCGCTTGTGCGGCACAGTTCATGTCTCGGGAACCTGTCGTGGGTTCAAATCCAGCTCCAGACTTCCTGTGCGGAGTTTGTATGTTCTCCCCGTGCTTGCGTGGGTTTCCTCCGGGCACTCCGGTTTCCTCCCACATTCCAAAAACATGCATTTCAGGTGAATTGGCCGGTCCAAATTGTCCCTAGGTGTGAATGAGCGAGTGAGTTGTCTGTCCCCGTGTGCCCTGCGATTGGCTGGCAACCAGTTCAGGGTGTCCCCTGCCCACTGCCCGATGATTGCTGGGATGGGCTCCACCCCCCCCCGCGACCCTAATGAGGATAAGCGGTACGGCTAATGAGATGAGAGATTTTGTAACAGATGTATACTCTCAGTCGGTGGGGATTTCATCTGAAGGTAAGTTAGACCCTATGGGATATTTATGAAAAGGTGTCGTTACTGTCTAGATTTTCACGTTTCGCAAGGGGTTCTGCTCCCCATTAACCGCAATAACTGAGGGATTACTCTCGTTGCTAATGCCATGTATACAGGGTTATTCATTTGTCTGTAAGCATGCAAACGATTATTTTAGAGTGCATCAGAAATCCACATTTCCATTTCCAATGGAATTATCGTGGTCACTGTTGTCAAAATTCGGAATTTGTGTAAGGATGTGTAAACTATAAATGTACTGTAGGCCTACTTGACCAAAAATGATTCTTGGTTACAGCAGGAAGACGATTAATTGGGCGACACTCACAGCCTAATGTCCCTTGCGGCTTAATCAATTGCACTGGAACTAAACTTAAATAATTTTCCAGTTGTTTTTATTAGATGATTACGATATAATTGCAACACCATCTTGTATTGAATTGGTTATTGTGAAAGTGTAAGGTCTACACGTAAAATCTTAGAACCATACGTAATAATTTCTGAATTCTATTAATGATTAGACTAGTATCTTGAGTTGGTTTTTGTCATTGCATTTGTTTGAGATGTATTTGTTTTACTCCTTCTTTCTTTCTTCATCTCTCTCCTTTCCTTTTTTTCTCTCCTCTTTCTTTCTCTATCCCTTTCCCTCATTCACTCTATTTTCTCTTTATTCCGTTTTTTCCTCTCTTTTTATTGTTTCTTACTCTCTCTCTTTCTTTCTCTTTCTTTCTCTTGCTTTCTCCCTCTCTCTCTTTCTCTCTGTCTCTCTCTATCTTTCTCCCTTTCACTTTATCTCCCTCTCTCCTTTTTTCTCTTCCTCTTTCTTTCTTTCATTCTCTCTATCTCTTTTTTTCTTTCTTTGTTTTTTTCTCCCTCTTTTTCCTCTTTCTTCCTGTACTTCTTTCTTTCTCTCCTTCTTTCTTTTATTTTTATGTTTCTTTCCAAATAGCTTTCATTCTTTCTTTCTTTTTTCTTTTTTTATTCCTTCCATACTTCCTTCATGTGCAGGAACATATATTGGAAATTTAATTCAACCAATATTCACCAAGTCCTAGGGACACTGAACACGCCCTGAATATAAATTTACCAGAAAACAATATCCTATCTTGTATCCGTGCCAGGAAACACACGCACACACAATGTACCGAGGCTACGCTCTCTATCTGTGAAGCAGAATAACATAATTACAGCTTGTGGTTGCCTTTGCTATAGGGTAGCCAACAAAGGCATAATGTATTGGTATGGTAATGTTGAATTACAATGATAGGGCGTGTGCAAGTTGAAGTGTAGCATTATTTAAAAATACTCATGTGGTGTGTCTGACAAGCACTTGGTCTTCCTCCTATTTGAAA
Organism: Urocampus carinirostris; assembly: GCF_059441175.1. Taxonomy (NCBI): domain Eukaryota; kingdom Metazoa; phylum Chordata; class Actinopteri; order Syngnathiformes; family Syngnathidae; genus Urocampus; species Urocampus carinirostris. The sequence goes on from NC_142358.1 coordinate 10,492,319, forward strand.
GCTCAATTTCCTTCACCAGATGTAGTTTCAACGAGACCAGCGCGTATTTTCCGAAGAAAACTAAAGGTGGAATTAGAATGAAATTTGCATAGGCAAATTGTTAGCCACAGATTATAAATGTACACAATTTAAATACATTTGTGTCTGGATATTTTGTCACCTGGAACTTGACTAAAAATAACTTCACAATTATTAAGACTCATGTTACAACCAATCATAGCTTATTTGTTATGTTTTAAGTTGACCAGTGATTGGTTGTTAAAGGGACATTGTGTATTATTTTGCACCTCTTAGTGATAATAACTTCATCTCATCTCATCTCATCAGCCGTACCGCTTATCCTCATTAGGGTCGCGGGGGGGCTGGAGCCCATCCCAGCCATCTCCGGGCAGTGGGCAGGGGACACCCTGAACTGGTTGCCAGACAATTGCAGGGCACAAAGGGACAGACAACTCATTCGCTCATTCACACCTATATGCAAAAATGCATTAACTATCATCTCGACATGCATGTTTTAATACACGTAGGTCGAGAAATGTGTATTTACAGTATATTACATAACATGGGGCTCACTGAGAGGAAGATGACATGATGTCTGCCATCTTACTGGTACGGATACCCTTGGCAAAAAGTAACACTTTGAGTCACTGTAGTCTGTATTCTTTCTTGTACTTAGTGGCACTTATTTTCAGTTGTAGTGCACAACACAGTGACATCTAGTGGCCGAATATTACACAGTGTCCCTGTAACTGAAGCCTGAATAATGTTAATGTCAGCACCAACCAACAGATTAGCTGCCTCCTGAGAAGGTTCAACTGTCTGAACTTGTTTGTCACAATTTTGTTGTTAATCGAAATGTCAGGAGTTGAAAACAAAACGCATAATTAAAAATCTACTTTTAATGGAAAGCCTTAAGTTATCATTCTATTAAAATTAACTATGAATCCAGAAATGGTTGGCCAGAATTGGACTACCAGTATAGCTGCAGTACTTGTAGTTAAGCCTTAACTGTTAAGGCTTTAAGGACAAAATTGAAGGAGTGAGGGCTGGCTCAGAAGCGCTATCATCGCAAAAAATAGGAAGGTGAAATATTCCCCCAGAAATTGTTTGGTTATGTAAATTGAGTTCAGTTAGTTTTCTAATCAGGCATTGTTTGGAAGTCAAAAAAATATTCATAAATGACTGGGTTATCACACTTCAAGTTTACGTCCAAATATTGTACACTGTCATGAATTGTGCAAAGTTTTTGGGGAAACTTCTATGCTACTGCAAAAAGAAAAAATGGCATGTATTGAAAACATCTATGTCACCACATTTTGACTTATTCAAAGTTCTAATTACCCAGAAATATTATAGATATGTATATAAAGTTCAGCAGGGGAACATGATTACATTGAAACCTTTATGTGTATGGATAGTTATTACGACACTGAACATTTTGAGTGGTTGGAAGTCCAAAAATATAGAAATATGGCACGAATTAAAGATTGGGCCGTTGATGAACATGTAATCTCTTGAACTTGTTCTTTTGAAAAATGCATATACGCGCTCTGTCACGGTTCTTGGAGGCCTTAACCGCGAAGTTCATCAGGGCACCAATGAGGACACAACTCTAGACAGCCTTTTCCATTCGTCCTGGCCTGTTCATTGGTCGTGGCAAAGTTGGCACCAGTTCATTCCTTAATGTTGTCAGCCCAGTTTTTTTTTCGGTCTTCTTCTCCTCATGTGCCCTGGAATTATCTTGGTCAGACCTGATGATCTTGTACGGTGACCATACCACTAAGGTTTCCGTCTGCGCTCAGTTGACAATAGTTCTTACAGTTTCCGTCTGCGCTCAGTTGACAATAGTTCTTACAATCTGCCCTCTTATGGTGTTGACCACAGATTCGTTACGTGGGCTAAGTAGCTGATGCCTAGAAGTTTCCTGTAGCATCGCATCTCCATGGCCTGGATTTTCTTTTCCAGTTTTGCTGTGAGAGTCCATGCCTCACAAATGTAGACGAAGATGGAACAGCGTTCGCATGAGTCTGATCTTTGATTTCACTGCCAAGTTCTTGTCCCTCCAGATGGCAAGTGCGGCTGTGGTTTGAGCTATTCTGGCCATGATTTCTGGTTCGAATGCCTTTTCTCATATGACAACTCCAAAATATTTAAATTTGGTGACAGGTTCTAGCTCTCTTTGGTTGATGGCGGTGTTTGTAATGATACCTTGGCGATTGTTGGTCATTACCTTTATCTGTTCTCTGTTGATTTTCATTCCATACCTGCTTGATGCATTGTCCAGGCGATTGACCAGATCTTGTTTGTCTCCTGCCGGGAACATTATGTGCATGACGAAGGTTAGTTACGTGTCCCCCAATGCTGACTGTACCTTCATGTTTGTCTAAGGCTTTAGTCATAATCCGCTCCAGGAATATGTTGAATAAAGTTGGAGAGACAATGCACCCTTGTCTCACACCGACTGGTTGGAAACCACACTCCAATTAATCAGTACCGCACTGTTGGCATTGGCATACAGTTGTTCAATGTTCTCAACTAGTTTCTAGCCCATGTTGTACTTCCGCAAGGGGCTTGCCATACTTTGTTACGCTCTATAAATGGAGAATAATCAACATAGCCTAGAAAATCCTTAACCTCTTTCTGCCCAGTCTGGAGGACATTGTCAGGAAACGGTATCGCAGCAGAGCCATCACATTACAAGTGACTATTCTCTTTTTTTTCTTCAGGCATGTATTGCAAAATAATTTGAAAACTAAAAAGACCAAAATGCAGCAATGTTAACCGTAAATTCTGACTTAAAGTTTGCCTAATTAATTTCCGCTTGGTTTGTTGTTCCTGTAAAAGCCACCCCCCCTTCCCCATGCTCTGCCTACCATTCATTACTGGTGACTTAAAACCAAATATGTGCAGACATACCGACAAACTTAATTGGATATTTTGTTTTATATCTGTAAATTTGGCTTGGATGGAAGTATTTACAGAAGGAAGAATATCTTTATGAGGAAAATTCAGAATCTCATGCTCTCATACTAAATGTCAAAAATCTCATACTCTTTATTTAGACGGCGCCACCATAACTGTATTTAGTTGTACTTTGTAGCTATTCATAAACAACCATTCTCTCCATTCTCTGTTGCTGGCGTATCTAGGCTTGTATGAGACAACATTAGTGAAGCAGGAGTACTTAGCATTCAAAGAAGAAAGAAAGTCATCACCTATATTTAATAAGCAGCATATATCGTAGTAACACACCGTGTAGTAATGACAGTAGAGTTACAAAATTTAACCATGAACACGTTACAGTATGGGTAGCACGGCGCAGTGGTTAGCGCGTGTGCGGCACAGTTCTAAGGTCTTGGGAACCTCCTGTGTGGGTTCAAATCCAGCTACCGGACTTCCTCTGCGTAGTTTGTATGTTCTACCTGTGCTTGCGTGGGTTTCCTCCGGGCACTCCGGTTTCCTCCCACATTCCAAAGACATGCATTTCAGGTGGATTGGCCGGTCCAAATTGTCCCTAGGAGTGAATGAGCGAGCGAGTTGTCTGTCCCTGTGTGCCCTGCGATTGGCTGGTAACCAGTTCAGGGTGTCCCCTGCCCACTGCCTGATGATTGCTGGGATGGGCTCCAGCACCCCCGCGCCCCTACTGAGGATAAGTGGTGCAGCTAATGAGATGAGATGAGACGTTACAGTACGAAGAACCCCTGCTCGCTAAGTGTCTAATACCTCAGCTTGTACTCTGCGCTGTAGGAAAATACCAATTAGGACTCGCATCCTGCCACTCGAATAGCTCCAGCGCCAGCAAATCCCAGAGGGGAGCACATTAGGCACACGTAGAGGGAGTGGAGGTTGTCAACGCTGAGGCCACGATGGGTTCAGTTAACATGGTGTACTTCTGCATTTTTCTCAGCAAATAACTACCGACTAGACTGATGCATTGCTTGTCATCAACTTTCAGTCAGTCATCATTAGGTTATTGTAGTTGCGACCCGAATGCTTATAATAAATATCAAAAACTTAACATGTTCCTCTGTGTCCCTTAAAGCTTAATAATCACGTGTGTTAGGGTGCATTGGGAACTGGACAAACAGCACAGGCGGTATAATAGAGAGAAGCAAAAATTAAATACTGTCCGTCTGTCCATCCGTTTCCTTATACCAGGTGTGTCAACCTCATTTAAGATTAGGGGCCACGTGGTAGAATAAACACTTAAACACATAAAAAGTCTGCCTTAGTTGTAGGAATTGTGTGCACCATTTGCATTGATTGACTGTACTTGGTGGCTCATGAATCACTTGATACAACAAATCAATGATCTAGTTAGTTGGCAACGCTTTTAATAATCTATTTTATCGATTTGTTATTGCGGCCCTAATTTTCTCCATAATTTATTTAACTCTGGGAAACTCATGCAAACTGGAAAGTGACAAAAATAGCACACAAACACAAATGTAAGTGCAAAGAATTGATTTAACGATTTAAAAATATTTCTTTTGGGTTTTTTAACGAACATTTTTACCTGAATTTGGGAATTTGGCTGTTAGATTTAATATAAGTTACAGAAAAATGCTAACGCTCCTTTAAAATTTTGCAAACACACTGAGGTGCTATTTATTAAATCCCGTGGCTCACCAATAATTTCCAATTACTGAAGATAAAGAGTGTAGTTTTGTAGAAAATATTAAGAGACAGAGCCATACACAACACTTGAGTGTAATTATAATGCCTCAAACAGCACATCTGTGACTTTTATATTAAGTAAAATCCTCAAAGTTCTCTGTTTGATAAATGATGTTCAGCAAATTGAGCTACAGTGAGTGAGCTGCTTTGAAAGTGTAACCTGAGTTTGGGGACATATAGTGGACATATTTAAAACTACAAGTCACTGTTTGACACGATGTAGTTTATTTCTCTCTTGTGCTTCTCTCAGCATTGTTTCGCCGGCCAGATTTGTCTGCCAGCCTGACCCATGCCCCAGGCCATATTTTTGACACCTCTGCCTTATACAGTACCGCTTGTTCTCAAATTGGGGTACCAATACCCTTAGTGTGTAGTTGAATGCACAAATTTTAAAATGACAAAGTCAAAATGATCTCCCTACCACAAATATGCAAAATATCAATTAATATAAAAAGTTTTGAAGATCTTTTATATTTACGATGTACAAGCAAATGGCCCAACATAGGCAGGCGCGGTGGTTGGAGCTGTGGTTTGTTAAAACGTGTGCATTAGAAAGAATTGCATAAATCACAGTGTTGGTTACAATAAAAAATTGGATTCGGCTGCTTGGTGGTCAGAGGCTACAGTTCCGCTACTTACGAACGTTCCGGACGATCGTTCTTAAGTTGAATTTGTTCATAATTTGTGTCAGTGCTATATTTTGTATGGAATTTACGTTTCAGGTTTATATAAGTATGTTTAAGGCTTTTATAAGTAACTTGTATTTTTTTCGACTAAAAAAATAAACATTTCATAAAGTAATTTGCTCTATAAAGATAAAAAAATTTTAACTTCGGAAGATGGGCTTCAAGAGTTAGGCGACTTCCTCCTCTGTGGTAAAAAGTGGCAGAATAAAAGCGATCCAACATTTTCCTCAACAGCATCAAGCACAAGATATTAAACAATAAAATGTCAAAGTTCTCAGCGCGCTGGAGATACAGTATAGAATGTTTACACACGAACTAGGAAAAGGAGGACGGATTTCTTCTTCGGAGTGGATGCTGGGTGACCTATTTCAGCGCCACACGTCTGTAGCGGCGGAAAGAAGCCCTACAGTACTGTCCTGTACTCGAAAAAAGGGGCACACAATACAAAATCTAACTCTAAAATGTAACAGCAATCTCTGTCTATTTTTCAACATCCCAATTTTTTTTTGAATCTACTGTTTTACGTAAGTAGAATGGTTGTAAGGAAGGGAGCGTCTGTATTTAGTGAGGGTGCCTTGACACGAATCAAGCAAAAGACACTCGCGCAAGCCTAAAATACAATTATTTACAGTTTCATGAAAATCGTTTCACAAGTTTTAGAAACTATATGTCACATACCAACACACACACACAAATTGGAATTATTAGTTAGTTTACAGTTTAGATTTAGATGTACCTTACTAGACTCTATAAATGTTGAGAGTCTCAGTTTGTAGTCAATTTTTTCATTTGTCCTTCAGTCCATTTGACTCTGACACCCCTGACTTAGGTGAATGTGGAAGCCAAGTAATGAGGCAGTTCACACAGCATGCTGCAGACAAAGAGAACTTTCTGAAGGACGATGAGTTTGACAGGCACCGTAGAAAACCTTGCTCATGCTCCTTTTCTCTTACAATGAATGTCACGGATGCTTATGATGCCAAGGTTGCTCATCTGATTAAGCTTCACTTTTGAGCAACACTGTGACAGATTAGCCTAGGGGTGGGGAACCTATTGCTAAGGAGCTATGTATGGCTCCTTTCTTAAGTTAGTATGACTTGGAGACAAAATTGATTCCATGCCAATGTTCTCCGTGTCATTCCAATTCTGCGTGTGCAAAGCCTATTGTAGTGCACACATAGCAAAACCAACGCTGAGATTAATGACGGTACTGCCCAGTATATATATAGGGCACATTTTTACAGTTTACATTCGAGGTGTCTTACCAAAAAACTCAGTCTGGCTGTACATCACCAAGGAATCCTTTATATGTAAGCTCATCAAATAATCCATGTTCACTGTTAAAACACCTTATGATGAAAATACACAGAACAAACTATAAATATGCCAAAACGCCAGCAGAGCACCCAATTTGATTGGGTACGCGGTAGGGATGCAAAGAGGGCAAGCATTCTCTCCTGTCTCTGGGCATGCGCCATATGCGCTGAAGATTATACGTCGTGATCCTCGTTTGTAGATTTTTGTGACATTTTTACAAAAGAACTTTGCTTGCACCCTGAAACCATTATTTATGACAAAAATGATAGTCAAAATAAGTATCTGCGGGTGGGAGACAAATTTTAAGTGGTGAATTTATCTGGGACACAGGCTCTATTTAAAAGATTTTATCAAGCATCACACAGTGGAATAAAATGCGATGAAGAATAAGCTTTTGTCTAGAGCAGGGGTCAGCAACCTTTTAGGTGCGGAGTTACACTTTCAAATGTCCTTGTTTAAAAATATCCAATAGAGCTGTAATTTTACACCAGTCCAAATATACAACATGGATTTACATTTTAATCGTATAACTCAGTGTTTTTCAACCCTTTTTGAACCAAGGTACACTTTTATTTATAAAAAGGTTCCGTGGCACACCGTCCGTCGAAAATGTTTGAAAATGAAGTTATGTCAAATATTTCACTGTACCACCTCATAAGCAGATAATTAGTATATTAAAAGAAGAAAATAATATTTGATATAAAAAAGAATGATGTGCTTTATGTTTTTATTTTTTACAGTACAATCTTAAACCGTTTTGTTAAACAAATGAAGTTATTAAATGTACTGTGCTACCTCAAGAGCAGATAATTAGATAGATAGATAAATAGATAGATAGATAGATAGATAGATAGATAGATAGATACTTTATTCATCCCCGGAGGGAAATTCACAATTAGTACATAAAAAGTATATAAAAATCTACTGCCACCTACTGATATGGATGACTATTACAGTTCCTCATCTTAAAAGTGCAAAAATACTGAATAATGGCCTCAATTTTTGGAAAGATAAAATTCCAGCGACACACTGGTATAACTGACCTATTTATCTTCCACTATTCTTGTTCATCAATTAACTAAAATATGAATGTGAACAACATGTGGAAAGGCCTGTAGCCATTCTGAATTCAACTTTTTACCACAAGAATTAACCATAATCAACCATTCTTCATCAACTATAAACTACAATCACAAAACAAGTAATATGGTCAGCTACTATACCATTCACCAATGATATCTTGTTGCAGAAAATATCAAAACTTGAAATAACAGCAGCAATGCAGAAGGCACGCGCTCGCACACACACACACACACTTCTTTGAAATATTCGCCATCAGTAAATGGTTTTCCGTGCTTTGCTATTCGGTGAGCAATTTGTTAGATAGCTTCAGTGGTGGTGTTTTAAGCAGCGACAAAGGTTTTTAGGGTCTGTGTTTGTTTGCTACCTAGACACAGCGCATTTTAATGTCCCCGCCTTGAATTCATGTTCATGTTTCGTCTCGTAATGACGATAAACACTTGATGCGAGAAGTACAACACTCTCGAGGCATAATGCACAAAGCACGGTCACTTTTTGCACAAAGCCCACTCATCTGTCCACGCTGGCTGGAGAGAGCGCGATCTTTTTGCTCGAGGAGCCGTCCTAAATTCGTTCATTTATTGCGCGCGTTTGTTTTTTTGGCTGGGTCTCTCTTTAACTCTCTCTGCGAGGCGCCGGGCAAACTCACACTGAAAAACCCACGTAAAGCCTAACGTAAATCATTTACACAACATGGCGCGCAACTGAAGATGCCTACATTTCAGGTAAATGCTCTTGAAAAAATATATATATATTGTTTGGCCGTGCGCTCGCGTCCCACTGGTTAACCCCTCGCGTTCCACTGCTGGCATGCGTGCCATAAGTTGCCGACCCCTGGCCTAGAGAATGGGTTTGGACATTTTGTTGAATTTAGTCTAAAAAAAACATGGTGTGACTGTTTTACAAAAAGTTGGCTCTTTGAGTCAATAAGGTTTCTGACCCCTGTACTAGCCCTTTGCTAATGGGTACTGATAATTTGTTGGTATATCCTCTGTGCAGATATGACGGATTTGTAGCATATCATGTTATATTTTTTTTAAAGAGCAAAACTGATGATGAGTGCCAAGTATTAAACCCTAAACAGGTCATTTATCAGTGTGCGTTTTTCATGACACTCACCCATCCATTGAAGCCTTTTAAGTATCAATCTTTAAAGTTAATACTAATGCAACACGTGGAATCAATCCAGAGATGGTACTTAATATCATATAACAATTGTATTTACAACAGAGTGAACACCTAAAACATGTAGAAATAATGGTTTTGTTTCATACTTGAAAACAAAGAGATTTCGCAATTCTAACGCATGGACAGTAATTTTATGATTTCATGCCAGCTTTTCTCTGAGTGGTCAAACTACCACTGTTACAACCATCCCTTTAATAGCAGTAGCTCAGGTGGCGGTCATTTGACCAAAGAGGTCGCAGGTTCAATTCCCGGCTTCTTCGAGTTAAATGTTGAAGTGTCCTTAAGCAAGACTCTGAACCTCCTATATGTAGGTTGGCGCCCTTGCATGGCTGATTCCGCTATCGGTGTGTGTGTGTGTGAATGTGTAAAGTGTTGACATGTATTGTAAAGTGCTTTGGAGACCATCGGTGACTGGCAAATTGCTATATAAATGCTGTCCAGTCCAATTAATACAGGAATCCCAGCTACCATACTTTACTGATAATTAGCCATTAAAGAGCGTCAGAAGTGGTCAAAGGTACAGATACTGTAAAAAATTATACCAATTTAACCTTTCGGTCCATTTTTATCTTAAATGTATGTGAAACGCTTCCTAATATTTGACTCATTTAACTCCTGACCCATTTCTGTGCCACACAATAACAATTTACACAAGTTTCAAGTTACTATCTACATCCTTGCAAAAGGTGGTGAAGAATAAACTTTGAATTGAAAAGGATTTAGACGGATTATGCAGCTGTATCTCTCTTTATTTTACAATGAGCTGTTGACCTTCGAACGGGAGTCTGTAAAGATAAAGTCTTCTAGATTCATGTGCTAACCCTTCCTTTCTTTCTCCTATTGACATCCATTGCTTCATGTTGATTACAAAATTGCAGCATAATGTGTTTTTTCTTTTTTTTTTTTATATGCTCTTTGGCTCAGTGGGCTTCACCTGTGTTTTTTCAGGTGCTATAACCTTCTCATAGCTCAAAGTGAAGACAGTTTAACTGCAATCTGATGAAGCCTATTTCTTCGAAATAGCTGTTTTACTATCTGGCATGTCTAAGCCTTTGCATCTCACAACTACACTGTCTTCCATGCCAAACTTCACCAAGAGGACAGAACTATTGGCAGATACAGCACACAACGATACAAACATAAACATCTTATCATCAAAATAAGTCCATGCGGACCAGATACAGGTATTTTTAAATTGATTTCTGTTGGTTCTGATATATTACATTGCATGTGCAAGCTTCACAAATAAGATTAATATTTGTCAGGGGACAATATAGGTTTCTGAAGACCAAAAGGCGCACATAAAAGTCTCCGATTTTCTTCAAATTGTGCAGCACGCCATTTCAGGCAGTGCGCCCTGTCTCTAATGCAGACTGGCACACATGGACCGTGGACCAGTTCGGTGGCCTTAAGCCTTGGGCGCCTGCCCCCAAGAATGTGTGGTCACAGGTTAGAGCCTGGGCTGAGTTAGGACCTATAACATTTTGGGTGAAATGCTTTTGTGAGATCGTTCACATTTCCAACGCAATGTGACTTCTATGGGGTCTCCTGTGGCTTCTATACAACTACTGTGTCCCGAGGACACGTGACGTCACAATCAATTTGCGGAAATACTCATGCATGCTAACGCTGCAGCGTATCTGTGTTTTACATTGTACTGTAATCAATATTTAGATAAACCCCAACAAAACTTAGTTTTGATACAGTTGTATTTTTAAATAGGCACACTTGTATGCTTGTCTGCGTTGTGCCAAAAAATGCATAGCAGTAAGTTCATTTACAGTCATTCAAACATGACAGAGTGGAAGCATTCTCCACGCTGATTGGCTACAAGCGCAAAAGTTTGGTTCGATTCATCCTTCACTGTATCTTTGATAAGCAGAAAACCTTGTTTCTAACGTAACAGTTGCACTACCAGACAGTTAATTGCGCCAACCTGCGCGAACCACACTGATTTGAATTCAAACGTACCAATTTTGAAGCCCCAGTTCATGTTCAGTCGTAAATGTATCAGTGTCATCAAAACCGCAATAGATAAAAATGATCCAATTACCGGTACCGGTCTGTTCCTCAGTGGTTGACTACGACCGCTATACAGTACTGTACATATATACATATGATTAGTGAGGTCATGATTATGGACAATGTGTATTATACTGCGCCTCCTAGTGGTAAAATAATCAAATTGATTATAAACTAAAAACAATATTGATATGATAAATGGGCAAAAATCCATAAACTATTATATAAGTGTCCATTTCTTTAAACACTTTACATAACATGAAGCTCACCGAGAGAGAGATGACATGAGTGTTAGCCATCTTGCTGCTAAGGAGACACCATAAAACAAGAAAACTAGTGAAAAATTCTGATGAAAAATGTTGTTTGGTTACTTTAAGTCTCTGTGGTTTGTATTCTTCCTTGTGCTTTAAAGCACTTGTTTTTGGTTGCACTACACAATATAACAATATGTAGTGCTCACATATTATACACTCCCCCTTTAAGATGAAGCCCTGAGAAGCAACAACAATTCAAAAGTCAATGCTTTTCTTTCAGGCAAAAAAAAAAAACATTAAATTTTTGAGATATTTTTCCAATTTATATGTACGCATCAATATAACGTATTTTAACGACTATAAGGCGAACCGGGTTATAAGGCGCACCCCCAAAAAATAGTTTCTTTGTCCTATATTTTCCATACATAAGGCGCACAGGACTATAAGGCGCTACACTTAACAATCTGACGGCTCGCAAAGAAGCAAATACGTGTCTCAGACACGTACGGACACGGTGTCTGTACGTTGTCACCAATCACTCGAATGCGTCATTTCACATATCATTAAAAAGGCTAAACTCATGGGATTCAGGAAATGCCAACCATTTCTTAATTTCTATTTTCCTTTTTTGCTGGCAACTGTGTGGACAGCAAAGTAAGAGTTTCATTGTGCAGGGAAACATGTTTTTTTTACTGTGCATATGACAACAAACACTCATTACAGAAACAAGATACTGGGAAAATATAAAGCCGGGGTAGCTCACCAAAGTCGTCTAGCAGCCATCACGTTCTATAATACAGTAATACGCAACCGTGGTCCTCTTACATCCGTGAGTGTAGTAAATCCAAACGTGTAAAATATATACACACTCCAAAACACGCAATAATGCCGACAAATAGAAGAAAAAAATCAGCCGAGATGCATCTGCATCGATAGACGTTGCTTGTTGCTAGCTGTCTGTTTAGCCGTAGCGCAACCTAACGTGTGATTCACATTCATCTTTTTCGGCCAATTGCAGGCTTTCTTTTGCCTGCTTTAGCCTGTAATTGCTAAAAAGAACCTGCCTCCTTTATCTCCGAATAACATTAGCCAATGCTGACGAATAGTGACCGCAATAATGCTGACAAATAAAAGAAAAAATCCGCACAGAAGCATCTGCATCGATAAACGTTGCTTATTGCTAGCTGTCTGTTTAGCCTCCTAATTCCTGTTACTGATACAGACTGGTAAAACAAGTTTTCCTCATGCTGTAGCACAACCTAATCATTTTGTTTTCACAGTTTTCTTTTGGCGGGCCGCATTAAAAAGCTTAAAGGGTCGCATGTAGCCCGCAGGCCGTAGTTTGCCCACCAGGCGGGTACATTTTCGATAATAAACAAGCAAAAATTGACTTTGGTGATTCTTTTTTTTTTTACATGACAGTGATGATATATTACATTGCATGTGCAAGCTTCGCAAATAACAGTTGTCAGCAATTAGATTAGAAAACACATAATTATTCTTCCATTGCCTTCAGTAATTAAGACAACAACCATAAATAAACAACTCAAATTGACTTGAAATACATTATTAGTCTTGTTGGCATACTTGCCAAGATTGCTCACAGGCACAAACTGCTGCAATGTCCTACAAATACAATGCACTGGAAGCATATGTTGGATCCATATCAAGGCAAAGTTGGCCTTTCCAGTGACAGACACATGCATTACTTGAATTGGGCAGAATACGAAAGGTGCAATTACTGTAAATAACAAATTATGAACAACATAGCATGATCAAATCTATGAACGAAACTCAATTTTGGATATTTTCTTCTGAAACAGCTTAGCCGCTTTTCATAAAAATTCACACAGTTGTACTTTAGGCCTCTGCAAGCGTCTTTAGCTAGCCTTCGTGTCAAGGCACCCCAGGTAAATACCAACAAAATGGATACATCTCTGCTTTTGTATATAAGCGGCTCTGCAGCTGCATGCTGCTCTTTGGCGCTCCCCAGTGACTCCTGGTGCTTTTTTAAAACAAACGATTAATTGGTATTTGTTAAAGTCTGATTACTAAAGCTACTCCACGTGTGCTAATAACAGGGTTCGTTTTGGCCTTTGAAAGCCTTAAAAATGCTTGAAATTTTTAAGTTGTGTTTCCAGGATTGAAAAGTGCTCAAAATGTGTGTGAAGTGCTCGTAAACGCTTGAATCTGCTGCCATGTTTCACAACAAGTCTGCTTAAAAATGACGTGGACACTTCTCTCCGGTGGCTTTGCTTTTCCATCTGATTCCTTCTTCCTTTTTGATTAACTGAAGCTGGCACCAGTTTGTACGGCACTGTCGACATCTTGATTGTACGAGATTTATTATGGGCCATGCAAAAAAATTAAGTAAGCGGTTCCCAGTGGTAAACTGTAATGGTAAAAACTTCTTGAAACTGAAAATGTAAGCCACCACCTCTATGGGGAGGGATTTGTTTCAAAAGATATTTACTTAAGTATTGTTCAGATTTACTCAACATCTAAAATGATGTGTCTTCGAGCCAGTACCAGCAGGCAGAAGGACACCTTTTTCTATTAGACTGTAGGACTCTGAACTCTCTCGCTGCCCAAACCACTCTCACTTCCCTGTCAAATATACGCAAAAATGCTCTGTTTAGATTCTGGCTATATTTTGCTTTTTTATCCGTAACATTACATATTTGTATCTACATTTGTTTTTATGTGCCCTTTTTTACATTTTTTGGACCTTGCTGCTGTTTGTATTGTGCCTCATTTATTGCATGTTTGCATGTGGGAAAGAGTAAGTAATTTAATCTGTGTTGTATATTGTGCATATAGCATATTTGACAATAAGTTAAATTCACACGCATGATTAAAACATTTTTGTGTTAGTCAGATATATTTGTAAATCCGGTAAATACCAAATTCACACAAGTTTTCTCATTTTTATGGTCCCGGGGAAGTTGGAAAATTGACGTTGAACGTCGTTAAAAAGCTTAAATATGGCAATCAAAAAGCATATACAAACCCTGTAATAAATACTCGAGCCTGATGTATTGACATGTAGAAGTATTTTCATTGTAAGGCTGCCCCTTTCTGAACAGTACAAGAGTCTGTGCAGCCAATTACAAATCAGTCCTCCACTTCCACAGATTAGTGCAAATTGTAATAACTTCCTTAATTAATCCTCACCTAAATCCCAATTAGGCTGGAGACTTACTTTGTCTTGTTTTCTGGAAGGAACTTCCTCAGATGTCTCTCCGCCCTCGGGAGTGTGAGGCGACTTTGAGTATTAGCTGAGACTGAATCCCAATCCTAAAAAGCTTTAATTCATTTTGCTGAATTCAACTCATTGCCAATCGCTGTAATCGTTGTTTTAAGCAGCGTCTGTGAATTAAACTTAAGGCTTCAATTATTTATTTGATTTGATTACAACACAAGGCTCTTTGGAATACTATCAGGCATCTGGGATAGTTTCATGTTGTTAGTAATGAGCTATCCATATAAAAAAGCCATACCCCCCTAGTAAGAGGTGGCTAGCGTCAAGAACAAACTTGCATTCACCAAACATTCATTCCACTTAGCTCTTTCCTAACCTGTTAAGCACACCCATTGCCTTGCAGCCTTCACCCACCCTCTTCTTCATTTTCTCCTGCATTCACCTTAAGCTTTCTTTTCGTACACAGTCTATCAAATTCAACTACCAAAGCAGTGTCATGCAAGCCACCCTGATACGCTTCACCTACTATCCCAGCTCTTACACACACCTTATGGCCAATACACCTCTCTTTATTTTGCTATAAACTTTTCACTGCAAAAATCGGATCCGTACATCTCCCTCCTCTTCTAAACTCACATCGTTCCTCCCCAAGTTCTCCTTCTGTCTTAATTTTTATTCTTCCAATCAAAATTCTGGCATAAAGCTTTCCCACAACACCCAAAAGACTTATACCTTTCGAATTACTACACACCAACCTCGTACCTTTCTTTTTACCAGGGAACAACACTTGCCCTACACCAGTCCTCTGGTACTACTCCAAGCACGAAACTTACTGTATATTCAACAACCTTACAAGCCACACTATCACGGATTCACCACCTCTCCTGATATGCTCTACCATGCATCCATCCAACCCAGCAGCCTTCCCTCCATTAATCAACCCAACTGCTGCTTCCACTTCTTCCCTAAAAATCTCCCTCTCATTCAATGAAACAAACAAAGGCATCTGTCCACCACCCACAGACACGATACATGCATCCCTCTCATCAGTCACATTTAACAGCTCACTAAAATAGTCTGCCCATCTTTTTCAACCAACAGCCTGCTATTCTGATCTTTCAAACTCTCCACCCGACCTGTCTCCCCCTTCCTTATCCTCTTCTCTTCATTCCAAAACATCCCTTTATTCTCCTCATAACTCTGTCAATTTGCTCTCTCATCTATCATTCGCTGTCATCTTTTCCCACTCATTTTACACAATTATTTTAAATTCTATACATCTGATATATTTCCTGATTATCACTCTGCAACCATTCCTCAAATGCCTTTCTTTGTTCCACAGCTGCTGCTCTCACATTCTCATTCCACCACTCACTAACCTTTCTTACACCTCCAACAACCTTACACATTCCACATACCTCACCTGTGCTGCACTTCAAGCCTGTCTTCAGACATTCCCACTCTTTCTCCACTCCCTCTACAGGTTTTTCTGTCACTCTTCCCTCATACTCATTCCGCTTCTCTCGCTTTTTCAACTCACTGATCTTCACTTCTTCTCTTGCATACACTTTCTTTCCATAACCCTGCTACTTACCACATACTCTCAATTTTACCTCCACTAGATAGTGGTCAGACATTCCACGAGCTTCACCTCTCAATACATTCTCATCCAACAATCTTCCACACACATTTACTGACCAACATGTAATTCATCAATGCTTTCTTAAGGGTTCGTCCATCTTCCACTTTAATCCATGTGTACTTATTGACATTCTTTTTCCGAAACATCAACTCCCACTCCAGACAAATTTCTCAATCACTACTGGGACGCCAACTCTTCCAACCACCCCTCCCATCCTCACACCACTAACTCTGGCGTTCAAACTCCTAACACAACCACATGGCAATTCACTCCAAACTGTGCAGCACACATTGACAAATCACTCTAGAATTCATTCCTCTCTTCCTCACATATCTCAGAACCTGGAGCATACACACTCATAAACACCCATTTCTCGATTCCCTACTTCACCTTAACCCACAACAAATAAGAGGACACCTCTTTCAATGCAAAGACATCCAACTTTCTTCTCAGATACAAACTTCTGATCTCACCTCTCTTACTCTCAATTGTACAACAAAAACGCACATCCAGTAGCCCAAGTCGTCAAATAGTTGAAGGCACCCCTTTTCCACCCTCTGTGCAATCTTGACTTCTTCTGGGAGATTGTTATAGGAGAGGGGACTCCCAGCTCCTTTTACAGACTTCTTACAAAATGCAGAAATAATGATTGTAATTAAAAGTAAGATATTGGATTAGTATTTATACTCCTGCAACAAAATATATTTGTCATTTCATCAAATGAAAAATATGGTGCCCCCAAAAACCCAAGAAATGTGAACATGCGCCTTATGTACTGTTAATAATAATAATAATAATAATTTCCTTTGTATTGTCATTCTTTGTAACAATGTACACAGAACGAAATGTCGATACACCTGACCCGTTGTAGCGAGTCGATGCAGCCGCAGCCAGAGGGCGCCGCCATTATACCAATTAGGTATGTCTCGGTCGAGGCGCGAACCAGCGACCTCCCAGTCTCAAAGCGGGCACACTACCATACCATATTTGTAATTGCGCTAACATCCATCCATCCATCCATCCATCCATTATCTTCCGCTTATCCGAGGTCGGGTCGCGGGGCAGCGGCCTTAAAAGGGAAGCCCAGACGTCCCTATCCCCAGCCACCTCCTCCAGCTCATCCGACAGGATCCCGAGGCGTTCCCAAGCCAGCCGAGACACATAGTCTCTCCAGCGTGTCCTGGGTTGCCCTCGGGGTCTCCTGCTGGTGGGACATGCCTGGAACACCTCCTGAGGGAGGCGTCCAGGAGGCATCCTTATCAGATGCCCGAGCCACCTCAACTGGCTCCTCTCGATGCGGAGGAGCAGTGGCCCTACACAGAGTCCCCCCCGGATGACTGAGCTTCCCACCTAAGGGAAAACCCAGACACCCTGCGCAGGAAACTCATTTCGGCCACTTGTATCCGGGATCGTGTTCTTTGGGTCATAACCCAAAGTTCATGACCATAGGTGAGGGTAGGAACGTAGATCGAACGGTATATCGAGATCTTTGCCTTTCGGCTCAGCTCCCTCTTCACCACGACGGACCGATACAGGGTCCGAATGACAGCAGACGGTGCCCCGACCCGTCTGTGGATCTCCTGTTCCATCTGACCCTCACTCGTGAACAAGACCCCAAGATACTTGAACTCCTGTACTTGGGGCAAGAACTCATCCCCAACCCGGAGGGAGCATGCCACCCTTTTCCAACTGAGTACCATGGTCTCTGACTTGGAGGTGCTGATCCTCATCCCGGCCGCTCCACACTCGGCTGCGAATCGCTCCAGATAGAGCTGAAGATCACGGCCTGAGAAAGCCAACAGCACCACGTCATCTGCAAAAAGCAGTGATGCAATGCTGAGGCCCCCAAACCGGATTCCATCCCCACCAAGGCTGCGCCTAGAAATTCTGTCCATAAAAGTTATGAACAGAATCGGTGACAAAGGACAGCCCTGGCAGAGTCCAACCCTCACCGGGAACGAATCCGACTTACTGCGCTACAATATTTGTGCAATTATTGAGTTTATGAATTTTATCGCTGACCTCAATTGCATAATAATGATGGGCTGAGTAAGAGCACCAGATCTTAACAACTAGGCTTGTTGGGACATGGATGGATGTTCACAATTGCATAACATTGGATCCAATAGGAATCAAACGCGGATCCTATCTACTACAGTCTCGTAAAAAAAAAAATTGCTGAACATCGGCTTTTCTGTGGTTTGCTTTTCTGTGGTCTGCTTTTGTGGGGTCTTTAACGCCATCTGGCGGCCAAATTGGGTATTGGAGCTTCCAATCACCAGCCACTCCAACCAGCTGAATCCACTCTTCCATTGGCCTGGCACTGCAGAGCCCATTTTCTTGTTTATGTATTAATGCAAATGGGAAAAAATTGGTAAGATGCCCAGCTCCCCCGCCAAATTTTGAACCCAATGTGGCCCACGACTCCAAAAGTTTGCCCACCCACGACATTAAAGAGACATTGTGTAATTGTGTGCCTCCTAGTGGAAAAAAAATAACACCTAGTTTCTTGATTAAAAAAAAAAAAACTTTTAGATTTGAAAAATGAGCAAAAAAGTATGGGTCAAGAAATTTGTATTTTGCTTACCTAACACGAGGCCCACCTAGAGGGAGCTAACATGATTGTCTGCCATCTTCCTGTTATGCGTACCCCAAAAGAGGCAAAAAAAGAAGAAAAAGAACAGCGTTGTTTCCCTGAAAGTTGTCTATGTTATATTGTCGTCTTGACTGCGTCATCCCCGTTTTGTTTGTAATGATGTTTAGTTTAAAGAAAAGTGTTGAAGTTTAGTAACTTTGAGCCTCCGTAGCTTGTATTCTTTCCTGCTTTGTACCACTCGCTTTCAGTTACACTACACAATACAGTGACATCTAGTTGTCAAATATTACAAGGTGTCCCTTGATACCACCGCAAAATGTGCTTTTTTTGATTGGTTAAGATAACATCACTTTCAGTCTTAAAGTCCTAGGGCAGGGGTGGCAAACAAGTTTGACACAAAGAGCTGACATTTTTAACTGTGAGTCAAAGAGCCACACCTCGCACTGACCTGCCATGACAGACACACACACACACACACAATTAAAAACATATTATTTCCCATACCACACCACTCTCCTTACAATACAACAAGTATTGTTCTTGTGTTGATTTCAATGAAATTGTCCACCCTCAATACACACAAAAAAAACTAAACATGAAACAAGGCAAAGAGCCACAGTCTATAGAAAATATGAGGCAAAAAGCCGCATTCTTATTGGCCAAGACCCGCATGTGGCCTTAGAGCCACGTGTTCGCCACCCCTGTCCTAGGGTGCAATATTTCACCACTAGATGGCAATGTTGTTTAATGCGAACAAAAACCAGTGCCACAGCAAGCAACAAGACAAACATTATTCAGATTCAGATTCAGATTCAGATCTACTTTATTGTCATTCTAGTACACGTGTATACAGAACGAAATGTCGATGCATCTGACCCCCACAGTTTCCTTGAATGTACAGATATAAATAAAGTTGTATTGTAATTGGCTACGTATAGTATTTTACCATAGTGCCGATAGTGCAAGAAGAGTAGCTAACCAGATGTGCAAAATGGGCAGTCAGGTTAACAAGTCAGGTACACAGTAACATTAACACTATAACAATAACGCTGTAATTACCATAGTGCAGAGAGCAATGTGCAATGAGTGGCAAGCTATAAAAAACTGCCAGTAGTGCAAAAAGTCAGATTTAGCAGCCGTTTAGATTTGAGTTAACTATATGTTAGATTGACCATTTAACAGTCTAATGGCCAGGGGGACTAGACTATTGCGGAGCCTGGTGGTCCTGCACCGCACACTGCAGAACCTCTTCCCAGAGGCTAGCAGAGTGAACAGTCCATGATGGGGGTGAGAGGGGTCCCCGGTAATGTTCTTAGCATGGGATAGGCAGCGCTTCTGGCCAATGTCCTGAATGGAGGGAAGTGTAGTCCCGATTATTTTCTCTGCTGTCCTCGCTACCCTCCTCACACTACCCCAGTCGGTAGCGCTGCAGCCTCCACACCACACAGAGATACAGCTGGTCAGGATACTCTCTATGGTGCCCCTGTAGAATGTGATGAGGGAGGGTGGGGGCAGGTGGGCTCTCCTCATCCTCCGCAGGAAGTACAGGCGCTGCTGTGCCCTCTTAACCAGTGATGCAGTGTTCACGGACCAGGTGAGTTTGTTTGTAATGTGCACCCCTAGGAACTTGATACTGCTGACAACCTCCACAGCCTTGTTGTTGATGCAAAGTGGGGCATGGTTGGGCTGGTTTTTCCTAAAGTCGACTATGATCTCTTTAGTTTTGTCAACATTCAGGACCAGGCTGTTGTCCCTGCACCAGCCCACCAACTGCTCCACCTCCTCTCTGTAGGCTAGGTCGTTGTCATCCCTGATGAGGCCCACCACTGTTGTGTCGTCAGCATACTTCACGATGTGGTTTGTGGCGGACCTAGGGACGCAGTCGTGTGTCATCAAGGTGAACAGCAAGGGGCTTAGGACGCAGCCTTGGGGGGAGCCCGTGCTGAGGTAGATGACATCTGAACTGTTCTGACCTATCCGCACTGATTGGGGTCTGTCACAGAGGAAGTCCAGCAGCCAGTTCCGCAGGGGGGTGTTGAAACCCAGGAGTCTATTTTGTCTACCAGATGTTGTGGGATGATGGTGTTGAATGCTGAACTGAAGTCCAGGAACAGCATCCGCACATGGGTGTTCTTCTCCTCTAAATGTGTCAGGCTCAGGTGAAGCGCAGAGGAGATGGCATCCCTGGTGGAGCGGTTTGTCCTGTATGCAAACTGAAAGGGGTCGAATGAGGAGGGGAGACTGGAGGTGATGTGCTCTTTAACCAGTCTCTCAAAGCACTTCATTATGATAGGAGTCAGTGCAACGGGCCGGTAATCGTTGAATGATAAGATCTGGGGTTTCTTTGGCACTGGGATGATGTTGGCAAATTTGAAGCATGATGGTACTTTGGCTTGGTCTAGCGAGGTGTTGAAAATGTCTGTTAGTACACAAGCCAGCTGATCGGCGCACTCCCTAAGTACCCGCCCCGGAATGTTGTCCGGGCCTGGAGCCTTCCTTGTGTTGACCCTTCTCAGGGTCTTCCTCACGTCAGATGAGTCCAGGTGGAGTGCTCTTTCGTCCTGATTTGGAACCGCTTTCGCTGCAGTGGTGCCGTTTTGTGCCTCGAACCTTCCAAAGAATTTGTTGAGGTCATTCAGAAAGTCCATGCTAGTGTCCTGCACTGGGGCGGTGGTTGGCTTGTATTTGGTAATGGCCTGAATGCCTTTCCACATATCCCTGGTGTTGGTTTTGTTGAGGAAACGTTCCTGGATTTTTTGACTGTACGTTCGCTTTGCTAGTCTGATAGCACGGTTCAGGTTAGCCCTCGCTGATCTCAGCGCCTCCATGTCACCAGATTTAAAGACAAGGTTCCGTACTTTTAGTTGTTTACGTATCTCAGCAGTCATCCAGGGCTTCTGATTGGCACGGGTGCATATAGTTTTGGTATTGCTGACGTCTTCTGCACATTTACTGATATAGGCTGACACAGAAATGGCGTACTCATCTATATTTATTTTGTTGTTGTAAGTGGCAGCCGATTTAAACATGTCCCAATCAGTGCAATCAAAGCAGTCCTGTAGTGCCTCCATTGCCCCCTCAGACCACACCCTCACCTGCTTCACTGTAGGTTTTTCTCTGGTCAGCAGGGGCTTGTATGCTGGAATTAGCATAACAGAAAGGTGATCTGATGAGCCAAGGTGGGGGCGGGGGGCTGCTTTATATGCACCTTTGATGTTTGTGTAGGCCAGGTCTAATGTGTTCCTACCCCTTGTAGCAAAATTTACATGCTGATGGAAATGCGGGAGAACTGTTTTCATATTGGCCTGGTTAAAGTCCCCCGCCGCAATAAAAATGCACTCGGTGTAAGCATGCTGCAGTTCACTCACAGTTCGGTAGAGAACGTCCATTGCCTCCTTCGTATTAGCGCTGGGGGGCACGTACACGGCAGTAATGATGGTCGCGCTAAACTCCCTCGGTAGGTAGAAGGGTCTGCAGATCACCGTCAAAAGTTCAATGTCTCGTGAGCAGTGATTCGAGATTATCTTCGCATTTCTACACCAGTTGTTGTTTGTATAAATGCATAGACCACCACCCTTGCTTTTGCCGGTGAGCTCGCCGCTTCTATCAGCGCGGAAAGCAGTTAGCCCCACAATGCTAACAGCGTCATTCGGGATAGATGAGTTTAGCCATGTCTCCGTCAGAATTAAAGCACAACAGTTCGTCAACTCGCGGTTCGATGAGAATTCCAATTGTAAATGGTCCAGTTTGTTGTCCAGGGAGCGGACGTTGGATAGGAAAATGGATGGTAGAGGCGTTTTGAAGGGTTTAGCCTTCATCCGAGCCGTTAGCCCGGCCCGACAACCTCGTTTCCTTCCCCGGTCACAGCGCTTCCGCTTGCCACTTTTACTCGCTGCATTGTAGGCCGCTGTGTTCTGTTGACGTAGCACTCCGAGGCTAAGTAAACACTCCAGAGTGATCGTCGAAATTTGCGCTGGATTTCTGGATGTTCGCATATCCAGCAAAAAACTGCGATCGTATATTAATCTACAGTTAGAGTTGTCTTTGTTCGCCCTCATAAACTGAGTCGAAGATTGGGGTTTTTGACTAGAATGTGAGAAACTGTCGGGAGCAGATCCAGCCGCCGCCACAGAGGGCGCCGCCATTTTGATTATATATATATATATATATTATGGCAACCTAAGTAACATGCGAAAGAAAGTTATTTCTAAAAAATTCGACCTGATTTTTATCAAATTTAACACTGTTATAATAGTTAATGTATTTTTGCCTGGTATTCAAATCAAAGTTTTTTTGTTTTTTTTACCGAATAAACATTTTTTTTCTTGTACCACTCGGAGGCACTTAATATAACACGTCCCTTTTATAATGCAAAACGGGTCTCACTTGTCTTAAGTCTGTTAGAGAATGAGTCATTCCTTTCCACACACATTCGTACTGTATGTAGGATAGTAGACACTGATAGTATTTCAAATGCTTCCTCCTCATAGCTACTTTTTTTCCAATTGGAAATCGAGCTGAAAAATGTAGTCTAAATTTATTATGAGCGTCTCCATTAATATATGATTGCAAATGGAAGGCCTAGGAACTCTGGTGAGTGTTTGTGTGTATGTGTGCAAGGGTGAGGGTGTGCAAGAGTGTGTAGGTGTGTGTTCCCTGTAGAGTCTATTAGAATTCCTCGTAGTCCGGAGGGAATCTCCTTTTGAATAATAAAGCACGGAAACCAAAATGATATGATACATGCAGTGGCAGCACGGCGGCGCAGTGGTTAGCGCATGTGCGGCAGAGTTCATGTCTTGGGAACCTCATGCGTGGGTTCAAATCCAGCTCCAGACTTCCTGTGCGGAGTTTGTATGTTCTCCCCGTTCTTGCGTGGGTTTCCTCCGGGCACTCCGGTTTCCTCCCACATTCCAAAAACATGCATTTCAGGTGAATCAGCCTGTCCAAATTGTCCCTAGGTGTGAATGAGCGAGTGAGTTGTCTGTCCCCGTGTGCCCTGCGATTGGCTGGCAACCAGTTCAGGGTGTCCCCTGCCCAATGCCCGATGATTGCTGGGATGGACTCCAGCACCCCCGCGACCCTACTGAGGATAAGCGGTGTAGTTAATGAGATGAGATGAGACATGCAGTGGAATAGTATAGGATAATCTTGTCTACAAAAAAATGGTCTGCGCGCAATGATGGAAATTAAATGCAACTGTTGGTGTATGAATGAATGAATAAAACTTTATTTCGAACATGATAAAAACAAAACAACAAGTTAAATATACAAGCATATGCTTATTAAATCCTACCCCCAGACTTTCTTAATAATTGCTTTTTACAGCTAAATCTCTTTTGTTTATACATGTAACAAACGTCTCATGAATATACATATTTACATGCACAGTCACTTCATCATCATTATCATAACCATCACTTTTCTCACCGTCATCATTATCATCATTGTCCACCCCCAGGCAGAATAACCATCCATTTCTAACTATCCTGTTATGTGCATTAGAGCTTGCAAGGCATGGGAGCTTGAGCCAGATGCCGCCAGCATCAAGCTCCTGCTTGTCTGCCCTAACTATGAGATGTGCAGTACATGTCTGTTTTGTGTTCTTATTTAGATGTATATCCATGTGATTGTATCCCCAGTTATTTCATTTTTTTAAGGTTTTCACATTCATCAATATTTATTCACCTTATGTTTTGTTCATAAATATAGATCCAGATTGTGCTGACATATATAATATGATGGTAACAGCAATAACATAACAACTTTCAACAATAACAACAGTAAAAATAATGATAATGGATATGATTATAATAACAAGCTTGACTATAAGCTTTACCCATGTACTGACTTTAAAAGGCTTCTGCTCACTTACATTATTGGACACCAATAACACTACTTCTAATAAAAACAATAATAGTCACATAAAAGTTATAACAATAATCGTCATAATATTAGCTATACGAATACCACATTAATTTAGTTTTACCCATCTGGTAACTGTATCATGCTACTAATCACTAAATATCATTCAGAAACCAATAATGACAATAATAACATTCGTAATAATAACACTTATGATAATAATAATACCAATAATAATGATAATGATAATAACAATTTTAATAAAGTGTATAAGCTGACGGCATTTAGTTTGTTGTCGAAAATGTTGTGTAAAAATCTTTTGTGCTGTTGTATACGTATTTGAATTGAATTGTCTTTAATATCATTGATATCAACGTGCAAGCAATGCTAATGGCTCTAATGCAGTGTTCTCGTTTGCCTGCGTCCTAGACACATCATTTTTGCTGGGAACGCATTGTGTCAAATCAACGTTTTTTTACACCAAATTGTCATTATTACCCGATTACTTTTGTTTTTAACAGAGAATTACAGTTGGTATTAGGTGCAAATCAAAGAAAAATTGGTAATTTCTTCAGTGTCGATAAAAAGTGGAAACCTAATACAGAAAGTGATAACAACGGCAATAATTCCGGCACCAAAAAACGGCGGAGAAATTCTTCAGGAGACGGCGAAGGCAAGGAAAACACGTGTTTAAGCGAACGATTCGGCGAAAGAAAATAAACAAAAGAATACTGGCAAGGAAAGGACTTTTCTGCCAAAATTGACTCAATTATATTCCTCATCCAGCGTGACAAAAAAAACGGATTGCATAAATCATTTCACAATACGAACTTTCAGAAAAGCACATTGGATCGCACAACAACAATGAAAACTACAAATTGGCTTTGGAAAGCCGTTGCTGCAATTGGACCTTGAGAAGGCATTACAACTGTGGCGGGACATCAAACCACGAAGAATATATGAACTGAAAAATCTGAAGTGATTAAAACTGCATGAACATATAGCTTCCTGTTTTCCCACGCCTGACTTCTCCGTCTCACTTCTTCCCCCAGCGATCGCTGGATCACATGCGTTTGTGTTCACGCACACGACTGCCCCATTTCCGTAAAATAAAGCTTGTGTAAAAATGTTACGCGTCTGGGTCCACCGTCTGCTCGGGCTCTGACAGGGTGTACTAATCAAAATAACAAACTAGCATCCTATGCAATCTTCTTTGCAGGTCTCCAATATTAAAAAACCGAATAAACTTATTATTCTCAATTTAAAAGTACCCTACAGAATCACAATAACTCGTGTTCTTTCAAGGGGCTACCTGGCACCGACTTGGTAACTCCTGATGCTCTACATCCGTTATTCGTACAGTCGTGCCACCGGATAGCAGATGGATCTATGTTATGCTTTTCTTTGCGCTGCATAATCTTAATTTGCTACGAGCGTTGAAAAAAATCAAATTATATTGCTTCGTGGGGAAGAGGGTTGTTGAAATCTGTCGCTCATGTACTGTATGTAGAAGATCTTCCTCCGCAACCTCAATTATTCAATTACATATTTACATCATTTCAACCATGTGCGTTGTTAATCGCAGTGATTTTAATTAATCAACACGTGTAATCTTCTATAAAAAGCCGGCCACGCATGTCGTCGCAACTAGCAAATGCAAGGAATACAGTTCGCATAATCACACTATCCCAAAATAATTTTTGACTTGGTTATTGCTCAAATATATTCATACACAAAACACAATCTGATCCAGAAAACCACAAGTATAAAGATTTGACACATTTACGTGTTTAGGATATAATACTGGGACTTCTTTCAACACGGGCACAGGAGGATACTAAAATAGAATCTGATTGTTTATTATTTTAGATATCACTCCTTGTAAAAATACACTAAGGATTACAAAGAGTAACAGAAATATACCTTACGACAAATAACAGTCTTCATGGTTTACGGATATCCTTAACCATCTGGGTTGTAGGACTAGCCTTTTCTGTGGTGTGTTTTGGGCAAGTACAATCTGGCGGCGCCCGTCACTTTTTGGGGGGGTGGGATATAGGGGTTTGCTCCTCCACATTAAAAAGTTTTTGTTTCCATGGTTACCTGTAGCAGGTTAATCCTCCTGATTTGACTTAGGTACAGCACTTTTACCAAGTTGTTCCAGTTATTTTTCAGTGTAAAGCGCTGTCCCACTCTCTAGATCCGAAATCACTGGGGAAGAAGTCTTTCATTCCGAAATTTAACTAACCCCGTTTTGTTCATATTTTTTTGGTTTGAACAAATTTATTGACACTAATAACAGGAAACAATCTTGACAATCTCAACAGCAATCAAGCACATTCACAATATTATATTTCAATATGACGTTTAACAGCAAACACAATGTGAGGTTTGAACAACCCTTCTCGAAAATCTTAATAGCAATCAAGCATATTCACAATTTCGTTATATAACATCTTTGTTAGTGTCAATAGATCCGTCCAGGCCAAAGTCGATTGTTTTTGGTCTGAACAAATCCACCGACACCAACAGCAGAAAAACAAACACGACAATCTCAACAGCCATCAAGCATATTCACAATTTTGTTATATCTGACAATATGACGTGATGATATGACGTTTTAACATTTTTTCCTGACATTTTCAACATCAATTAAACAATTTCAGAGTTATTATCTTTTAACAGTAGTTAACCAACGTGTAAAGGGCAATACTATTGTGCAAGGGCATAGCTCTGCCATCCCACCCTCCCAAGCAGCATCCTCCAGTCCTCTTTGTGGGTCCTCTCCCTTCTTACTTCTACTTTCCACAACCCAGGCCGTTGCTGCCGGGACCCCCACAGTGTAGCCCCGGTTCCCCCCTCCGGGTGGGTGCAGACGATTCTTCTTTATGGCTGCGTCCTAGGCCTGCCGCTCGCAGATTGTATGGTATCTGCAGCCATTTGGAGCACAGCCACTGGGGGGATCTGCCTGCACCTCCATACCAGCAGGTTTCTGGAGGTCCAGATGGCGTCCTTGATGGCGGCGAGAGTGAGCCAATCCCTGGCAAAGTCGTTCCGAGACCTCCTCGACCGACTCACCCCGTAAAGCACGTACTGTGCATCAGGGACCTCCCCTGCTGGCAAGTCCGGGAATTTTCCTAGTTGGTCGGCCATTGTCCACAAGTCCTCGGCAGCGTTGCACTCACAAAAAAGGTGCCTCACCGACTCCTGGGCGCCACAGCCAGGTCGAGGGCATGTCGAAGTCGCTGACATTCCTCGGTGGTGCATTACGGCTCTGACTGGGAGAACCTCATGAGCCACCATCCATGACAAGTCTCGTAGTCTGTTTGGGAGGGCAGGATGATTCACGTTGCTCCAAACCGTTGTAGGTTCGCCAAACGCAAGCCCCCGCACAGGACTTACTGTTGCTCGCCCTTGCACAATAGCAATAAGGGCCCTGTGGTTTTGTAAAGTGTGACTTTCTTGTGTTTCTAAATCAAACTTCTTTTAAAAATCCCGAATAAAGAGATGTGTTGGTGGCAAGTTAAATGAAACTGGAATCAAACGATTGTTTGGTACAAGCTTTAGCTTCCGCAAATATGAGCCCATCCAGAACCGGGTCATCGCTTGACTTTTCGGGTTGTTGGGTGGGCCCACAGCGTTTTGGAAGTGGAGAGAGACATATTTGCTTCCCAGGAAAAGCTGGAGGTCAGGCACTCCTTTCCCCCCTTTTTCCTTTTTCTTTTTCATTGTATCTCTTTTTATCCTTTCCCACTTTGAGCCCCAGACAAAGCGAAAGATGGCTCGGTCCAGTTGTAACAGCACGTTTCTTTTGGGCATAAAAACTAAACTGATTGACAAAAGCAGTGGGAGGATGATCGCTTTGATGATTAGGACCTTCCCCTCTATTGTCAGTATTCTTAGTGACCAAAAAACAAGTTTTTGCTTAACTTTCCTTGTCACGTCATCCCAGTTCGTCTCGCCTCCTCCATCCGCATTGAATTTTATCCCTAGGATTTTCTGGTCTGTCTTTAACACCATCAGTGGGAGTCCTGCCTTTTCTGTCTCTTTCCACGTTCCATAAAACTTCACTTGTGATTTTTCTCTATTTAGCCTTGACCCAGACGCCCTCCCAAACAGGTCAGTCAAGTCAAGGGCTCTTCCAACAGATGCGCGGTCAGTACATAAAATATTAAAATCATCCATGTACAAAACACACTTGGTAATTTGTCCCCCACTTCCTGGGATATTGATCCCTTCGACAAATCTATCTTTTCTTATCATTTGTGCCAAAGGTTCAATGCAAAGACCATAGAGAAGTGGAGACATAGGGCAACCTTGACGCACAGCGCAGTTGATCTCGATTGCTTCCGATAAATTCCCGTTAATCATGAATTTGCTGTAGATGTCTCGGTTTAGCAGTCCCACCCACTTGATGTATTTTTGGGGAAAACCACATTTTTGCAATACCCTGAAGAGGTATTGGTGCGAGACTCGATCAAAGGCTTTTTCAAAGTCTAGGTTAAGGACCGCTAGTCGCATGTTTCTGTCTCTCGCATAACAAATGGTGTCACGGATCAGCATGAGACTGTCGCTGATCTTCCTTCCCACGATGGCACAGGTTTGGTCCGGATCAACCAAGTCTCCCAAGACTACAGACATTCGTGTTGCTAGAAGCTTGCTGAAAATTTTACAGTCCATGTTTAAAAGCGTTATGGGTCGCCAGTTTTTCAAGTCAATTTTGTCTCCATTTTTGTGCAATAGAGTAACTATCCCTATTCTGAAACTGTGTGGCATGTTGTCTCGACTGAAAAATTCGTTATTTTTTTGGTTTGAACAAATTTATTGACACTAATAACAGAAAACAATCATGACAATCTCAACAGCAATTAAGCACATTCACAATATTATGCACGTCGTACAATGCACTTTGCATCACTTGTGGCTTTAAAATGTTGCTGTAAGTTCCATATTATAGTGATGATGTTACTTCTCTTGCTTTGTGACACATGAAAGGGCCTTTGTCCAGTAAAGGACTGTACGTTTGGTATATCATTGTAACCTTAAGATTATTCATGTATTTATTTTGATTGTTTTATTTCATTTATTTGTATTAGTTTTTTTTTTAAATAAATTATTTCATTACATTTAGTGCACATTAAATGAAAGTACCTGTTTACAAGTTAGAACTTTTCAACTGTAATAAGTAAGCCCTGTAGTGTTGGCTTGTAAACATTAGCCAAAATCCGGCTAGCGGTTATCAAAAATGTGGGAGCTAAAGAAATTCAGTGCTAAAAATTCAGTACATATAAACTGGTACTTTAATAAACTGAATACAGTATACCACAGACGGGCTTTTTTCTAAAAATGTAGATAAGTGTGTATTTGTTTTCCTTTTTAAAAATATGATAGTTATTTCTTATAAGGTAGAGTGTCTGTTCAAAGGTGGTTCTGGCGACTTGAGTGGCACAGAGGTTTTTATTATGCTAAAAACATGACATAGATGTCTTGAACGAGTGACTTCTTTCATCAATAGATAAGCACAACTGATTTATGAGCTAGTTGAGTGACACCAATTGGGACCTGGCTTGCTTGTCATCAAATAATTAGCACTCATTGCCCGCAAACGCTAATCACAGAAATTATTGTTTTCTTCATTTTTTTTCAATTTCTTTGGTTATTTTTACAGAAAGGCTGAAATGCGAAAGGCTGATATGCCAAATTGAAAAGGAATGAAAATTGTGTGTGTGTTTTTTGGTCAGGTTTTTTGACAGGGCATTTTCACTTCTAGAAAATAATACAATATACCTTTATTGTCATTGTTACAAAATGGGTTGAACATATTGTGACAACGAAATTGGACGTGGCACTCCAGTCTCACATTTAACAGGATAAAAAGAAACGAAGAAGATAAAGGAACAAAGAAGATAAAGTTGATAATTTACACAATATTTACACAAGAAAGTGTGGGCATGTAGGATGTTACATACAGTAGAGTAACCTAACTGATTGTTTGTGAAAGGTTGTGATCCTGGCCAAACTATTTCTTGCCTGAGGGAGTGGAACGTCTTTCTGAGAAAGCTGCTAAGTCATCAAAACCATTAATGCCAAGGCTGCTTTTTTGGCAGTTTTCACATCTGGGGTAACCTACCTAAATGCCTGTGAAATATGGTGTCGATATTCAACAGCGTTCTGCCCTGAGAGACTGAAATGTTTTTCTGTACAAAAATGCTTAGTCAGCAAAACCAAAAGCTTTTGGGAGCATTTTTCACCTCTAGTGTAATCAACCTGACTGTCTGTGAAAGATTTTGTTGTTATCCAAACTTCCCCTGTTTCTTGGGTAGACAAAAACAAACTATACTGTGTATATATAATATAAATATATATATATATATATATATATATTTACATACATGTATAATATGCTTTGTTCGCAGGTGATAATAAGAGTAGCTATCCGTTCCAGCAGCTTGATTAGATCTGAGCATGCACGAAAGCCTTACGGTCGTTCTGGTCGCACAAATGTGTCAACATTCGTGCAGCTGGTGTTCAACGTTATGTGTGGTTTTAGTGCTATTCACTGAGTAAACGTGGTTATTGCAGCTAAAGAACAAAATCATTAATAGCACTTTTTTACCATTAATACTACTTCATTACTACAGGGCATAGTTTGCCCATGCTTTTTCATAAACATTGTTTTCTGACATTTACATGCGTTCCTTCGACAGGTGTGGTATATACGACAGACATGCTAGATCGTGAGACCAAGGACTCCTATTGGCTAACAGTGTATGCCAGCGACCATGGCGTGGTCCCTCAGTTTGCCACAATTGAAGTCTTTATCCAAGTGGAGGACGTCAACGACAATGCCCCGCTGACATCTGAGCCACTCTACCGGCCTTCAATACCTGAGAATTCTCCTCGAGATGTTTCCGTGGTCCAGATCCAGGCTCAGGATCCTGACGCAGCAATGCACTCGACGGACCGGCTCAGCTACCGCATCATCAGTGGGAATCCGCAGAATTTCTTCGCCATCAACCCTCGAACAGGTCAGTTGTTATTTTGTTTTGCCTAAATTGGTTGCATAATTGGAACAATTACCAAAGTAGAACGTGTTGAAATGTCTATTTATCAGGATCTTATTTATTTTTCCAAGTGTTGACTAAAAGTTTCTTCCAAATGCAAACCTATAAAGTTCACAAGGTCGTATGGGTGCTTAAAACCCTGGAAAATGCTTACATTTAAATTTGTGTTTTCAAGGATTGAAAAGTGCTTGATTTTTGGGTGAAGTGCCTGTAAATGTGTGAAATTTTTGCTAAGTTTGCCTAAGAATGACAAAGATACTGCTTCCTGGTGGCTTCGCTTTGCCATTGCATTTCTGCTTCCCGTGTGATTAACTGCAGCTGGCTGTAGGTTGCACACCATTGTCCTATGAAGTCGCACCCAAGAGGACAGATGTGCGCTACACGTTATTATGAAATGTGCATTACTGCTAGAATTACAAATCAATTACGACATTCATAGGCCATGCAAAAAATGAACAGTAGCGTTGTAATTTGTAATAGTAAGAACTTCCTGCAACTGAAAATGTAAGCTACATATTACGGTCATTCTTACCCAACACCCATATTTGGTGTCTCCAAAAAGATTATAACCACGATTTGCTCAAGAACTAAAAATAATATGTCTTGAATGCATGATTCAAATACATGATTCACACTGGATTTTTTTCTTTTAATGGTACAGGAAAAATTTAAAAATCGGCTTTGAAAGTCCCTAAAAAGTGCTTAAATTTGGCTTGTACAAACCCTGAGTTTGGTTTAATATTGAACAATTGTCATTCATTGCTAATGACATAAAAAGTTCTCATCTCGTTATCTGCACCGCTTATCCTTATTAGGGTCGCGGGTGGGCTGGAGCCCATCCCAGCCATCTCCGGGCAGTGGGCAGGGGACACCCTGAACTGGTTGCCAGCCAATCGCAGCTGCAAATCACATTAGTTCTCGCAGCTAGCTGCGTTCTTCATCGACGTACGAGCCGAGTGAACCACTGCTAAGATTCGTACAGCTGGGCGATTTTACGTCCGCCCGGGACGATCAGAGACAAATTCACGACAGGGTTTATACTTGCGCTGCACTGCGGGTGCTGTTCGGTCGCTCCCGTGACCGAGCCCCTAACCCGCGGCGCGGGTACTTTCGGGCGCGATACGCACGACACCGACACAGTTATGGGGGTCCCGCGCACGTCCGCCGCCTTTCGCCCGCCGCCTTTCGCCCGCCACGCGCGGACGGCAGCCTGTCGTCGCGCCGCGCTACTAGGGTCGTCGGACGAGCGGGCTCCCCCCAATTACGGGGGTAGCCAGATCACGCCCGCCGCCTTTTCTCATGTCGCGCCGTGTGACGCCGCGTCCGCCTAACTCGCTCCGTCGCGCGGCGGGGCCCCCCCCTGTCCCGTCCCACCCAGCCGGCCGCCTTATCCCGCGTCCGCTGACGTTCCGCCGAAAAACCCTGCAAAAAGTGAAAATCTGCGAAGTAGCGGCGACCCTTCCAGAAAAAAAAAATCAAATAACAAAAAAAAAAAATTACCATTACAGACCGCGAAGCTCTGAAGCTGCGAACGTCGAACCGCGAAGTAGCGAGGTCCCACTGTAACTAAAACGTAATTGCTGTTGCAGAAATAGATGAGCTGTCATGTAACTTGACAATGAACTGATTGTACTTCTATTTGCCATCATTGGGTCTCATCTCCTTTTTATTCATTCATGTTTTGCAATAGTTGTCCTACATCAGCACAGTCAGTGATGTGAAACTTTTAAATTGAAATAAAAAACAGCAGGAAAGCCCTATTTTGGCCCAGCAGAGGTCAAATTCATTATTTTATTATTATTTGACGGATTTTAGACATGCACCAAATAAAAATAGACTCCCGCAACACTGTGCAGGATCTCTGGTTATGCGTTGCAAAATTCAATGCAGGGAAAGATGCATCATACGTGCATTTTACACCTTACATGAATTGCTGGCATACTAACCTGGGAAACTCCACTTGTAATCAGTTTCTGACCTAACGCCTCCCCGGACGCCCAGGGTGTGCATGTTTTACGTCGGCGTACAATTTACAAAATGTCTCCGCCTGGGTGGCAAAACGAAATATTTTTTTTTCAAATCGAACGCTGGCTTTATTCCGATTTTGAAATCTTCGTTCGGTTTGGAAATTTCGGAATTTCTGTTAGTTTGGCAATTTACATACTCAGAAGCCTGCACCGAGCGTTATAAGGTTGCGCATTTGCATATCATTTTCCAAAGTAGACGCACAGAGAACACAAGAAAAATGGATAAGTGGTTAGGAATCAAACCAAAACCTCAGCCCCAGAAGAAATATTCAAAAGAAGCTGACAAAATTGATAACGCTACGAAACGTACATTAAAAGCATCGTGGAAAGAGGAGTTTACGTGGCTTGTAGCAGACGAAGCAACGCAAAAATTGCATGAATGAAGGTGAGTAAATACAGGTACATAGTGATGGCAGATGCAAAACAGTAATGTCATATACATGCAATGAATGTTATAAGTAGATTTATAATAAACTTAATTTTAAAGCGTTGTTCTGTTATATATTCAGATTATCAATCCTTAAAACTTTGCAACAATTGATTTTTTTTGCGATTAGTCGCCTTATTGTGTTTCAAGTTGTGAAAAATGGGGCGGGCAACTTTATGGCTGTGCAGGCAACTGGTGTCCGGTAACTTTTTGTCATGAGTTTCAGACACTGTTGTAATACCAACTTGATAAATACTTATTTTTTGTATGCAAAATATTGCAATACCCAAACAGGGGAGAGAAAAAAATGCTAAACAATAGTTTATTCACTGCTTGACAATAAAGGCAAAAAATTATTTACTGCTGGATTTATTCACGCAGCATTAAAGCAAATGCAATGTAATATAATCCTAATCACTTTGAATTAGGGATGCGTTGTAATTAACCGATAATTGGTCACTTTGGGCAATGCTATGCTATTCAACCATACGGCACTACTTGTTGGACAGATTTATGCATTTACATTCCTTGTTATAATATTTTGATTCACTTTAGAGGAGCACAACTGGTTGTGTCCCCCCTTTATTTCTCAGTAGTTTCCCTGAGGGAACAGAGGGCTGGCACTGCGTAGTTAGTGATCTTTGAGCGCGTACCGCGCTGTTGTGATTGTATGGTGAGTTTTGTTTTGGTGTGTATTGTGCTTAAACGCTAATTTAATTAAGATTGACAAATGACAGCTACGGCTGCAGTCTGCTAATGAGTATACTGTACTAGATATTTATAAAAGGTTCCAGAAATATTTAGTGTATCTATTTATTATGTTCTGTATTGCATTGACATCACTGCCAAAACATTGGTTAATATAAAATCTATTGAAAGTATTGATTTATTGAATGATAAAGTAAAGCTCTAATTTCAAAATTGCTATATATGTAACGGGTGTAATAATAACTTTTATTTTATTGAAATTCCTGCTAAAATATGTGTATAGTTTTTGGTAAATGTCCTGCAATGCTGAGTCCAACAGTGCCATCTGCTGGTATGGGGTGGGGTTTGGTTTTGGCCTCTAACATGTGACCAGGAGGCGGGGTTTTGTCAGTTTAACCAGAGTACTACAAAGAGATCAAAGAGATCAAACCCAGCAGAAAAAGCTAATGTTGTGACTCATCCATTTGCAGAAACTGTAATAATAAAAACCTCATCATCCAGTCCAGCGTGAATGTGGATCTTTGGTGGGACACGTACAACGCGGTTACATTGGTGCCGTGACCCGTGACTTCTATCAAGCTCTCCGAACCGAGGACTGTCCTACCTGCCACATCATTTCATAAAGCCATCAGCTCACAGTATTTAAAACTGCTATACAGTGACGTGTTACGCAGGCGATTTTGACTTATTTACATCTTTGAAACATGTTTACTCAGAGCACAAGTGACGTTTCTGAGGGTGTAGCTGATCAGATGACAAATATTATTCAGGAGATAGGACATAAATTGGCTGATAGCATATTCACAAATATACAGTCACGTAATATAGTAGCACCTAACGCTGCTGCCACACAAGATGAAGCAAACAGATTGAGTCAGGTGGTAACGCAGAGAAAGGTTAAGGAACCGCCGTCATTTATTGGGGATGGCTCAGACTCAATAACAATACATGAGTGGGAAGATCTAATGAGGACATTTATAAAAAGGAGTGATGTGAGACTTGAAGAGCAAGCAGAGGAAATCCTTATACATTTGAGAGGAAAAGCTAAAGATGTAGTTAGGTTTAGCATTAGAAACAGTAATATAGACGTCTATACCCGCCCTGACATGATTTATAGTCTTCTCAGGAAATACTTTAGCTGTACCAAGTACTCTGCTGTCCCTTTAGCTGACTTTTATTCAACTTTGCCCAAAGACCAGGAAGACCCCTATGACTACTGGCTGAGACTAAACAGAGCAGCTGACCTTGCCTCTGAGTGCTTGAGTGAGCAGGGCAAAACATTTGACAACCCTGAAATAGAGGTTACTCGCATGTTTATTCGGAACTGCCCATGCAAGGAACTGGCACTCACTTACAGATCAAAAACCATCGAAAAGTGGTCAGCATGTGAGGTACTAGAGGTGCTGAATGAATACCACGCTGAGAAGAGCTACAAAGCAGATTCCCTACAACAACCTGCGAATAGAGCGGAAATTGCCGTACACAAAGCTGAGGTGAACCATGGTCCAACCCTCGTGCACGAGCCACCTCAGACTTCGAGCCCACAGTATGTCTCTCTAACGGACGTTATTAGTATGTTGGAGAAAGTTCTGATACGTGTTACTTCGAACCAGTTTCAAGAGAGAGGGGGAGCTCCAACCAGGCGACCTGGAGCCAGAATAAATGGTTTCACTGCCAAGCCATGTATCATTTGCAAAGAAGTCGAACACAGTGCTCTCTCTCATTGCCGAGACAAAAACCTTTGCTTTCACTGCCATGCCCCAGGGCATTCTCGACGTGATTGTCCAGTGACGAAAGTTGTCCCGCTGCCTCAGGGAAACTAACTGATCTGCGCTTAGGGGAGAACAGTGCAGATCAACTGAGTAAACCTCCCACCACTAATGTGAAGCCTGACATGCAAGACAATAAATCAATTTATGAGTTGTATAGCAACAAGATACCTCCATCGAAGAAGCTGATCTTTCAGGGGTTTCAGAGAATAGCGGAGACTGACGAACTGTTTTACACACCTGTACTTGTGCAAGAAGGCCCCACTTTCAGAGCGCTGTTGGACAGCGGGTCGATGGCTTGTACAGTAAGTGAGGACACGGCTAAGTCCCTCCTGCAGCAATTCCCTGATATGATGAGTTACACGGCCGATGATTATGTCATTGTAGGCTGCGGTGGACACCAAGTTTCTCCCAGAGATATGTACGACATTCACGTCACAGTTTACGGGTGCCAAATGATAATACCAGTAATGGTTGTGCCAGGCCAGACCGAACAGATGATCCTTGGCAGCAATGCCATCAAATATATTTTGACTCAATTGAAAAGTACTGATGGCTACTGGAGATTAGTTTCCACTCCTGACAACGGTCTGTCCGATAACCACAGTCAATTCCTGTCAATGCTTTCTAACACAGAGAGATGGAGAGGTGACTGCATTCCAGACAAAGTAGGGACAGTAAAAATCAAGAGTTGCGTGACGCTGAATCCACGGACCGAGTACGTTATTTGGGGCAAGTTATCTGAGTTGGCCGGGACGTCTGTGGGCAGCACAGTGGTCGTTGAGCCAACCCAATCAAAGGCTGCGCCCAGACAAGTCCTTGTCGGACGAGTTGTTACTCCACTCTGGGGAGATGGATGGGTGCCTGTTAAAGTCTTTAATCCCACTGACAGAGTTGTGGTGCTGAGAAGAAACAGGAAAATTGCAGATGTGTCTCCTTGTATCGCAGCGGAAGACCTGCCCAATGCAGAGGAGGTCAAGTGCAACGTGCAGAGTGTACAGAGCAAAGAGGTCCGACCCAGGTCAGAAGAGGACATGATGCGTGCATTGGAAGCTCTGGGACTGCAAGACATTGACCTGAAGTCATGTGAGGTTTCGCTGCAGTGTAAAGACAAGCTCCTTCATATCATTGAACAATTCGAGTCAATCTTTTCTCGCCATAAGATGGACTGTGGAGAGGCCAAAGAGTTTGTACATCGTATCCACCTTGTTGATGATAAGCCGTTCCGTCTACCCTACAGACGTATACCACCAAGTCAGTATGAAAAACTGAGGACGACTCTGAACGAGATGGAAGAGAAAGGAATTATTCAGAAGTCGACTAGCGACTATGCATCTGCGCTTGTTCTCATATGGAAGCGGAATGGAGAACTAAGGGTATGTACTGATTTCAGAAGGCTTAATGCAAGAACCATAAAGGATGCCTACCCACTACCGCATCAAGCTGATGCTTTGGCCGCACTTGGGGGAAATGCCTTTTTCTCCACAATGGATCTGACGTCAGGCTACTACAATGTCCCCTTGCACCCTGACGACAAAAAGTACACGGCATTCTCCTCACCATTCGGCCTTCACGAGTACAACCGGCTCCCTCAGGGACTTTGCAACAGCCCAGCAACATTTATGAGGATGATGATGTCAATATTTGGTGATCAGAATTTCATGAGCCTATTATGTTACCTCGACGATCTGATGGTGTTTGCCCCCACAGAGGAAGTTGCACTCCAACGCCTGCAGATGGTGTTTACTCGCCTTAAGGAACACAACCTCAAGCTCGCACCCAAAAAGTGTTTTTTCCTCAGACGGACTGTGAAATTTCTTGGGCATGTCATCAGTGAGGATGGAATTCGGACTGACCCCGAGAAAGTGAGAGCGATAAATGACGTACAAGTCACTGATCTAATGGAGTCGGATGGCAAGACGCCATGCCCTAGTAAAATCAGATCTTTTCTAGGCATGGTGATGTATTTCCAAAGCTTCATTGAAGCATGTTCTGCGAAGGCAAAACCTCTGTTCAGGCTCACATCTGAATCTGGTGACAAGCATAAGCGCAAGAGAGCCCGCAAGAAAGGTCAAGTGAAGCTGACGCCTGCAGATTGGTCCGATGCATGCCAGAACGCCTTTGAAACACTGAAGCACGACCTTGTGACAGGTGTCACTCTGGCCCACCCAGATTTTGATGCGCCGTTTATTCTGGCTGTCGACGCATCCTTTGATGGGATTGGAGCAGTCCTGTCACAGCTGCCACCTGGTGGAAAAGTAGCCAGACCAGTCGCCTTTGCAAGTAAGACGCTCTCTCGCTCCCAGCTCAACTACCCTGCACACAGGCTCGAATTTCTTGCCTTGAAATGGGCGGTATGTGATAAATTCAGCCATTGGTTGAAAGGAAGACACTTTACCACGTGGACCGACAATAACCCACTTACATACATTTTGACCAAACCAAGACTTGATGCGTGTGAACAGCGGTGGGTAGCGAAGCTAGCTGCATACAATTTTGACCTGAAGTACATTCCTGGACCAAAGAACATCGTAGCCGACGCTCTGAGCCGTGAGCCATTTGTACGGTCATGTGTGGGTCATCGCCTTGTTACCGAGCCCTATACTTCGCTCTTGGACCAAGTCAACAGGGTGAACAACAGTACTGTGCAAGAGGTGTTCAGAGTATCCAACAATTGTCACGCTGTTGTAGACGAGAGTGCTGGGACATCAGACGAGTCAGTAAAAAGGGCTAATCCATCAGGCTCCAATGGTTCTGTGACATCAGAA
Source organism: Urocampus carinirostris (assembly GCF_059441175.1). NCBI lineage: Eukaryota > Metazoa > Chordata > Actinopteri > Syngnathiformes > Syngnathidae > Urocampus > Urocampus carinirostris. The sequence goes on from NC_142358.1 coordinate 10,531,608, forward strand.
GAGGTTGCTGCTGTCTTCAGTGCTCAGTCCACTGGTGGCGTGGGTCAAGTGATGGGAACAGACGCCAACTTCAATCTTCTGCAGAAGGGAGATCAGTCAACGGCACTCCCACAGAGTCAGCTTGTTGGTTTACAAGAACAGGACAACACAATAAGCAGGACCATGTACTTTGTGCATAGACACAAGAGACCTACCAGGCGTGAGAGAGCTGTCGAGTCGCCTAGTGTGATGAAACTACTGAAGCATTGGAGCAGACTCACCATACAGAATGGCATGCTCTACAAAATAAGGAAAGATCCTCACATGGCCAAGAAAATCTTCCAGTTTGTGGTGCCTGATTCATTGAAACAGAAAGTCCTTCAAGGTTTACATGACTCAGCAGGTCACCAAGGCCAGAACCGTACTTTGTCTCTGGTGCGGCAACGATTCTTCTGGAATGGCATGGAACGTGATGTTGTGAATTATGTCAAATCCTGTCAGCGCTGTGTAGTAGGGAAAACACCGGAACCACACAACCGTGCACCACTCAAGAACATAGTCACCTCTGAGCCTATGGAGTTGGTCTGTATAGACTTTTGGACTGCTGAGCAAGAGAACAAGTCTGTAGATGTCCTGGTCGTAACTGATCATTTCTCCAAGATGGCGCACGCCTTCCCTTGCAGAAATCAAACCGCCAAACAAGTTGCTCGCCGTCTGTGGCAGGATTTCTTCCTTGTCTATGGTTTCCCACGGCGTATCCACTCTGATCAGGGAGCTAATTTTGAGAGCAAACTGATCAAAGAGCTTCTAGAGATGGCAGGGGTGCAGAAATCCCATACCACTCCGTACCACCCCATGGGAAATGGCATCGCAGAACGATTCAACCGAACATTGGGAGATATGATCAGAACCCTTCCCCCTCAGCCCAAAGCAAAGTGGCCACAAATGCTGCAGCAGCTCACATTCTGCTATAACTGCACAGAGCATGAGACAACAGGGTTTGCACCGTTTTACCTAGTGTTTGGTAGGATCCCTCGTCTCCCTGTCGATGTCATGTTTCAACATGCTAATACCAATGATGCTGTTGTCAGCTACTCTGACTTTGTACGCCATCTGAAGAAAGATCTACATGAAGCTGCTCAGATTGTACAGAGGAATACTCTCAGAGAACAGACTCGTCATGCCAAGCTGTACAACCGTAGGGCCAAAGGATCACCTCTCGTCGTGGGAGACCGGGTGTTGATCGCCAACAGAGGTGTCCCGGGGAAACGCAAAGTTGCAGACAAGTGGGAGTCAACCCCGTATGAAGTCATATCAGTCAAGCCTGATCTCAATGTCTACAGAGTCAAGGATTGTCTGACGGGCAAAGAGAAGGTAGTTCACAGGAATTTGCTGCTCTCTGTTAGCTTCTTGCCCTGTGAGGATGATCTGGCCAGCGAATCTGAACACTCAGAGTCTGACGCTGCTATGCATGGAAGTGATGTATGCCCTGATTTACCTGACGCGGTTGAAGACAGTGATGTCCGTACAGTAAACTGGGTGATACAGGCAGGTGAAGAGCAAGTTCATCCAGAAGTGAAGGATAACTCACTAGACAGCAGATCTGATGCCCAGTCCGACTCTCTCACAGATGATACATCCAGTCGAGGAAGTCAGCACATCCCCGAACAAGATGTTGACCATACTTCAAGTGACAGTACGGAAAGCCCATCACAGTGCTCTGAAAACATGATCCCTTTGGGTATGGGTCTCCCAGACGAGACCCCATTGAACACTGACCATCTGGACGCAGACTCCCCTGATACTGACTGTTTAGACTTGACTGCCCCAGACCTTCAAGCTCAGGTTATTTGTGCTCAACCTAACCGTTATGGTCTTAGGGTCCGCCAGTCCATCAGGCCTCCTAGTCGTCTTATTTGTCAGATGAATGACCATGTGGTAGGTGACAATCATCTGTCCGCAATATCTGCAAGTTCCTAGTTTAAGTTTAGTAGAGATGCACTTTCAGTTTGAGTAACAAAGCTTGAGTAAGAAACAAGAATTGTGCCTATGTGAGCACTTACAACTACAGGAACAATGTTTGATATTTCAGAGATGTAACAGGCATCTTTGAGTCTGTGCTTAGTTAGGAGTTTGCTCGCCTCCTTTCTTTTCACACTCCTTTTTGGGAGAGTTTTAGAACTGACATGCACTTCAGTTTGTTCCTTGTAATACTGTACCAGTTTTCGTGTCCTCTTTTTCATCAGTATTTGCCTTTTTGGCATGTGATTTTTTTTCTTTTTAGTGTAGCACTCCCATATTTAGCAGAATTTCAGGGGGGTGTATGTAACGGGTGTAATAATAACTTTTATTTTATTGAAATTCCTGCTAAAATATGTGTATAGTTTTTGGTAAATGTCCTGCAATGCTGAGTCCAACAGTGCCATCTGCTGGTATGGGGTGGGGTTTGGTTTTGGCTTCTAACATGTGACCAGGAGGCGGGGTTTTGTCAGTTTAACCAGAGTACTACAAAGAGATCAAAGAGATCAAACCCAGCAGAAAAAGCTAATGTTGTGACTCATCCATTTGCAGAAACTGTAATAATAAAAACCTCATCATCCAGTCCAGCGTGAATGTGGATCTTTGGTGGGACACGTACAACGCGGTTACATATATATATAAAATCGATTGAAAGTATTGATTAATTGAATGATAAAGTAAAGCTCTAGTTTCTCCAACAGTACTTATAGGAGACATCTCTCCCCCGAAGCTCTATGATGTCATTGTAATTCTAAACAAAGATATTGACACACATGCCCACAAACGCATACACACCCACGCACGTGTATTCGTTTTATTGTGCAGTTATTGATCGTTCTTTCAGAAAATATTCCAACCTGTTTCTAAGTCTAAACCTCAATTCATATACTGTTTTACAATAAATATCCAAAAACGATATATATGCAAACACCTACACCCCGTTTCAAATGTAAAGTATCTTTAACGACTTCGGATGTTTATGGCTGTGGATGATTCAGTTGCTATCTCCAGAGAGTAGGCTGTTGGATTATCATGTCGTAAAATAATAACATGGCAAACAGCATTGAAGTTTCTCTCAAATACATTGATTTAGCAAGCTTCAAATCTGTATGCGTGGTACTGTCGAATTCAGGTGCCTTTCATCAGAGTTGAATGGGATACAATCTGTTTGAGTTTGACCTAAACAGGATGGGAAGTATGGGAGGAAAAAAAAGACGGATGGATTTTGCTCAGTGGTGCAGTACTGGTTGCTGTAGCTCCTGCAGAAGTCCAGACCAACATTTTTTGCTATTGGAACATTCATTAACCCTCCACTCAAATTATTTCTTATGTCCAAATGGCTGCATTACATTTATGTAATATGAGTACAAGTATGCCGCAAACCTTCTAACTTTGTTTGGGTCATCCTTATCTATACATAATAATGTATATTTCATATCCATATGGAAAATAAGTTGGATTAAATTGGGAAATACAGCCGTGGTAGTATTTTGCGGGTGAATTATACCACAAAGTTCAGCACTAAATAACCGCTTTATATATTCTTTTATAAAAATGAAAAAAATTAATTGGCAACTTGAAAAAGTTGTATAAGCCTTACTGTCACTGTTGCCATGGCGCCCAATTGGCCCCGCCCATGTGGCGCCAGCTGCTTCTCGTTGACAGATTGGCTTCCCTTCTATTCAAGCTCAGTGTTCTCACTCACCATTTGTCAGGCCGTCAAAGAACCTCTGCACCCGCAAGACATGGGTTTTGACTCTATCTGGTTTCCTGCTTGTGTTACCTGTCCGGTATCGTTCCTGTCTATTTTGTCCTGTTTAATATTCATCTTCAGTTTCATTCCCGGTTATTTTGTTCTGTTTAATATCAATTTTCAGTAACTGGTACCGTTCCCACCTAGTTTGTCCTGTTTGATTTCGATCTCCAGTGTCTGGTATCGTTTCCGTCTATCTCGTCCTGCTTGTTATCGGACTCCAGTCTCCACTGCCTGATATCAATCCTGTCTGTCCCGTCCTGTCCGGTATCGACCCCATCTGTCCGATATCTGCTCGTGCTATTGCTATCGATCTCGTCGGCCTCTGGATTCCGGTCATACCACGCCAGACTGCTGCCTTACTTTCAAAATGGCAGTTCCGAAACAATCAGCGATAGTCGTGAACAGCCATTGCATACCGCCCATTTCTGCTTGGAGAAATTCAAACTTGGCTTATTGTGTCAATGGTGGCATTGTGACTGTTTTGCCCGAGTTGCGTGCTTAATTGCTGCTGTTTGAGTGTGGATTTATTGTCTTTTGTGTCGCATGTGTCTTGGTTGGTATAACATTGTCCGGGCTAGCTCCCCTTTTTACGTCAGGGCTGCTGAAGGCTCCTGTTTTGTTTGTTCCTTTTTATCAAATATTTTATTGTTGAATGGGCTAGACCTGCATACATAAATTTCCATGACCATTTCATCATTAAAAACTTATGCTTCCTCTTTGTTGTTCGTTTGTATAATGGTAGCATGATAGGATGAATTGAGAGAGCGAAATCCCCACTGAAAGCCGAGGTACATGAAACGTTGCTTCTCTGAAGACACTGACAAACCACTGGGTCAATAATAGAACAAGGAAGAGCATTTGAAGAAACGACTCGTTATACTTCATGCTCCTTTGAAGATTCAGTAGACAATCGCAATTGAATCCGTATACGTGATGCGCAGAGCTGACATTCACAAAGTGCACCTCATGAATATGGTGATGAATTTTTGCCATGTGAATCAATGTTAACTAATGAGCTGTGTGGAGAAAATTGATGTCATGCATGAAATTTTCAGGTGGACCGTACATCATCTATCCTAAGACAAAAATGCATTAGCATTGTATAGCACTGTATATTATGTATTATATAAAATAATAATATAATAATAATAATAATAATTTCCTTTGTATTGTCATTCTTTGTAACAATTTACACAGAACGAAATGTCGATACACCTGACCCATTGTAGCGAGTCGATGCAGCCGCAGCCAGAGGGCGCCGCCATTATACCAATTGGGTATGTCTCGGTCGAGGCGCGAACCAGCGACCTCCCAGTCTCAAAGCGGGCACACTACCATCTAGGCTACTGAGATGCTGGGATACCATCACTTTCTTCCAATTTGTACTTATTTGTTTGCTAAACTTTCAGTGATGACAAACGGTGTTTAATGCCATTGTTTCAAAAGACTTTTGTCTCGATTTTGTATTCTACTTGCCCTGTTCAGCTTCCGCGCAGCTGGATGCAAAACTCGGACCTCCACTTCTCGGCAAACATTTATATTTATGTTTATCAGTTCATGTAGTCTCCAGCCTAACCGCTGCCTCTCGTGACTCAGAAAGGACAACATACGTTAAAGAACACAGAGTGTTGGGAGCATTACTGCAAAAAGTAATTAGTTATAGGAACAAGTTACTTCATTTAATTCATTTACCCCCAGATTCCTGGCACCAAAAAGTAACCTGTTACTCAGAAAGTAATTAGTTACAAATTACATTATATGCTCTCATAGAAGCCAAACTATTTAAACTGCTTTAAAATAGCCACATAATGTAATAAAATTCATAGAAGAAAATTTATATGCCAACCTGTGGAAGCAGTGGACCATTAACATTTTTGGCTTGTGCAATCTCGAAACCTTACAAACGAACACTTGGCCGAAAAAGTCTCTATCCATTTTTCTCTGGGCTTTAAACCACTCGAAGATCTATTTCTCCACTGTCTTCTTTCATTCAGCCATGGTGATCTATTTTACAAATAAAAAGACCAAAATGTAGCACACGTTTATTGTAAATTCTGTGCTCACGTTCGCCCCATTGATATTCCTTCAGTTTGTTGTTATTGTTTGAGCCGTGCTTGAAGCTGTATAATATTTTTTTATTTTGGGGACAAAAAATAAAGACACACATAAGAATAATTGAATTTTGTCTGCATTTTATTTTTATTTATTCCAAACATAGCATGCAGTAAATAAAAGTGATCAGTTATTGTTCTGTCATTAGAAGCACAATTTTATTGTTTAAGTGGAGCAAAATCAGCTACCGGGCATCCCTACCATACATGGGGGGATTACTGCAATCCTAATTGGAAAAGAAAGTCGGCGGCCTTGTCAAGTCTGGAGTTGGAGCTATCATGAAAAGTGCTGAAAGACCATCTGACAACTCTATAAAACCCAAGATTGATAAGTGCAGTCGGTTCCATTTTGGGAGGGCAGAGGGTCATGCACTGCATTGTCCTGCAAAACTCGATTAGCGCGATCCTTCAGTTCTGCAGGGGTCAGGAAAAGCTTGAAAGCCATTCTGTTTTGTTGTTTTTGTGTGACCCCTTCTATGTTGCTCCAACACACACACCTTATGGAGAGCATCCTTCGGTTTTTAGAGGTTGTGAGGGCTCATTCCAAGTAATCCATCAGTTTGTCTTTGTGGAACACCATCCTAAATTTGCAATAATGCATGAGAGCAAAACTGGGGTCTCAATTTTAGAGTGCAGCTTCTGAATAAATATATTGGCACAGGCGGAGAATATTTTAAGCATTTTACAAACATTCATATTTTCTGTGTATGAAATACTCTGTAAATACTCTGTTCTGGAAATAAAAAATACCATGAGAATGCTTGAATTTTAAGGAAGTCTTTTAATACATTCAAAGAATGTTCTTAAATGCATGAAAAATCTGCTTAAATACGATGCCGACACTGGTCTCTGGTGGCCTCGCTTTGCATTGCATTTCCTCTCTCCTCGTGATTAACGGCAGCTGACATTCGTTTGTACAGCATTGTCCTATAAAGCGTCATTGCTCCCTACAGGCTTCGCCTGAGGGGACAAGTTTATGTTACACCTAAACAGGATGCTATAAAATGTGAATACCATTACATATTACTTACGGACATTTATTTGGTGCCACGCAAACAATCATGTTAGTGTTTCCCACTGTTAAATTGTTATAAGAAGAACTGAAAATGTCAGCTACACTTTTTATTTTTACCCAACATGTTTATGAGGAGAGATTTGTCTCACACGTATTCTTTAAATCGACAAATATATTAGCGATTTACTCAATATGTAAAAATCATATGGCCTGATAAATGCACTCACCAGATTAGAAATTGCATATGTAAATCCCAGATATCTTTGTGGATGTGCAAATTACTTGATTCAGACCGGATTTTTTTCTTTTAATTGAACTGGAGGAATTGTTCTTTAAAAAGTCCTTAAAAGTGCTTGAATCTGTCCATGAAAATGTAAAAATCTGGCTATTAGGGCTATGTATAACAAAAAATATTTTTTTCCTTCAAAAAATTTGGACTTTATCTATTTAATCTAGAAATGAGTAAATACACCCGCTATTTTTAGATTTAGAAAATGTAAATCTATGTGACCATTATTCTGTATATTGTTTTAGTTTTTTCTACTCTCTTTACTGCTCACTAAAACATTTCTGATTGTTTCTAATGTATAGGTATTGTATTTATTGAAATCAATTTAAGATACCATATTTATTAAGTAACATACACACAGGGCGGCCCTGAGTGTAAATGAGCGAGTGAGTTGCATGTCTCTGTACCCTGCGACTGACTGGCATCTGGTTCAGGGTGTCCCCTGCCCACTGCCCGGAGATAGCTGGGATGGGCTCCAGCACCCCCGCGACCATACTGAGGATAAGCGGTGCAGATAATGGATGGATGGAACATACACACAGTCTGACTCTCTTTTTCTCTCTTTTGTTTCTTCTTGTGCTTTTAACAGGAGGGGCCAGCCAAGTACACTGATGTTCAAATACCGCGTTTAAAAAACACTGCTGGTGGAACTCGCTAATATCATTTTACCTGCACACACTGTAATTGTGGTTTCGTTTATGAGTAAATTGGTCCTAATTTGGTCCCTTTCCTGAAAAATTAGCATGGATGTTTCAAAATTGCGCTGGCCACAACAACATTAAACTTTCAAATTATGGCAGGGACCTTAAACTATTTTCCAGCAATCGGCCCGCGGTTCCAAGTTTATTGAGTGCATTTTATTGTCTTTTTAGCAGTTTGAGTTTAGTATCACCGGAAAATCCTCCCTCTACACATGTTATATTGAATGACATTTAGCTTAATGACACATTTCATTCGACTGATTCCCGACGTACGTTTTGTATTCAGCAGCAGACTGAATTATGGATGTCTTTCACGTATAGAAATGTGAAGCTACATTAAAGATTTTGGATGACTTGCTTAGAAGTGAAAAGACACAAATTTTATGTGCGCACAATAAGCTTGCTACTGATTAAAATGAGTGACCTAGTTGTGCTGATGAACACTGACAAGACCTTCGGAGACTCTTGTTACATTGTTTTTTTTCTGAATTGTGGCCAACAGTGAACATCCCTCATTCCAATCAGGGATGGACTGAGTTGTTTGTAAAAAAAAAAAAAAAACTAAAAATAATCATTTATTATTTTTTTAAAGGTAAGACAATTAAAGCCAAAGCACAGGGTTTGTATGGTTGTTTAAAATATTTGAAAATGTTTGAATTTTAATGTTTTGTGTTTGGGTCAAGGGCTTGTAAATGCCTGAAATCCTTCCATCGTTTCTCAACAAGTCTGCTTAAAAATGACAATGATAATACTCTCTTTTGGCTGTGCTTTGCCATTGCATTTCTTTTTGCCTCGTCATAAACGGCAGAGCGCATTAGTTTGTATGGCATTATCCTATGAAGCGTCATTGCTCCCGAAACAAGGCACTATAAAATGTGTAACGTACAATGATTATGTCTCAATTATGGACATGGGAATTGCAACTAATTAACATAGAGTTTGTCCGTGGTACATTCTAATGAAAATAACTTTCTGCAACTGAAAATGTAAGTTACATATTACGGTCATTTTTACGCAACACCTAAAGGGGAGAGATTTATCCAAAAAAACGAATGTATTCACGATTTACTCAAGATCTAAAAAGTATCTGTCTTGATAAATGTACACATATTAAAAATGGTACATGTAAATCTCTGAAAAAAATTGTCGTTCTGCAAGATACACGACTTGCTTCTCTTAATGGTACTAGAGAAATTTTAAAGTCTTTATATTTGGCCATGAAAAAGGTGTATGAACCCTGAAAGAATCACTCCTAAAGAAGGATGTTGGGTTGATAAACAAAAACCCTTTTCATTGATTGTAGCTGTCCTAGCACAGGTAAAAAATCTATTTCTTAAACACAGGTTGTGTCTTGTAATGTCGCAGAGACACAAATGCTGGACACATGTGACGAAAAATTGTAGATGAGATGAAACCCCATTTGTTCAAAATCAAAAATGAGACTAACAACTAAGAGGGGAGAGTGGAACCAGGATTGCCGAAGAGGGGACTCTTGGGGAGAAATTGAGGAGGTGGTCTTGGGGGGGTCTTGAATATTATAATATATATACAGTATCTGGTGAATATCTTGAAGAAAATGACTGGCAAAGAAAGTCATGAAGGGGAGGAGCTTGTTGTCTTGGTGAGGGAATTTCCTGAGCACAGATATAGGACGATTCAACAGCATAGAGTGTGAGACCCAGAGTGTTGATTGTAGAGGGTGACTTATTGTGAGCACCTGGACATGAGAGTGGAGAGGGAGACTAGAAAATGGGGCAATGCTTCCGTATTTAGGAGACGTGGAAGGACTGCAGGTGCCAAACCATGACGTCTTGTTTATGACATTTAGTCTGATTGGCTGATTTAACCATGGAACTTGATTTAAGGATTTTACAGAGCTTTACTGGCTATATGCTTTCTTTAAAAGTCACGATATTGCGTTCAAGGGGTCATCAACATGTCAAGGTTTTTGTGACAAACTTCAACTGGCTTGGCACAGTAGATCCAAAAAAAAAAAATCGACACTTTTAACAGTGCTTGGTTGCACTTTAAATTGTATAAATATGGTCAATATGCTGGCTTTGGATCATGACTTAACATACCTGTGTGGTTTGGGGGGTTTGGAGCTTCTACTTGTGCATTTTGTCGTTTGTAGTGAGACTCAAAAACGAGTCCGTACAAGTCACACATACAAGTTTTCTTGTATATTCAGTCCCGGGTAAAAGTAAATTCTTTTAAAGTAGGAAAAACAATAGGTTCTTGGGACAGAATGGGCACTAATAATTACAATAAAGCACTGATCATGGTAGCCATTCCTTGTTCCTTGTCTGGATTTACATCCAAAACGTTCCCTAAATTTCATCATTGCATTATGTATCAATGTATTTTTGAAACACTTCATTTACTTCTTCTTGTTTACTGCTAGCTTTGATGTTTTTTCTAAACATGAGGTATCTTTAGTTAATGCTGCCCACCTCTCGTATGTTCAATAGAGATTTGTGTTGGGCATACAAAGTAGTGCCCGGAGCTAAAGACTACCAATTCTTTTCCTTTGAGCAGAGTAGCTTCAGCTTTTAGGAGCAATGCTGAAATTAACATATTAGTAATCCCAAAAAAGTCTGATTTCTTTTCCTATTTTACGTACAAGCAAGGTTCCCAAATATGCTGTTGATATTGGTGGTGGTAGAGTCGTCCATGGCAAACACTCTGGTGAGGACCACAAAAAGTTGAAATGGTCAATAGACATACTTGAGTATTACATACTGTCCCTCTGGCAGCTTTCTGAGGCCAGGGCTCAAAAGTGAGACCATGGTGTCTGGCAGCCCAGAAACGTATCATGCCCCTGCAATTGCTTCACGACCAAAGGGGTAAGAACATATGGAAGGTATCGGGCTGACAGCAGCCTTTTTAAGTATCAGTAATTGCGACAGTAGCTCTTTCTAGAGACCCCTCAACCTTAATGCAACGTAATGAAAAAATACATAAATCCAAAACCCATTTCACCCCATTGTATCCAGGATCTTTCGGGCTGGACCTACAGTTCTTGACCATAAGTGACAGTTAGGAACGTAGTTTGGCTGGTAAATCTAGTTTGACCTTTCGCCTAAACTAACCCTATGGAGGGACCTCACTGGAGGGTTCTTAGGGCCAAGTGAGAGGAATGGGATTGGGCCTAAATCTTCTCCTGACGGCCGGTACAGGGTTTGCACGACGGAAGATGCTGCACCGATCAGTCAGTCAATTTCCCGTTCCATTCTACAGTAGTTCTTATAATTGGTCAGAGTAATCACAACCAGGTGTGGATAGTTTGGCCGCAGGTGTGTTAAGTTTCTCATCCGATGTGTACCCACATGGGTTAACTGATGATCCAGATCCTGACACATTGTATAATGATTTTTATGTATTTTTCTTAATCCAAAATCATAATTGGAACATAATTTTACGGGCATCAAATTTAAAAAATAATCTTCCTATTCGTTTCTATTATTTTGTCTTTCAGGTATGATCACAACAACCTCGAGGAAACTGGACCGTGAACAACAAACCGAACATGTTTTAGAGGTGAGGACTTTGGTGTTTAAAATATAATTGGCCCGTTAGTAACTAAAATTACTGCTCTAAAGGCCAGATTGAACTGGAAGATGTAGGTCTCAAACACTTGTTTTGATTCAAATTGAGTAAACACTCCCCTTAAAACAAAATCAAGGTTTGTTATTTTTATAAAAAAAACCAATGTGCTTCAGTTTAAGCCTCCTGAACTTTTGTAGTTTGCTTTAAAAGGGTAAAGTTTTAGAAATGATCCAGTATCGTACAATAATGGAAATAAAATCACAAGTTTTATAAAGATGCTTTACTGGCAAAACCAATTCACACATTGAGATATACCAATCCAATTTCAGCCTGAGTAATATTGGAAAAAGTTTATATTTATTTGTTAGTTTTAAGTGGTTTTGCGAAGTGAAGCCTTGATGCCAAAACTGCAAAAAAGGCTAAACCACATTCATGTAAAAGGATTTTTTCTCCCAAAACATACGGGTTAGCCTGCTGTCCTGACTTGCATTTCACATACTGAAGCAAGTTCCAGTAGAAACTTTGAAAAAGTTTTCATTTTTTTGTAATAAATAATAATTATCCTCACCCCTGTTGTGTCATCCAAAGGAGTAGAAATGGCGAACTGTTCTTTATAAAAGGAACGCAGTTGGTTGACATCGCCTCGTTAATATTTAACCTGCAACTCATACTCTATTTCACAAGCTGCCAAGATTTTAATGAAAACAAATGGCTTCTCCAATCTCATCCCCTTCACATACTCGGCTCTTTCCTCTACGACTCGTTGTGGGTTTCTACAAAGTGGTTTCCATTAGCTCTGTAATAGAACCAGTTTGACGATAGTCGGTCTATGCTGGTTTCATTTAACAATAATGAGAAACTGTATCAATTCAAGTATACCTTGATTAGTGATAGATTGTGCCATGCAGTCTGATTTTCATCAAGACTCTGAGTTAAGTGTGCAGTTATTGGTTCGGGAGAGTATTTTATTCGTGTGTGTGAATGCATCCTACCCTCTTTCCTGAACAATACCCCAAGATACTTGAAGTCCGTATTTTTCATTGATATTTTGTGTCACACAGGAATTCCAGTTGCTTTACTTTAAAGTTGGTTAGTATAAAAATGTTCAAAGTTGAAATCAGTTAAAAGTTCACTGGATTTAGAAAAAAATGCTATTATAATGTAGTAAAATAATACATTTTAAAAAATGGTATTTGTTTTTTGCACAATATTATATTATTATTTCTAAGGGTCTTTTTCCCCTTTTTTCTAAAGTTTTCTTGCCTTTTTCCCATTTTTTCATGCTTCTGTATTTGTTTAATTAGTCTTTTGATTGTTATTTTGACTTTTTTTCTTGCTTTTTCCTCTTTTATTTTTTTTCTTTTTGGGGGTATTTCTAGCATTTTAATAATTTTTTTCTAGCTTTTTCCTTTTTTCTTATTTCCTGTTTTTCTTGGTTTATTTTTATTCTAAAAATCGTGCTGTGTTAACGTAATTCAAGACAAGTAAAAAAAGAAAAAGAAAGAAAAGTAACTCTTTGGGCATGGGTTAAATAAAAAAATGAGCATGACATTTCCAAGGATTAAGTATCAGATCTGTATCAATCAGTAAAACCCTGTTTTAACTTGAATCAGCTCAATAGCAATATTCCCATCTCGCCCAGTCCTACTTGAAAATGAGGTGACTCATTCTATTCCACCATTCAGGTCGTGGTGTCAGATGGTGGGCCCAGTCCTAGGCAGAGTACAGCATGGGTGATGGTCCAGGTCCTAGATGAAAACGACAACAAGCCAACCTTTGCGGAGAAAGTCTACCAGGTTAAACTACCTGAAAGGGAGCGGAAGAAGAAGGGGGAGTCTATCTACCGGGTCTTTGCCTATGACCGAGACGACGGCCCCAACAGTGACCTTTCCTACAGCATTGTGGATGGCAACGAAGATGGGAAATTTTTCATTGATCCCAAGACGGCAATGGTGTCATCCCGCAAGGCTTTCAGTGCTGGGAGCTACGATATCATGACAGTAAGTTCATGATAGATTTTTAGTTTAGTAGATAATCAAAAGTAGTGAAGACATAATTACATTTTAAACCAGCTCGGAGAATAAGGGAAAGAGAACTTAAGATAAGAAATAACAACCTGTTCTATAAACCGTCCCTTGAGTCCTTTCTTTTTGTCAAATCTCTGTGGTTACAAAAGCACATCCTCCCTAAAGTTTGTCATCACTGTCATAAAATTTATTTTTTTACTCAAATTATTCTCATCTCATCTCATTAGCCGTACCGCTTATCCTCATTAGGGTCGCGGGGGGGGGGCTGGAGCCCATCTCAGCCATCTACGGGCAGTGGGCAGGGGACACCCTGAACTGGTTGCCAGCCAATCGCAGGGCACACAGGGACAGACAACTCATTCGCTCATTCACACCTAGGGACAATTTGGACCGGCCAATTCACCTGAAATGCATGTTTTTGGAACGCGGGAGGAAACCGGAGTGCCCGGAGGAAACCCACGCAAGCACGGGGAGAACATACAAACTCCGCACAGGAAGTCTGGAGCTGGATTTGAACCCACGACGGGTTCCCATGACATGAACTGTGCCGCACAAGCGCTAACCACTGCGCCGCCGTGCTGCCACAGTGCATAATAGTTAAAATAAAAAACAACAGTGAGGTATCTGAGTAAAAAGGCCATTCATTCTCCTTTGTAGGTGTCCAACATTAAAACAGAATAAACTTATCAGTACAACAACAGTATTATGTTGTTTCAAACAGTGGTTCTCAACCTGTTTTTAAAGCAATGTACCCATTGTAAAATACATTGTTTTACCCAAGTATCGTAACCAGTGCAAAGAGTTTTAGCTTAAGGATAATAAAAAAATATATATATCACGATTTTTAGAAAACTATTCGATTCAATAAACTCAGTAATTCTTGCCATGGTCTACTTTCATCAAGATTAACTCTTTGGAAACAAAAATCGGTTAAAACGTACTGTGATAACAAAAACAATACAATTTCAATATGTCAATATAACAGGATAATGTGTATTTTGAGACCACAAAATAATGCTTTATGGTGTAGTGAAGGGGTAGACAAACTTTTAGAGTCGCGGGCCTCGTTGGATTAAAAAATAAGGCAGGGGGAAGAGGCAATGATTGACTGATTGCATGGATTTTGTTGTGTCTTCCAATACAGTCTTGAATCCGATACCTTGGCAATATACTCATTTGCATTTCTGAATAAATATACATGCAGACATTTATATGTCATGTCATTTTCTATTTGTTTATGGATAAAAACATTTTATAAAATTGGTTTTCAAACACTCAGAATTAAATCCAAGCAAAACCTTGTTTTTAAGCATTACATTTGATAATATGCATTTAAAAACTTGTAAAGAGAACAGAGGAGCAAGCCTTCAGATAAGAAATTCCTACTTGTTCTAAAGTTACTTCCCTGTGCCTTTTCTTTTCGTTAAATTTCTTGGTTACGAAGGCATATCCGTCCTAAAGGATCTGTAAAATCAAAGAACGTGATACATTTCAATTTAATTCTCGAAAAAACAATGTGTGCTAATGGTCAAACCAGCGTGCTATACAATCTCCTTTGCAGGTGTCTAATATTAAAACAGAATAAACTTATCAGGAAGATAATATATATCCGGTGCATTGGAATAGTTTGTCATTGACTTTATTATGAGTTGGTTTGCTCCCCTCGACAATTGTGCGTACTCACTTTTTTCATAGATCAAGGCAACAGATAACGGCCGTCCCCAAAAGTCCTCTACGGCTCGTCTTCATATTGAGTGGATCCGTCGCCCTCCTCCCATGGCTTTGCCACCTCTCTTCGATGAACCTTTCTACAATTTCACCGTTATGGAAAATGACAAAGTCACCGAAATTGTGGGCGTGGTCTCCATGCAGCGGAGTTCGGCCCCTTTGTGGTTTGACATAACAGGTAAAAACGAGTGCCTTACCTCCAACTAATTGCATGGCTTGTTTGGCAGGAATAGGTATTGCATTTCCAGCCCTTCTCAGGTACTGCAACCTCGTTTTTTGATCTGTTACGCGCTGCTCATCCCAGTCACCATGGTAATGCTCTGATGCTGTTTAATGTGTAGGATAATACCCAGGAGACCATGAACGTTGTGTGATGTATAATGGTCTGAAAAACAACAACCAAAAAGATGTAATGCGGTTTGATCTAATGACCTACTTTCTCTCTTACTTAGTGTACAGTAATCCCTTGTTTTTCACGGTAGTTGCATTCCAAAAAAGCAGAAACATTTATTTATTTATCAGATATCTGTCACATATAATATATACCACTGTATCAAAATAACAACTAAAGATCTACAAAAAAAACAAAGAACACAGAGTTGCAGTTAAATGAATTCTGTTTATTGTATATTGTATATAGTACCACAAAATTTGGAGGGCTTTGTCCTTTCAGTGTATGAAAACGATGTAGTGTAGAGAGCAGCCAGCTAGCTGCACACTAGCATGTCTCTGATGATTAATATACTAGAGTCACGAATGTCGCAGTTTCCTAAGAGTTGTAGCGTCAGGTCATCTGTTTCAAGGGTAGTGGATTTGGCATTGGTGAGCTTAAGAGTGGTAAAGGAGCCTAGGCGTAGCAGTAGGCTGGACTTTCGGCCTCATTATTGACTTTTTCCCAATAACATTCCACGTAGCACTCGGTGCTGATCAACATTTTTTGTCTATCTCTGTGCTTTGCAGTTTGTTTTGGTTGCCACGCGGACTTGTGCGCCCGCCCTGTTTTTTGACTGACCAGCCTATCACAGTCGGGCACACAGTCATACACACATGACACACACACACAAAGCCCTCCCCAACCTGCCCCCATAATAGCATTTGCTGTGTACTATCTCCTGCAGAACCCAATGTATGATACGTTGATAAACATGACAATTAAACAAAACTCAATTAGATTCTACGTTCAATTCAAGATCTGTGAAATATCGAAACCGCGATACAACGAGGGATTACTGTACTGTGATTTGTTTGTTTTTGTTTTGTTTTTTTGTGTGTGCGGGGGGGTGTCTAATGATTTGATGCTGTACACTAATATGCCTCTGAAGTGTCAAAGTTTACGTCTCCCCCTGAGAGGCTTAAGTGAGATTATGCCATGTGAATTGCTTTAAGGCCTGTTTGCCAGCATGTGCTACAGTACTTACTGGTGTGGTATGACTGATCTGATCCAATTACGAAGACGTTTTAAGAGTAATTATGTTGGTTGGTAAGTACATAGGAAATAGTGCTTTAATTCTTTAATCTCATTTCTTTGTCACTGAGCACTGAAAGTAAACAGCTGTTACATATTTTAATTGTACTTTTCGCTGACCTGATTCATTTTACCCTGTGCTTTTTAAAACATTGCAAAGCAATGTATGTAATTTATTTCTTCGTTACTTCACTGTCACTAACCGTGTCTCTCGATCTTAACAGAGTGTCTTTCCCTGATATTTGTCACACATCTTTGACTTATTAAATATGTTTTCAATATATTTGCATTATATACATCTTATTAGTTTAATGTTTAGTTGACACTCAAAATAAGGAATGAATTTTCAATGCATTTTGAACTTGCCAGGAAAACAGGGGAGAGGGATCAACTTCGGAGGAGAAATGGCAAACTGTTCTAAAAGCCCTCCTCTGAGCCCTTTATCCAATCTCCTAGGGTGTGGAATACAAAGAACAGCAACACAATTGGCCAATAGTGATTATGATGTAAAGAGTTCATAATAGTCATAACAACAGTGTGCAATAGTAGTCAAAATAATGAACTGGCTTCCTATGCTTGATTAAAACAATTTTTTTGCAATATGATAATGCACACCCACTAGTTTAGTTAAACACAGTATTTTGATTTAAAAAAATGTTTTAGCACTGTTCATTTATCTTAAAAATCTACGCATATTCATCCATCTCATGGAAGTTTGTTTTGAAACATGCTAAACCCTAAATTTAATAACAGCTTTGGCTGGTTGCCGTTCAAGCTTTGAGTGATACAATAATGACATGAACGTTGTGTATAGACTATTGTGGGCACATGGAACATGCAATCTATTAGTCACTTGACCTCTTTCTCTTTGTTGCGTTCTTTCTGTCTGTCTCATTAATCATCCGTCCGTCTGTCTGTATGTCTGTCTGTCTGTCTCATTTTCTCTCGCTGTCTTTGTTTTTTGTCTGTCTCATTCTTTTCATATCTTTCCGATTGTATATCTCACCTTCTTTTTTCTTTTGGTTCAGTTATGTGTGTCTGCCTGTTTTTCCGTTTTTCTTCATTTCTGTCTGTCTGTCTGTCTGTCTGTCTGTCTGTCTGTCTGTCTGTCTGTCTGTCTGTCTGTCTGTCTGCCTTATTATTTCTCTTAATTTCCTTGAGGTCATTTCATTCTCTTTCTCTCTTTTCATTTCTTTCTGTCAGACTGTCTCATTCTTCATTTCTATCTGTCTGTGTAATTTGCTCTTTATTTCTTTCTATTTGTCTGTTTCCCTCTCTCTTTCTGTCTGTGATCTCTTTCTCTTTGTCTCTTTGATTGTTTGTCTGGTTGTCTGACTCCTGCTTACTCTTTCTCTTGCTGTCTCACTATTCAACTCTCATTAACACAGCCTTTTAAAAACAGATGGGTTTTGAGGTATTCATCTCAAATAAGAGGCATGTTTATTTGTATAGCCCTTTATCACAAAAATTCTCAAAGGGCTGCACAAACCACAGATTATTGCAAACCACAAACTATTATTAGACCATCCCCTGATCTAAAACCTACATGAGGGCAAGGAAAAACTCAAAAACCTCAACATAAGGAAAATAAAGAAACCTTGAGAAGGGACCGCGAATGAGGTAGCCTAATACAGTCTAACTAAAGTTTCATTTTGTACTGTAAAAATTGATACCTTATGATCAGTACCATTGTAAAACTCGGTAGATAGGACTACAGGGCCGCTGTAGGTCAGTTTTGTCTGTTGTAGCAGTCTCTTCATGGTGCCATCCTTTCGTCCTAATCCTTTAGTCTTGTTCTTTCCTCTTTTTCCTCAATGCTTCGTGACTGAAAGGTCCCCGGCCTTTCCTTGAGATGTTTATTATTCTGCAGAGCGCTTGCATCCGCAACTGTTCCTCAGAAGGTATTCTACTTCCACCTCACTTTTATACTGTCAACGTTATACCTGGTCTCTTTCCACTTGTCCCCATTTATTTGAGCTGTTTTCACTTGAATCATTGTCCATCCTTTTGACCCAATTTATGTTGGCTTGACCATTCTGCCATTAGATGGTTGTAAATACAATATTTTATAATAAACTTGATAACAACTGGCCTGTTTATGAACTCGTAAAAGATTTGCTTGTTTTAATGCAGTATAAAAGTTGTCTATTTCAGTATACAGTAATCCCTCGGTTTTTGATGGTGAAAACTCCCGAAGTAGAAAAACTCATTATTTAGATATCAGAGAAATATAACAACTAAGACTGTAACAAAATAAGAATAGATCTACAAATAAAAACAAAGAACACAGAATTGCAGTTGAATGAATGGTCTTTATTGTCATTTTACAATAATTCAACAAAATCTGAGGACTTCTGTGTGAAGAAATGTAGAGAGCTGCCAGTTAGCTGCATGCTAGAATCAAGGATCCTCAGGTAAAATTAAAACACAAGAGTCACGAATGTAGCGGTTTCTCTCGAATTCTAGCTCGAAGTTATCCATTTCATGGATGCTGGACCAGGCATTGGTGAGATACAGGCTCCACAGGGGTGGCTTGTTGTGTAGCTGGAGCAGTAGGCCAGACCTGCAGCACCGTTATTGCTTTTTCTTCCGCCGCCGCCGCAATTGCACCTGCTGGAAATTAGCATCTCTTTGCGCTTTTCTGACCTTTCTCAGAGTCCAATTTAATTGATGAGTTTCTTTTCAATATAAAGAGCCACTAAACTGCTAGCTTTTGTCATGCACACACAAACACACACACGGCACTCTGTGTTAGCATTTACTCTGCGTTGTCTGCTGCAGAACACAATGCACAGTGAAAATCCGCAAAGTATCAAAACCGCAAGAAATAAACCGTGATACAGTGAGGGATTACTGTATAGCATAATCTTGTATGTAATTTTCAAAACACATTTTGGAGAATACTCTTATTTATTTATTTATTATGTCTGCTTATTAATATGTTGAATGCAGTGCTTGCTGTTCATCATGTTGGGTTGAAGTGCTATTATCAAGAAAGCAGGCTGATTTTTTATTGTTAGTCTCCTTATTTATTGCTTAGCACACAGAGCTAAAACTGCATTCATATTGAATATTTACTTTTATAGCTTCACATCTCTTAATTGGTTCATCATCAATGTGTAAAGCAATTCATATCAATCTAATACAAGTTAAATGGGGTTGTGCTATTTGTGGCCGCTGCATTAATATAAAACTAAAAGCTGTGGTTTATCATTACTTCTCAACCTGGCCATGATTGTTGGAAATTAAGACAATGTGTTATTATTTTTAGAAGACCGGTTTTGGTAAAAAGGCTAACTCCCATATGAATAAAAACTAGTTGTCTTAATGCTTAATTTGTATTGTGTTAATTTAATTACGATTGTAAAACTGATTTTATATAAGGTTGTAAGCATAAAAAATGTCTCTGTAAAGAAAAAATGAGCTTCTTGTATCTTTGCTGAATTATCCAAAAAGTGCTTACTTCTTACGCTCCTAAATGAACCATCATCGCTACAGGGACAGACTGTCAAAAACGCTCCCAATAAATGGAAATCGCAGGGCTGGAAACCCAAGCCAGGTAGCCTTCCATTCTAAGCCAAGGCTGTATGGACAATTAATCCCGCTCCACAACAAATCGGCAGACTTGAGAATTTCAAGCTGTAATCCAAGGGCCCAGAGGGATTTTCATCTTCAAGAACTCTCCCTTTTGCTCAACTGTGTATTCCAACCTAAACTCAATCAAGCTTCTTCACCTGAACCTAACCCTACACTTCAGCAAATTCAGTCGCGAGTCCCAACTTTGGTATAAATGTATGGGAAATGTTTTTTGAGTGGTTCAGGTAAATGTCACCCAGTCTCTTATTGCATTATTAGTAAGCTCTTAAACTTTTTTTTATTTGGCATACCTGTAATCACACTTTTATCTAGCTTTCTTTCACTTATTACCCTTACTTAGTTCCTAGTGTCGTGTTTTCATAAAATCCTCTTTGTTAATTTAGTACTAAATGTGCACAGGGTACCAAAGGCATGACAAGCTTAATAGAGCTATTCAACTTAGTTATCAATCATTTATTCAAATAATTGGTTGATTCAAAAGACTTTACAAAGCTCCTGTGGGCCATCTCTCTTCTACCACAGAACAATAAATTGAACTGTTGTATAAGGACCCTATAAATTCACTATAATTGTTGACTTTCAATTATAAAAGCACAAATTCACTTGTGAAACATTGATTTGCCAAAGGTGAACGTGATCTGGAAAGATGCTGCAGTTATTGCTCTTCTTGCAGAAGTCAAATATGATTTCATAGCAACCAAATGTAATCATGCACCGAACACACCCTCTTATCAAA
The DNA here is from genome assembly GCF_059441175.1 of Urocampus carinirostris. Lineage (NCBI taxonomy): Eukaryota > Metazoa > Chordata > Actinopteri > Syngnathiformes > Syngnathidae > Urocampus > Urocampus carinirostris. The sequence continues at coordinate 10,552,580 of NC_142358.1, forward strand.
CAATTCATTATCCAGTCAAAGTTGATACTCCACCCACAAGATGAAACAGGCATAGTGGTTATGAACTGCTTCATATTACGCATTCGCACGCAGTGGGTAGTCATCCTTGACTATAAAATATCGTGCTACTTAGAGGTAGGAATAACATGCTTTTGGGTTATATTTTATTTACTAAGTTTAAGGAACTTTACCTCCCCCATAAATCAAATCTAACTTGTAATCATGCATTTGTTGGTGTTGACATGAAGCCTGATTTTACAAAGATTTGCAAGGTTAAAGATCATTTACTTAAAGGTTTGAGTCTGCTAAATGGGCAGAGGTGGGTTTGAGTCTGCTAAATGGGCAGAGGTGGATTTACTTTTTTGACAAGGCATGACCCCTTTGCTACGAGGAACCCCCATAGACGTGTTCCTTGCCTGCCTGCTGTCAAAATGGGAAAGTTAGAGCATAGGCGAAGGCACACGAATCTTGGCTTATGAAGATGTGTTATGTGTACTAATTCTATTTTCGAAAAAGGAAAATAAGAAGTGAAAATGGAAATGTATGGGAGGATAAATAAGGCCAGAATTAATGTTAATGTGTGTCGGATAAGGTCAGGGGTGGACAAATTTGGTAAAAGATGGTGTTTATATCCAATGCCATTCAGGCCTGGGAGATTGGAATGTCTTTTTGGGGAAAAAGACTTAGTCAACAAAACCAAAAGTGCTGAGTCAGGTTTTTTGGGCAAGTTTCACATCTAAGGTAACCTACCTGACTGCATGTGAAAGGTGGTGGTCATATCTAAACTCCTTCCCCTTTTCTAGGGTGGACCGACAAACAAACAAGCAAACAGATATGCTTACTTAGATCCCAAATGAAAACATACTCACCAACCTTGCTTTTTTCGTCTTTGATATATATAATTTTCATAAAAGTTAGATAATGCGCTTGGAGAAATATACTATTCAACAAGTATAGCTAGTTTTAAAGACTGGATGTGAACATTAAAACATTGCACTTGTTGCCTTTAAACTGTTGTAAGATTTGTTGATTAAATTTCCAAAATCCAATAAATGCTATTAAGTAAAGTTCCAGCATCACAGTGTCTGCTCCATTTAAGCTAATATCGCAAGGTTTACTGCCTTGTTTTGCGGAACGACAGTGATCATAAACCCTGCTGGCGGTGTAAACCAATTTTGAAGGCTGGCACAAGCACAAGTTTCTTTGTTTATAATTGGTGTTGCCAGATGGAAGGTTCTCTCTGGCTGCAGTGGGATTTTTGCTTTACCTTCTTCCACATGCCCTAAAATCGGATGCGTGGTTTGGGCAGGAGACTTGGTAATTTGAGCTCCTTCTATGATCACGCCATGTTTTAATGTCTTTTTTTTGTCTCTGTCAGCTTTCCCTTTTCAACTGCTGGACACAGGGCACCAATTATTGATTAATGAACAGTTAACATAAAGAAATCACAACAATTTGCTCATAAAACTCTTAATTCTGTTTGATTAATAAATGTTTTTCTGAAGACGTGTTAGTGTAACGGATTACATTGTACATGTGTTGCAATTATTAGGGGTGGGCGAAACTGGGAATTTGGGTAACGATCCCATCCAAGTAAATACATTGTAGTATCGATCCAATATAGGTACTTCTTACTTGGAAATGTCATGATCATTGAATATTTGAACCCTCCCCTGTGAGTTAGTTCACAATTATGATAAAAGATTTAAGGCACTAAAAATAAATATATATTTTTTAGATAAATAATTGCAAACGTTAACACCATAAAAATTAAATAGAAATATTTCTATTACAACTTTCAAAACAAATGCCAAGAAAGTTTAACCAAAAATGCTGCAATGTAACAATGCCATCTAGAGAACCAAAATACCTTCCATTGCAAAATACTTTGAAAATAAAGTCAATAATTCAAATAAAGTGTCAATTGTCCCTCATTGGCTCTGTTGCCACAATGACCATGATTTACAGGTTTTTGTTCAGGAACAGCAAATTGCTTACATTTCTGGTAACAACTACTTGCTCTCTGCATGGTTATTATATATATTTTTTTTCATGTTGAAATGTAAGTTTGTGGTGTTGCCACTGAACCAGACAACTTTACCACACAAATGACACTTGACAAAAAAGTCCACACTGCACTGCGCTTCCTGTTTGCCTCTGTCATCTTCAGCTGCTGGTAATGGTGGGCTCAAAGGTTTGTCCCTCTTTTGCAGTTTCGAGCCAGGTAGGGAGAGTTTCTTAAAGTGTGCCTGTCAGTCACACACTCAGGCATAAACTTATCTACATAAAGAAGTGGCGCTTTGAGGAATATTGCAGAGGAGTATCCAACCCAGGACAACGGTATAAATCCGATCCAAGTACTTGTTTTGTATCAATCATTTCGATATTTGGAAAGATCCGCCCACCCAAAATAATTACAGCTACTGGACTGACTTTTTTCAGTGGAAGCGATGATGAATATGTGATACTATTGGGTTCAATCAGATATTTTTATACCAAAAATACCCAAAAGAAGAGGCGCAGATGCTTTGCTCTTCTCCAGCTTGGAGAACTGGAGTAACAGCCCTTGTTGATATCTGCTCACTTAGCCCCAAAGACCCCCAGCTCCCCAATGCATTTTATTATTCTCTTGAAAGATCCCTCCAAGATAAGAGGGTGGTGGGGAGCTACACGTAACTCAGAGACAGAGAAAACCTTTCTCATCTATGGCTAACACAAGAAAACTGTTTACAAATCCTGGATCATTACTATTGCACTATGATTTATAATGCTACAACGCTACATCAGATGTTAGGAACGTTTCTGACCCAAAGGGCCAAGAAAGCAAAACATGTATTTATTTATTTAGAGAGCCACACCATATATTTTCAGACAAAATCAAACAAAACCACCAATTCCGATCTTCAGTCAAAAGCTAATTTTTCAGCACATTTTATTTCATTGTGTGGCGTTTTAATATTTGATACCATTCCGTGAAAAAATAATCATGCCCGTGTACCCTATCAACAAATATAACACTTCAACTGTATTGCTCCCACAGTTACTTAAGATCGTTGAGACTCGTTCTATTTTTTTTTGTAAATGTTGGTTTCAAAACAAGGTGCAAAACAAAGTTCTTGTGTATAACTATCACAAAATACTGCATACGAGAAGGAAACAGGTATTTAGGGCAGTGCGTGTCTGTACGATGTCACCGGTCACTGAAATATGTAATGCCACATATCATTGGAAAGCTTCAACTCTTGGGATTCAAGATACTGTAAGATGACCATTTCAAAATATACTCAGCAGAGAAACATAGCGATCAGTCTGAAACAAGATACCCGAAAACAATAACTCACCATTACGTCCCCTGGCCAACTTCAAGTTTTTTGAATGTGTAAAATATTGACTTCAAAACACAAGATAATGCCTAAAAGATTTCTGCTTCTTTAGACCTTGCTTCTTGTAAACCGTTTGTTTTGCCACATTGTTTCAATTTACAATTAAACATACTCGTAAAATTATTCCCAATATGGTAGTTAGCGCTCCCCCTTTGATTGACACGTTTTCCATGATTCAGGTTCTGTTTATGCTATTTTCATCCATGCACAAAACGCGAAATTACATTAAAGTTGCATCTGACTCGACATATATATTCCACCTGTCTCACTTTCACCCGTACTGCTCGGGCGCCCATGGTGGCCATTAGAAAAACGCATAAATTAGCCAAATCTTAACATAAGTCGCAGGCTTATCGTCCGAAGTTTATGGTATGTATTATAAAAAGCTGGCCAAAATAGTGAGAAGAACAATGGTGCTGTTTTAGCACTCATTTTTGGTTGCAATGCACAAGCGATATTCAGTGGTAAAATAATACACACTGCAAATTATGGATTTATTTTACCGATTGAATGGTTTGTTTTCACATTAATTCTTTATACTTTTGTATTTATGGGTTTTTTAAATTTGAAAATATTTATAGAATATATTTTTAAAAATATGATTTTCTTATCAGAGCTTTTCTTGTGGACAACTCGATTTGGCCCAACCTAAAAAAAAAACTCATCCCCCAAGTAAATTGATGTTGGGACCCTTGTTGAAAGGTATTTTTGCCATGTACTGAATAGTGTTGACCTTTTGTAATAAATTCAACCATGTACAGATGATAAATTTAACTTAAATGTTTTAAAACTGTTGGCGCTTCTACTCTCACATAAATGACAACCACAAAATAAATAGCCTGTGTTACAGTATTAATATGTGTGCGTGTAAAAAAAAAAAAATGCATGAGTAGGTGTGTGCAATCATATATGTGCGTGTGTGAACATGTGCATTCACATTATTGTGTCAGATGTCAGGTGTTAGGACAGGGGTGGGAACCTCTGGCTTGCAAGCCATATGTGCATATGACTTGGAGATAAAATGGTACTTAAACTATTATTTGATGTTTTGTTATTTGTGGGGGTTTTTAAGGGTTATTGTTCTATCTTCGTTATTCATTATCCATTATCCGTTATCGGTCAGTTCATTATACGCTACAAAGCCTAGGAGCCGGGACACTTAATCTCAGCCAAAAGGCTAAGCTAAGGTCCTAGCCCTAAAGCCTTGTTGCGATCATTGCGAATGCACCGTTCCCGGAGGTACTGCAATACCGGGCCGATGCGTGGAGTGGACAGAGCAAGCTCTTATTCCATCTCCGGAATGCAAAAATCAAAAGGCCAAGCTAAGGACCTATGTTTTGTTATTTGTGATAACGACTGACGCACATGCAAAGCTAAAAATAAGCTAATTCGATGGGGTTCGGTCCAGTATATATAGGACACTATTTTTTTTAACCACAGCTTACGGTCAAGGTGTCACACCATCAGACCCCGGTGGAGCTGTAAATCACCTAATACCCCTTCATATTGTAGCCCATTAAACAAGATATGTTCACTGTTGATACACTTCATAATGAAAAGCCACAGAACAAATTTTAACCCAAAATAAACATTTTACCCAAAAGCCCAAGCAAACCACCCAGAGCAATTTGGTGAGCGGTAGGATCAGGGCACGTGCACTCCTTGCCCATCGCCGTCTGCACTGGAGGTAAATACACTAGTATCAACGTTTGCAGCATTTTCTGACATTTCTACAAAAAATTAATTGCTTGCACCTCGTTTTGAAACCATTTTTTTTAAAGTGATTATCAAAATGAGGCTGAACATTCTTAAATAACTTTGGGGGGATCACATTTTAAGTGGTATACTGATATGGGATACAGGCTCTGCTGTTATTATTATTTAATAGATTTTCTCAAATTATCAAACATAACACAATGAAATAAAATGTGCTAAAGAATTAAGTTTTGTCCGGAGAGTGGGTTTTTGGGTTATGATTAATTTTGTCTTAAAATATTTGGTGTGGCTCTTTCAAAAAACAAAACAAAACATGATTACCATTATTTGACCCTTTCTACTCTGTATGGAGCAGAAGGGAACAAGGAGAGCGTATTTGACGTGGAGAAGGCTATGGGAACCATCATCATCGCCCGGCCCTTGGATGCTGAGCAACGTTCCTTCTACAACTTAACCGTCCAGGCTACAGACGGAGTCAACTTTGCATACACGCAGGTAAAGCACGTGGAACACACAAATGCATTTGTAGTATTTTGACTTAGGTCACACTTTAAAGTTCTAACAGTGATAAATGTACGCACACTTAGTGCATATGTCAATGTTGAGTCAAAGCACAGGAGACAGTCTCAAGCCGGAAAAAAATCTTTCTTTCTTTCTTTCTTTCTTTCTTTCTTTCTTTCTTTCTCTTTCTTTCTTTCTTTCTTTCTTTTGGAAGATTTTGGTAGCAATCACAGAGTCTCATGGACTCACTGGGACCAAAATAACAGCATTTAGCAGCAAGACTAAACTAAAAGCTACGAAATGGCAAGTTCAATTTCCTTATTACTGCATGCCGACTTCTGGCATCCAACTCTAAAATCCGGTCCAAGGGTACTACGCAAGAAGTACGCAGACTGGAACAATTAAACAAAACTTGAGAAGAAAAAAAAAGGTCTAAAAAAGTTCGTCCAGCTTGTGCTCTGAGAACCTGTTGTTCTTCTTGGAACCTAAACAGAACCTGAAGGAAAGAAACTTTTCTGTGCACCAGCTGGGCGTTGCCCTTAATTATAATGATTAAAATTGAAACAACTTTGTAACCATCGGGGGAAGTGCCCTGATCAGAATACTCAATCAGCCACCAGACAGGAGACGAGATTCATTTGAAACTGTTGATTCAATTGTTAGATACGATTCTCAAGGAAAATGTTTTGACATCATTCATACTAAAATATTACTTTATCAAAGTTCCGTCCCTCTCGTGTCTTGTGGAATCCAGCGGGATTATGGGTTGGGTGATACTGGTATGTTTGTAATCGATCCGATCCAGGCAGATACAAGATTGATACTGATCCGATATCAATACGTTTTACTATGAAATCTCATAATCATTAAACAATTAAATTCCACCCCCTTGAGTTACTTTCTAATGACGATTAAAACGGCCTAAAATTGTCCATTTTCTTTTATTTAATAACTACAATGCAAACTTTACTAATATATTATTATTTACATTTCAACTGTTTAAGAACAGAAGTAAAGGGGGTCAAAAAAAGAACATCATCAATCCTTCCAGCTATCCATCCATCCATCCATCTGTCCATCCATTTTCTGCACCATTTAGCCTGAGTAGGGTCGCGGGGGTTTTTAGAGTCCATACCAGCCATCTTAGGGCAGTGGGCAGGGGACTCCCTGAACTGGTCAACAGCCAGTCTCAGAGCACATAGATACAGACAACTCACTTGCTCATTTACACTTAGGGACAATTGGGAGTCACCCATTAACCTGAAATGTATGTTTTTGAAATGTGGGAGAAAATTGGGGTGCCCCGAGGAAACCCACTCAGGTATGGGGAGAACATTTAACTCCACACAGGGAGGCCAGTAGCTGGATTTGATCCCAGGACCTCTGAACTGTGGGGCTGATGCGATAACCAATCAGCCGCTGTGAAAAAAAAGCATCACTGTAACGAAAATACAAATATAATAAGGCCATCATGGCGACTGTAATACCTTGTCACAATATTTTGAAAATTAAGTCAAAGTGCATATGGTGTGAACAGTACAATGTACAAACCTTTGACAGTATAAAAAAATCAAATACTTAAAAGACAACATCTGTTTCAGAAAGGCAGTCAAGAGAGTCAAACCGAAAAAATCTGCAATGTAACGAAGGAGCCCTTTTTACTCTGTTACCATAGTGACAACATATTTGCACGTTTTTGTCCAGTAACAGTAACATGTTTTGGATGCAGCCCGTCGCTCTCTGTAGGAGGAACTTTTTTCATGTGTTAATGTAAATTCGCCAAAGTAGCGGACCACTTTACCTGACATTGTTCTTATCTGTTGTTATTAAAAAAAAAGTCCACACCGCTCTGCGCTTCGCTTATGGTAGAGGGTGGGAACATACAGTAGTTTCGGCCCTCTGGCAGGAAACATGCAACAGCAGGCCTGGTAGGTGCTAAAAATGTGCCTGTCAGTCGCACACTCAGGTATAAACCTAGAGAGTGGTCAAAGGCGCTGGGTGAGATAGAGAAGGCGGCGCCATCTACATTTAGAAGTGGCGCTTTGAGGAAATTTCGTAGAGGAGTGAAATATCGATCCCAGGACAATAGAATCGATCCAATCCAAGTACCTGCTTTTTATCGATAATATTGATATTTGGATCAATTTGCCCACCCCTAGTTTTGACATCATTTATCATTTTGACAGATAAACAGACTTGACCTAAAACATTATTTCATTTAATTTGTTATTTTCTTGTCCTGTAGAAGAGATGTCGAAAGTTGCAATGTTTCCTATCCGAAAATTTTCTTTGAAATGGTGTCTAAAATTTAAATTTTATTCGCTTCAACAAGACAATGACTTGTAAGGAACTTTTATCCTTTGTTGCACTCTCCTTTTCCTCACAAATACACACCTGTAAGATGGAATCAGGTCTCATATGGACATTCAGCACAGCAACACGCCGCCAGGGAGAGTGTTGGCAGTTCAGCCGCAGAAGGCTGCCTGACTGCTAGAGGAAGGTTTATATTTAGACGAAATGCCTGGCAGCACTCCAGTCTGTTTCCTTCCACTTCTTGTTTTGTTTTATTTTCAAATTTCAGGATCTAGTTTCTGAATGTGTGCAAAGTATATGATCATATTTTCTTTGCCTTGCAAGTTCTACCTCTGCTCCTCCTGCAATTTTGGTTATGTAGTTTGTTTTGGGTGAGCTTTCAGGCAGTACAGAAAATTATAGGACTGGTAGCTTTTTCTTTTTGCATTTTAGCTTAAGCTTACTGGTTTTAAAGCTGGCCGGATTGTGTGGGCTTCTTAAAATGGACAGTGTTTTTTTCTTAACCTTTTGTCCAGCCTTAAAGGGACATTAGCACCTTGTTGTGGTAAAAAAAAATCAATGGATTATGAACTTGCAAGGAAAACAGAAGAGAGCCCAAACCTCTGATAAGAAATTCCAACCTGTTTTAAAAGACCTCCTTTGATCCTTATTATTTAGTGCCTCCTGGTGGTCAAACAGACTTCATTCAATAAAAAAAATAAAAATATTGTTTCAAAAAAATAGGGGGAATGTGCATGAATTATCACATAAATGTGCATTTTTTCAAAATACTCTCAGGTCAAGAAATTTGTATTTATTTTACACAACATGAGCCTCACCTAGAGGGAGCTGACGTGATAATCAGTCATCTTGCTGCCAAGTTTTGCGCTGCTCAATTCTTCAGAGCGCGGGAATACAGTCTTTCACGAGCGTATTGAGGCTGAACTACGGCCAGAAATTTCTGGCCGTGAAGCAGATGCTCTTGGGCGCTGTTGGACGTTTTGAGACCGCCATATAGACGAGATAGAGCAGAGCTTTACTCGCGGTCGGAAATTTTCACGTGGTTGGCCGCGTTCAAAACTTTTGAGCTGCTCAAAAGTTTGAGCACGTGTTAAACCGCGTGCCGCACACGTGGTCAACACGAAGTAATGACGCGGAAATGACGCGGAACGACGTGCTCTGGCCGCGGCCAGGGCGCGGTTACACATGGGTAGGACGGGAAATTTCAGCGGGTAATCGTGGGTGGAGCATGGTAATAGCATGTTCTGCGCCTGTATCGCGGTGTTATTACGTGAAATTAGCGTGTTACGCGTGTGACAGTCAAACGCCTTTCTCCGCGTATATACAGCGCGATTTGCCGATCACACGTCATTTGTGCTCGTGACGTCAAGGGGGTGAACATGGATCCCCGTCAGCGTAGTTTCTCTTCATTTCGAATAAATCTTTCGGTGAATTTGCAGCAAGGCTTTAATTCTGGGACCTTAGCTTGGCCTTTTGGTTGAGAGTAAGAGTCCCGGCTTCTAAGCTCTGTAGCGTATAATGAACTGATCGATAATGGATAATGAATAAAGAAGATAGAACAATCACACTTAAAACCACATCGCCTTGCATTTGTTGGAAATGTAATACAACTTAATCCACTCCGTCTTTGTTTTTGTTGTGAACGTAATCGAACAGTAATGCACACCGTATATAAAATCCTCCCCCCCCTCGCGTGAACGCGCATACTGCTGATCGTATTCTATATAAAACGCTTATTAAAACTATAAAGCGAGCTAATTATAACAATTGGGAGATCCTAGTCTACATAACGCGTTTATTTAAACAATAAAGTGCGATCGTATTCTACAAAATGAGTTTGTTAACGTGGATGAAAAAGTCACGCGAGGGGGTGGGGCGGTGTGGGTGTTGTGTAGGAGTCGGATTTGGGCACAACACCGGCTCGGGAGCTTTTATACCCGTGGTCCACACGAGAAAATGACGCAGAAATGACGCGATGAGGAAGCGGAACAGTCGCCGGCGTCTGTTTTGCAGGCATACCACCGATGAACAGCAGGTTAGCCAATTTTGCGCATTTTCCATCCCGGGCAACCACGGGCAAAAAAAAAACGCAAAATTTTAGCCGTGATTCAGCCGCAAACGGCTGTGTGACCGGCCCCTAAGTACTAATTTGATATTCAGCTCTGTAATAGTTTTTTTTAATAATTCTGTAGTATTCTTTTTCTCTTCAGAATTAAAGGAAAATAATATACTCTGTCCCTGTTTAGCACTAAATTTAGCTCACTAAATTTGAAATTTTGTTTTGTAATTATTTTGTAGTTTGCTTTAGTAGTAGTATTGTAGTGAGAACACAACGGGACAATTATGACAAAGCTGGCAGAAAAATAATGTTTAATCTATTAGTAGTAATTTATTTACCATTGTATATAATCTCCTTATATTTTGTATCATTTTCATCCAGCAGGATGGTTCAAAAGCGTAATGGGCATGTGGCCCCCGGGCTGTAGTTTCCCCACTCGGGTTTATATTATTGGATCATGTAGTTTTGCTCCCTATTGAAATCAATCATGTTTTTTTAATGAATGAAGTTTGTTTTACCACCTGGCGGAGCTAAAAACAGTCTCTTTAGGAAAGTGACTTTTGGGTCAAGTATTTCAACAAAATTCCTGTTCATTTCCTTTTTATGATATACCGTACCTTTTATTCTCATTGTGTTTGAATTTTTTGGATTTTCTTTTTCTCCCAAATTTGATAAAACCCCAAATGTTCCTGAAGGTTTGGCCCAATCGTGCCATTGGTGTTTAATAAAATGCAACCAATGATTGAATGAGTTACCTACATTCCACTGAACAATGTACCGAAGACATAAGTGTTCATCGCTGGTGGCTGTCTTGAATGAACTTTGCCACCGCTGCGTGCTGCAAGGGATTTCTGGCACATCACTTCCGAGTGATAGTGACAAAGGAACTTCAGAGTGACATTTTAAGAGATTTTAGCGGAGTTTTTCAGCAGAGAAAGAAAAGAAATGAGTGATAGATTAATAAATTATGTGCTGTCCCATCGTGTTAACTCTGGAACACAAAAATGATGACTTCAGGGGTGTTACCGTGGGGGCAGGGGGTCAACAGTGCCCACCCACGGACACACCCTGCCCAACCAAAGAAAGGTGGATGCGGTAGTGATGGCAGTCTGCGCAGCGCATATACTGTCCCATTCATATATTGTTTATGTCAACAGACATTCTCTCGTGTATACGTCAGTCCTTCCAGGTGGAGCAGCCCTGTTAATCCCTCGGCATCCGGGTTGAAAATGAATCTTGCATGTGTTAAAACGCATGTCACAGCCACCGTCAGTGTTTCAGGCAGGATTTAACGTTTGTCCTAATGCTGTTTATTTATTACTTGTCTGTCTGGTCATCTAGGTTCAGTTATTAATTTCACTCATCTTATACTTTTTGCCTGTCATCTGTGTTCCCCCGGATGTGTGTTGTGCTTTGTGTTTGCAAATTTAGCAGTTAACTGTCTTTACCGGGTAGCTTCTCTCACTCAAATATGCCCGTAGTAATGGAAATTCCATCTTTTTTTCGAGAAGCGGCTAACTGAGCTCCGCTCACTAAAACGAGCCGGTTCTTTCGGCTCTCAAACGGCTTACTTTAATCCATATATTACCAATTATTATCTAACACTATCCACTAAAATGTGTTTTGGGGAAAAATAAAGCTAAAAAAGACAACAATGAAAAAAGAAATCAACAGGTGGAAGAAAGCAAAATAAAGGCAAAAAGAGGGGAGAATAAAGGATAAAAAATTAACAAAGGAAGAAAAAGCGAGTAACAAACAAATCCCAGCAGGAAAAAATAAGAAAAGGAGTAAAAATGATAGACAAAAGAGAACAAAAGCTAAGGGAAAATACAAAAAGAAAGATGAAGGAAAATACATAGGAAAAAAGCAGAAAAAAGCAGGGTTCCCTTTGATTTATATATCACCAGTAATAATGTAATATTGTGCACCAAATTAATCATTTTTTAAGTATATTTTTTTGCTAAATTATAATTACATTTGTTTTTTTCATTCTTCAGTGAACCTTTAACTCAGGGGTGTCCATACTTTTCAGAAAGCGGACCCGATTTGGTGCGCTGAAAATGTCTGAGGGACAACTTTTCAGCTTGGCATTCTTTGAACAGTCTTTGATAAATTCACCCTCTGGGAAAGGTTTGCAGTGTTTGGCGATCAGCGTCGCAAACATCGTAGCTCGCCTTTGGCATTTTCATTTGACTTGCAGGGTCGAGTAAAAAAGCGCTACTCTGCTGTTAAAACAACTTCCAGTTGCTTCACCTTTTCACAGCGATCGTTTCCAGTTAGCTTTTTGTAGTCAACATATTTCGTCCGACGGTGCCTCTTGATTTTATATTCTTTGAAAACAACCACAGTCTCCCGGCAAATTAGGCAAACGCAGTTGTTTCGTTTCGGTGAAAAAAAGACTAAGATTTCCACTTGTCCTAGAAGCAGTGGCCCTCATTGCCAACATTCCTGGCAGGCCACATATTACTTTATTACATCCAGTAAAAATGTGATCACGCGCCACCACTGGACCTCATACCGGACTTGTAACATGCCTAATCTAACTCAAATGAACATCCAAACCTATGTACAAATCTATAAAAAATAAAATACAGAACGCTTTTAACACTTTATATACTCAACAAATTTAAAGTCAACAACACAGAATCCACGAATAAAATTCTTATGGCGAATCACAATAGGAAAAAGAGCATCTGGAATGATGCTGGCAGGTCAATTGTTATACAGTACATACAGTAGATTGTGTGACGTAATACTAAAAGATTTCCACTTATTAGGCTTAAGACTTTTGCTCAAAATGGTAGCAAATGACATTAATTAGTGAAAAAAACAATAGTACTGCTGCTTTGTCAACTTATTTCAAATAATATTAGAGTCTAAAGATTGGGGGATAGATCCTCTCTATTTATCTACCCTGTTTATGTCCCTTGAGAGGGCTGACCGACAGCAAGACACCACAAACACAAAAACAAAGAAAATTTGAAAAAAAGGGGGAAAGTTGCACAAAACACACACATAAAGATTTTTTGACGATGGCCAACCCAAATGCCAAAACACCCAAACAAGTTAAGCACCTCGGCACCCAAGTTGGTCATGCTTTCGTCCCTCCAGATGAAATGGGACACAAGAAAGCGGCCATGTCACTCGGTCAGGGTGACACAACACACTTCTGTTCAACAGCAGGGCCCGACAGCTTTGACTGGTTTACCCCTGCTGCATAATACAGGTGCCCTGTCTATCCCTTAGAACACGTCTAAACATCCCACTATCCTTTTACACCACCTCTCCACTCCTTCCTATCACCAACAAGAGCTCAAGCTTCCACTATATTTAGACCTCTTTCCCGCAGTGCACTCTTAACACGATCCATCCACGTCAACCGCGGCCCTCCTCTTGGTCTCCTTCCATTTACTTCTCCTCTGTAGATCCTCTTCAACATTCGCTCCTCATCCATCCTCTACATGTGTCCAAACCAACTGAGTACGCTCTTATCTACACGCTTGCTCAGTTCCACTACTACTCTAGTTCTGTGTCTCACAATTTCATTTCTCAATCCATTCAATCTTGTCACTGCTAACATACTCCTCAAACACTTCATCTTAAAAACATTTAATTTCCTTCTCAAATCTGCACTCAGGCTCCAAGTCTCTGCACTATACAACACAGTTGGCACAATCACACGCTCATACAGTCCCCTCTTAACATTCATACTGTAATATTCCTCAGAGCACCCAAAACCTTGCTTCCTTGATTCACTCTGTGCAATACCTCGCATTCCACCAACTGCAGCCACATCTTAACCCAAGTACCTAAAGCTTTTAACTTCTTCCAGCGACTGTCCATGCAACCTTATTTACAACGCCATGCCCACTCCATCACGTGAACACTTCATCACCTTACTCTTCCCAACATTCACACATAACTTACGCCTATCACACACTCTTCCAAACTACATTACCAACCTTCTCAATGTTTCCTCAGAATCAACCACAAGCGCTGCGTCATCTGCAAACAACAACTGACTTACCTGCCACACCGTTCCACTGTTATCCATCATCTCTACACCTCTACCCAATACTCTTGCATTCACCTCTCTCACCACACCATCCATGTACACATTAAACCACCATGGTGACATCACACACCCCTGTCTCACACCAGTCAACACAAGGAACCACTCACTTGTCTCACTCCCTACTCTTACAAATGCTCTTCTGTCACATAACAACTCCAACATCATTCAGATAATTTTTAACAAGAACAAAACTATAGGTTTAACAGTACTTCACTTAATATTTACAATGTATGCACAATATTCTATGGTTTTCACCCACATACCAAGCAAAGTCCTTAATTTATAAGACTGAATTGAACGGAAGGGGAAGTTATTAATCAAAAATTATATAAGTATCATTGGGGGTATTGTCCAGTCGCTAGAGTTGCCTTTAATCCTCTCGGTAGAAGAAGCGATTGCAATTTTATCCGTTATCATGGCAACCTGCAATATAAAACAACAATAAGACAACCCCCTTACATCTGTGTTGCCGGCTGGCCCTTTGGTTGATTAAAGTATGCTAGTATTGTTATGGATGGATGGACGAATGGACTGACGAACGGATGGAGACACTGAGACATTTTCACATCCGCAATGCAGGTTTATGGACCAAAAAACAGATAATATCTAAATGAAAACAACGACGGTTGTCACTATAGTTTTTACTTTTTAATCTACCTTTCCATATACGAATTGAGCAAATTATTATTCTACATTGACTATTGCGGTGATATCACTTTTCTCTCCTTTTTTTTACGGTCAAGGTTCACATCAGCGTTACAGACAACAATGACAACGCTCCCATCTTCTCACAGCCATTCTATGAAGTCACAATTTCTGAGGACACACCCCCCGACACTGAAGTGGTCCAGGTCCTAGCATTGGACAGAGATGAATATCATCGGCTAAGTTACTCCCTGCAGAGTACGATAGACCCAAATAGCATGCGCCTCTTTCACATCCACCCCACCACAGGCATTATCTTCACGACCCAGAGTTTGGACCATGAGGCATGTGCGCAGCACATACTTACTGTTATGGTAAGAGATCTTCACTTGGAGATTGAATGAGCTGTGAACTAGTCCTGTTTTAATTACTATTTACTTTACTGGGACCTAATACAAACCAGGATAGGGTAATTGGCTCAGGAGATAAAACTTGAAAAGTTTGAGAGGCTGGATACAACATATGCAATGTTGACAATGTGAGAGTGTGATAGAATCCCACATTGGTGTGAGACAAGCAGTTGCTAATTGGTAAAATCTGCACTTTAACAAATGCGAGTCAAAAGCTTCAATTAGCACATACAGCCAGGCACAAAAAAGGGAGACTGCTGGCACTCATCATGATGAAATAGAATCTATCTATTAGAAAACATCTTGTCAATATTGGCTCGGACTATTTGAAAGCTATAAATGCATTTTTTTAAACTTGTAACCTGCATTAAAGGCATTCACAGAGTTGCAAATTGAGAGTGTGGTCTCTCTCACATTGTGTTTGGTAATTATTTGTAGTCTAAGGGATACAGTCCTCCTTTTCCACTAAGTCAGCTACAACAGGCACCTAAACTATTTGTACATATTTATTTTTATTTGGATGTAGAAAGGATTTCCTTTTGTGGCCAGTGTAAATCATAAAATCAGTCCTCCACAGTCAACTTTTTTATAACAATGTGTCCTCCCGCAGGTAAAAGACCAAGAATTCCCATACCGAAAGAACGTGGCTCGCGTGTTAGTAGAAGTGGAAGATATAAACGACCATGTGCCGATATTTACTAGTGCACTGTATGAGGGTTCGGTCTATGAGTCCGCATCCGTCGGATCAGCTGTTGTACAGGTGACTGCCTTGGACAAAGACAAGGGAAAGAACGGAGAGCTTCACTATGTCATAGAATCAGGTTGGTTTAACTCCATATTTTGAATGTACTTGGAAATTATTATTCTTAAGTGAACACACATTTTTTGTTTTTGTTTTTAAACAGGGAACATTGGAAATTCATTTAACATTGAACCAGTTTTAGGAATCATTTCAGTTGCACATGACCTTGACCTGTCAACCATAGGCCAATACATACTAAATATTAGAGTCACAGACAATGGCTCCCCCTCCCTATCAACCACCACAATAGTGCGCATTGTTGTCACCCTCTCAAACAATGCGGGTCCAAAGTTTGCTCAACCAGAATACCAAGCCGACATCACAGAAAATGCCATTGCTGGGACCTCTGTCACAACAGTAAACGCAATCAGTCAGTCCACACTCACTTATGAAATAAAAAATGGCAACATTGACCGGATGTTTCAGATAAACCAGTATAGTGGAGTCATAACAACTCAAAGGTCTCTGGACTACGAGACGAAAGTATCCTTTACGCTCACGGTACAAGCAACTAACATGGCTGGATTGGCCTCCAATGCCACTATTTTGATTCAAGTTCTGGATGAAAATGACAACCCACCAGTATTCAAGCAAATGCACTACCACGGCAACATCAGCGAAGCTGCACCAGTAAACAGTCTAGTTTTAAACACAGAAGGTTTCCCACTTGTTATAAGGGCTACTGACGCGGATCAAAACCAAAATGCTTTGCTCATATATCAAATTGTTGAAGACACAGCAAAAATGATTTTCACTGTGGATTCAGGTACAGGCTCAATTAGGACCATTGCAAATCTGGACCATGAGACATCTTCAATTTTCCACTTTCATGTCCAAGTCAAGGATAACGGCAGACCTCAGTTGACAGCTGATAGCCCAGCTGAGGTCACAGTTCAAGTCTTGGACACCAATGATTCACCCCCTTGTTTCAGCCAGAGCAACTATGAAGCTGTAGTTCTTCTACCAACTTACGTGGGAGTGGAAGCTTTACAGGTGTCAGCCATAGACCCAGACAAACAGAGTACAGGACTTACCTATTCTTTCACAGATGGAGCACTGGAACATTTTTTCATCAAACCTTCCAATGGCATCATTGTTGTAAAAAACAACGTTTTTTTCAAAGAACGTTTTCGCTTCAGTGTCAAAGTCTCTGATGGGAAATTCTCCAGCACAGCTATGGTCACCATTTTAGTGCGTGAAGCTCTGGATTCTGGTCTGAGTTTTAACAATAATCTTTATAATTCTTTAATTCAAGAGAACGTGTCTAACATCACCAAAGTTGCTGTTGTCAATGCTGTTGGAAACCGTCTGAATGAGCCACTGAAGTACACATTACTAAATCCTGGCAAACGTTTTAGAATCCGTCCAACCTCAGGGGTGATCCAAACCACAGGTTTACCCTTTGACCGTGAGGAACAAGAATTCTATGAACTGATTGTTGAAGCAAGAAGAGAGCATGACCGTTTGCATGTTGCGCGAGTAATGGTGAAGGTTCAAATTGAAGACATCAATGACAATGCTCCTATATTTGTTGGACTTCCTTATTATGCAGCTGTTCAAGTTGAAGCTGAGCAAGGTTCTCACATTTTCAAAGTCATGGCAGTTGATAGTGATAGAGGATTTAACGGAGAAGTGTCATATTACCTCAAGGATGATCACGGTCATTTTGAAATCAATCGACAAACAGGCGACCTTCATCTCAAGAGGGCCTTCGAGTCTGACCTGTCAAACATGGAATACCTGATGGTGATATATGCCAGAGATGGTGGTTTTCCACCTCTGTCTTCTACAATTGAATTTCCTATTACAGTTGTCAACAAAGCCATGCCTGTCTTTGACAAATCTTTTTATTCTGTCTCTGTTAATGAGGATGTGGCAGTGCACACACCTGTCCTTGGTATTAATGCAACTAGTCCGGAAGGTCAAAGTATCTTTTACACAATCGTTGATGGGGATTCAGCTTTTCAGTTCGACATTGGTTTTGACACTGGAGTCATAAGTGTCATACATCCCTTGGATTATGAGAAAGCGTCATATTATCATCTGACAATAAGAGCGACCGACTATTTAACTGGAGCCCGCTCTGAGGTCGATGTGAATTTGGCCATCCAGGACATCAATGACAATGTGCCCATTTTCCAGAAAATGTCCTACTCTGTAGTATTATCGGAAACAGCTGTGATCGGAACTCCAGCCCTTCAAGTTAGCGCCACGGACAAAGACTCTGAAAAAAGTAACATTGTTCTCTACCAGATTGTATCCAGTTCATACAACAACACAGACTATTTTCACATTGACAGCAGCAGTGGACTCATTTTGACTGCCCGTATGCTGGACTATGAGCAAGTCCAGAAGTTTGACTTCATCGTCCGAGCGACTGATAATGGCTTTCCACCCTTAAGTAGTGACATGTCCGTAAATGTGGTAGTAAATGACACAAATGACAATCCTCCAGTTTTCAATCAGCTTCTCTATGAAGCTCATGTGAATGAGCTGGCACCAAGGAGTCAATTTGTAACCTGTGTTCAAGCCTCGGACGCTGACAACTCTGATTTTGACAAGCTGGAGTACTCCATTTTGTCTGGAAATGAAAGAATGAACTTTGCTATTGAAAAAAAGACTGGCATTATTACTTTGTCAAGCCACAATAAAGAAAGGATGGAACCCGTTTACAGCCTTAATGTTTCAGTGTCCGATGGGGTTTTCACTAGCACTGCACAAGTTCATGTCAAGGTTTTGAGAGCTAATTTGTATCACCCAATATTTGGACAGAATGTATACGAAGCAGAGCTGAAAGAAAATGCTGCAGCAGGAACTAAAGTTACACAGGTAAGAATAAATGCAGTTATTAAAGTGTCTACATTAATTATTTGTATTTGGGAAAAGAACTTTGAATACTTACTTATATTCTTCTTTCTCTTTTAAATTAAAGGTGAAGGCAGCGGATGCAGACCCTGGAGTTTTTGGTTATGTAACTTACTCCTTTGTCACTGAAGTTGGCAAGAACCAGTTTAGCATCGACGCAACTGGCCAAATAACTACAATCGAAAGACTTGATCGTGAAGATCCTGCGAACGAAGACGTAGTATTGACTGTGCTTACCCAAGATTCAGGTGGACGTGGTTCCTACTGTAC
The DNA here is from genome assembly GCF_059441175.1 of Urocampus carinirostris. Classification (NCBI taxonomy): domain Eukaryota; kingdom Metazoa; phylum Chordata; class Actinopteri; order Syngnathiformes; family Syngnathidae; genus Urocampus; species Urocampus carinirostris. Next base: position 10,571,619 of record NC_142358.1, read on the forward strand.
AGTACAAGTTACACTTCTGGATGAAAACGATAATGCACCAAAATTTAGTGCCGTTGAATACCGAGCCTCGGTCAAATCAGATGTTGCTAGTGGATTTTTAGTAACACAGATTCAGGCAAGTGATCCTGATGATGGTATCAACGCTAGGGTTACATATTCACTCTACAGTGAAGCACACATTCACGTCGCAGATATATTGGAGATTGACCCTGAAAATGGTTGGATGGTGACAAAAGGAAGCTTCAGCCATTTGAGAAACTCTGTGTTATCGTTTTTTGTCAAAGCTGTGGATGGGGGGGATCCAATTCGCCACTCTCTAGTGTCAGTATACATCCATGTTCTTTCCCCAGACTCCATCATTCCCTCATTCAATCATCACCCATATATATTTAGCATACCAGAGGACACACTAATAGGCCATGCAATTGGTGTTGTCCGACTTAATAATCCTCCTGGATATGACATCCCTATAGCTTTGTTTTCCCTTGTTAATGGAGATAATAGAGTAAACAATAAAGACGAAGTGTTTGTGATCGACAAAGATACCGGTGTTATCAAGATTGATAAACTCTTGGACCATGAGTATATCAAAGAATACCACTTCAAAGTGATTGCCACTGTTCAACAGGCCAAGCTAGATTCTGTCACATCTGTCGATGTAACTGTTAAAGTACTGGATCTTAATGACAATCAGCCATCTTTTGAAGCTATTTCATATGAAGCCACAGTTTTAGAAGGAATGCCAGTTGGAACCAGAGTTATTCAAGTTCAAGCACACGACCCAGACTCAGGTGCCAATGGACAAGTGACATACAGTCTTGGACCGTTCATCCATTCCGAGAGTGACTCTTTTGGAATGTTCAACATTGACTCCCACGCAGGCTGGATTACCACCCGCAAAAATCTGGACCATGAGGCTAATCCGTCATATACCTTTACAGTGATTGCCTCAGATCTCGGAGAGGTATTTTCTCTTTCCAGCACTACCACGGTTACTGTGGTAGTTTCAGACATCAATGACAACCCACCCGTTTTCCTGGAGCAACGGTATGTTGGGACAGTGAACGAGAATGACTCACCAGGAGAAGTTGTGGCTGTGCTGAACACAAAAGATGATGACAGTTCCGCCATTAACCGAGAAGTCAACTATCACATTACCGGTAAGAATAGTTGCTCCTTCAGACATCCTTTCAAATAAAACAGACATCCCTAATCCTATAATTTGCTGTTTGAATTTTTAAAATTACCAGATTTTCAATAGATGGTTGATAACTGAGAAGAAAATCATATACACATTAGAAAGTGGGGTGCGTTGTTTGAGGTGTCTTTAAAAAGTTGAATGTAGAATATTTTCTCTACTAAGTATGTGTTAACAATGCCCACCTGGGTTTAAAGTGCCTGTACATTTGTTCCCACCGCACCTATTTGCTTTTATAATTTTTAATTACATTTATGAACACAGAAATAATATTCAATATATCAGCTGTATATCCCGTTTTTTTTTGCACATCAATGCTGCTAATAGAAGTACTAGTTTTTAAATTGGCTAAGCGAGTGAAGCAAAACAAACGTTTTGATAAAGGTTACATAAAACAAATTTATATCAAATATCACTGTCTATTGCTTTCATGATTAGCACAGTATATTTCTTCTTTTTTTAATCATTTGCTATAGTGTTTAGGTATTATGTTTTGCAATATTAAGACTCTTGACACACCTGATTACACCATTTTAAGATGTTAAAGACTGTGATTAAATATTACTTTTTTCAGGCTTCTTGACTGAATAGTCGTGCCTACAAAGGTTTTTTTCTTTTTATATAAGTGAACCTAAATGTAAAAATAAATAAATACATAAAATACAAATAATGATGATGGCTCTGCTGCGGTATCGCAAGTCGGCAATGTCCTCCGGACTGGGAAGAGAATACCCAATGATCTTCTGGGCTGTGTTGATTCCCCTCTGTATCTTTTTTCTGTCCCCTGCTGTGCTCCCTGTTCACCACACAGAGTAGAAATGCATACATAAAACAAAAAACATGTATATAAAACAAAACAGAACATAATGCAAAAATTCATAGTTTGGACACATTAAACAGTCAAGACATAACATTTCATAGTTTTGTGACCTTGAGGTAAATTCTTATCTTCAGATAGCATAAAAGTCGATGTCTTAGATCAGGGGTGTCAAACTTGTTTTAGCTGAGGGCCACAAATGCTATAAAAAAATCTCACGGGGGCCGTACTAGTAAGTTTTAAAGAAAGAAAGAGGGGGAAAAAGAGAGAAAGAGGGGGAAGGAAAGAGAAAGCGATAAACAGATAGGGAGAACAAGGGAGACAGAGTAACAGAGAGAAAAAGAGAGCAGAATTGAGATATGGATGGAGAAATAAAGAAAAAAGAAAGAAATGGAGAAAGAAAAAGAGAAAGATAAAAAGAATGACAGAAGTGAAACGACAGAGAAAGAAAGAAGTAAAAGAGTGAGCAGGGGAAAAAGAGAGACAAATTGAGGTGAAAGAGGGATCAAAAAAGGGGAGAGAAAGAGGGGGTGAGAAGGAAAGAGAAAAAAAGAAAGACTATTACAGCATAAGTTACAGAGAGAGGAAATAGAAAGAGAAAGAGTTAGAGAGTGAGAGAGAAATAGAGAAAAGAGAGAAAAAGAGAGAGTGAACTGGAGAAAGAGAGAGAAAGAAAGGGAGAATTTTTTTAAAAAAAAATAAAGTGAGAGAGAAATAAAGAAATATAACCACAATTGTTTTGCAAGTGTTCACTGGCTTGGGTGACAACCGGTGTAAATATTTAGAACTACAGCTCATTTTCCTCTTGCGCTATTCTCACTGTTGTCTTGGGGGCCAGATTTAAACCTTTAGTGGGCCTGATCTGGACCGCGGGCACCTGTGTCTTAGATGGTGATTGTTCATCACTGGTGAAACCATCATGCTGGTCACTTAACACGTCATAGCAATGTCCTTAAAATGTGATTTAGTGGTTGATGACCAAATTATACATGATAACCAATTATAACACTAGCTTGATTGAGTTTCTTCCCTCTCTGTTTTACAGGTGGCAACTATCATGGTGTATTTGCGCTGGGTCTAGTTCAGGGTGAATGGAAAATGTATGTGAAAGGGCTGCTGGACAGGGAGGAACGCAGCTTCTACATTATTAAAGTCACTGCAAGCGATGGACTATTTGTTTCCCAAGCAACCGTGGAGGTCACAGTACTGGACGCCAATGATAACAGACCAATATGTGACCAGGTGACACTCTTGCTCTTGGCCCCTCTTGGTCTCTTGATTTTTGAGTTTATCGAGTTTGGATGTAACAGAAACCGATATTTTAATCTGAATTTATTAAGACGGTGATAAAACTTATATATATATATATTTAATGTAAGAGCTTTTTTTTTAATCTGTTTGCCAATGTATGTCCACAGGCAATTTATACTGCATCCGTTCCAGAGAATATCCCTTTGAATAGTGGGCTGCTAAGAGTGGGTGCTACTGATAAAGATGCGGGCATCAATGCATGGATCCAGTATTCCTTACATGGCCCTGGGTCCCATGACTTTAGTATCGACCCAGACACCGGTAAGAATGCAAAGGCTTTGTTACAACAACCCAAAATCTGAACTTTTCGTCATCACATATGAGCAATGTTGGCTTTAGTAGCCGTTTAATCCAGGAGGGCAGCTGCCACACAACTACATGGGTACCTCTTCATACGATCTTAATCCGTTCAAGGATTATGCTGGTAGCTCAAATTTCTCATGTAAAGAGAAAATAATCCCAATATGAAATAATTAAAAACTAGTTGGCTCGTTGCCAACCTCCCAAAAGGATCAAAGTGAACCCCAAATGGCTATAGAACACAACTTCCTGATCATTAAAAACACATTAAAGTAGTAATTTAACATAGAAAACACAGTAATAAGATGAATAAAATGATATTAACAAAATAAAATGTGAGTTTATTGTGAGCACTTTCCGTGGAGGAAATCGGCGTAATGAAGGTCTATGCGTGGTGAGGGAGTAGGCGGATGCGGAAGGAGTGACGGCTCACAACTTTAGCTCAAAATTAAAGATACTGCAACTTTCAATGAGCGTAACATTTTTTTTTTTTACAGCACATTTTTAATTTTAGTTTCTTTTTTGCCGGATTCAGTTCTTAGTCATCACTTTGTGTTGCCCTTTTAGCTGGACTTGTAACACTATTACTTTTTTCTGTGGCTTTGTGATTGGCATTTGCTGCCTCCCAATAGCACTCCTGGGCTTGGTCACTCACATGAACACGGCGCTCGTGTTATTTCTATTTTTTTCTTGCTTTGGTTCAATTGTCATCACTCTCCTTTACTTCTCAGACACCTTACTGTCCCTTTCCTGAACTCATGGCTAAGATCACAAAAAGTCACAAAAAAGAGATGCTATAAAATGCAATTAAAATGATGTGCCCAGCACAGACTTGTGGAAGACAGGTACACTTCATGTTTAACCAAGGGCGTGGAATTAGTTGCATAATGGAGGGTGGCACATGTGCAAATAGGTGGAATGAAAGTGCTCTTAGAAAATTAATGTTGTGTAGGCCATTCGTTCTGATTAACCAATCCATAACTTAAGGTTATTCTTGTTTAAAATGAACAGAGGATTACATTTTGGATATTTTTTACTAACACTTTGCGTCTGTATCGCGGGTAAAATTTTGCGTTTTTTTTTGCCCGTGGTTGCCCGCGATGGAAAATGCGCAAAATTGGCCAACCCACTGTTCATCGGTGGTATGCCCGCAAAACAGACACCGGCGACTGTTCCGCTTCCTCATCGCGTCATTTCCGCGTCATTTTCTCGAGTGGACCACGGGTATAAAAGCTGCCGAGCCGGCGTTATGCCGAGAAATGCATCCTTGCCGAGATTTGCATCCCCTCGCTACTACAACCACTTTTACCTCGTTTTATCTCACTTTTATATCACTTTTAGGGAATTTAATGGCGAACATATAACCAAACCCACTTCGTCTTGCATTTGTTGGGAATGTAATACAACTTAAACCATTCCGTCTTTGTATTTGTTGTGAATCTAATCGAACAGTAATGCACGCCGTATACAAATCACTTTTGAGCAGGTAACATGTTTATTTTGCCTTTTTCTATTCAAATCGCTCGTATTGAAACTGTTATGCACTCTACCATAAAGCTTATTTCTGCATAATAAGCTTTACGGTAGAGTGCATAACAGTTCTCAAAAGTGATTTATATACGGTGTACATTACCGTTCGATTACGTTCACAACAAAAACAAAGACGGAATGGTTTATGTTGTATTACATTCCCAACAAATGCAAGACGAAGTGGATTTGGTTATATGTTCACCATTACATTCCCTAAAAGTGAGATAAAACGAGGTAAAAGTGGTTGTAGTAGCGAGGGGATGCAAATCTCGGCAGGGATGTATTTCTCGGCATAACACCGGGCTGTAGAAATCATAACCGCTCAAGACACAGTACCGCGAAGATCAAGATTTCAAGCTATGGCACCGAAGAAGCCAATATGTTATTATTGTAATAGTTTTTCATTTTTATTTTATTATCTTTTTATGAAATGAAAAGAAATGTCGAGAAATAAAAATGGATTAAGACGAGTTCACTACGGTGACGGGGATCCATGTCCACCCCTTGACGTCTCGAGCACAACTGACGTGTGCTCGGCAAATCGCGCTGTATATACGCGGAGAAAGGCGTTTGACCGTCACACGCGTAACACGCTAATTTTACGTAATAACACCGCGATACAGGCGCAGAACATGCTATGACCGTGCTCCACCCACGATTACCCGCTGAAATTTCGCGTCCTACCCATGTGTAACCACGCCCTGGCCGCGGCCAGAGCACGTCGTTCCGCGTCATTTCCGCGTCATTACCTCGTGTGCCGCCCGCGGTTAACACGTGGTCTAAAGTTTTGAGCAGCGCAAAACTTTTTCGCGCGGCCAACCGCGTGTGAATTTCCGACCGCGTGTAAAGCACTGCTGTATCTCGTCTATATGGCGATCTCAAAGCGTCCAACATCGTCTGCTTCACGGGCAGAAATTTCTGCCCGTGATTCAGCCTCGATACGCCCGTGAAAGGCTTGGTGACCGGGCCCTAAAGTTTTGAGTTCAGTTAAAGTTACTGGAAGTTTTTTTTTTTATTTTAAGTGTACTGTAAGTGCTTACATAGTCTCTCGATCTCATACCCTTCAACCTTTGCAAATTGCTCCCTTTATTAATGATTGTGAACCCTTCTTATTAAGCAATAATAAACCTTTCAAACACAACACAGCACCTACTCATAGCAAGAGATACTTTGTAGAATACCGGGACGATATTATCAATCTATTAGGACGTTGTCGTCTGCTACCAGTTACTGAGAAGATCCAGATTAGAGCCAAAATGGACGACAAAATCAGTCTTTTTGTTTTTTTAAAATCCTATTTAAAAATGCTATTCGGCGTACACAAAGTGAAATGATTAAAAATTGAATAAAATACATGTAAACTTGAAAGTTGACTGGTATGCAATCTCCGTGACTCCTCCCTGCACCCACCCACCCCTCTTCGTCCGCTGTGGACCATTTCGTTTTTCATTATTTCATTTCCGTAAAATGTTCCAGTTACAGATGCAATTCGAGCTAGGAGCATGATCCTGGTACCAGACATGGGGACTTGAGACTTAGTGACTTGGACTCGAGTCGACTCGAGTCGCTGTTTTTATGACTTGTGACTTGACTTGGACTTGGCAATCTAAGACTCGGGACTTGACTTGTGACTTGACTTGCCCAAGAAAAAAATACTTGGGACTTACTTGGGACTTGAAGGTGAAGACTTGAGACTTACTTGAGACTTGCACATGTGTGACTTGGTCCCATGTCTGCCTGGTACAAATAAATCTTAAAAGGAGAGATACCACTGCACCAGATTTCTTCAGTTGGGTATTTTTTCACATGCTGAACCTGTTAATACGTTAATTGATCAGGTGAGATCAAGTCATCAGTCGCTCTAGACCGGGAGGTGACAGCAGACTACAGGCTTGTTGCCCGGGCAACTGATGGTGGCGGGCTCTGGTGCCGTTCTGAGGTGTGGATAGAGGTGACAGATGTGAACGACAATCCCCCAGTCTTCACCCTACCCCATTATACCGCAAGTGTATATGAGGACACGGTTATTAAAGCCCTTCTCACACGAATCCAGGCCATAGACCCAGATGAAGGTAATGGTTCTAAGCCATTTCTTTTTTTTTTTGGTCTAACTGTAAAATAATTAAACACTTTTTTTTATCTTTGCAGCTGGTCCAGGACGTACTGTTGTTTACTCCTTAGCAGACTCTGCGGATGGCTCGTTCTCTATCGATAGGTCAACAGGCATCGTGGTACTAGAACGGATCCTCGACAGAGAAACTCAGCCATCTTATCAGATACAAGTCCGCGCATCAGATGAGGGTTCACCTGTGCCATTGTCTTCATTGGTCAATGTGACAATCACTGTACTGGATATAAACGACAACCCACCTGTGTTTGAACGTCGGGACCAGTTAGTTACCATCTCGGAGGACGTGGCGGTAGGCACCAGGCTGCTCACTGTGTACGCCGTAAGCAAGGACATCGGGACCAATGCTGAGATTACCTACAGTATACGATCAGGGAACGAGCATGGAATGTTCAGTATTAATTCACTCTCTGGTGAGCATGACAATTGTGTCTCTGATAGTAGCATATACAGTAAATCCATTCCAAATTCATAGGGTGTTCGCAGTTAAAGGATCTATGAATGTTAGCCAATCCTAAGCATATTTACTGATCTTTCAAGGCCTTCAGAAAATGGGTTTTTATGGTGATACGAACACACAGACTACCAAATTACCGGCTGAATCTTTCAAAAGAAAGAGAGTCTGTTTAAACATTTTTTAATTTTCAGTTATATGCTGCAAAAAAGGTTCATCGAAATCTCATGTTTTGGAGAAAAAAATCATGGAAAAGATTGCACCACCAGTATTTGTCGCATTACTGAAAAACACTAATTAGTTACAATTACTAGTTACTTCATTTGTAAAATAATTCAGTTACACCTCCCAGATTAATGACACCAAAAAGTATCATGTTACTCTGAATGTAACTATCTAGTTACGAATTACCGTATATACTCAAATAGAAACCGACCCCTTGAATTGCTTTAAATTAGTCACATAACGAAAGAAATAGAGGAAAGTGTGGCCACTAAACTGTGAAAGCAGTGAAGCCTTGATATTTCTGGGCTTCTGCAATCTTGAAAGCATGCAAATAAACACTTAGCCGAGACACCCCATATCCATTTGGAATCTGGGCTTGAAACCACATCTCCTTCTCTATTTTCGGGTACTATCCAAGACGTTTTGATTTTTTGGGGAAAAATAAATTTACAAATGAAAAGACAAAAGTTAAGCACACTTTTACCGTAAATTCTGTGTTCACGTTTGCCCAATTGATTTCTCCTTGGTGTGTTGTTCCTGTATAAGCCATGCCCCCCACCCCAATTGCTCCTGATGATTTTATTTCAGTATTATAACTCCCAATTCTGTTTTATATCATATATAAGCAGTCATGCACATTATTTCTTTCATTCATAATTTAAGAAGTCAGTCACACACCTTCATAAAGAAAACTTATTTCATCATGATTTTGCTTTATTCTTATGTGCTGTTGTTTTTCTTCATGACTAACCTACTCATAGGTGCAATCACAGTTTCCCAGTCGTTGGATTATGAAACCTGCAGGGACTACTTCTTAACAGTAGAAGCTGAAGATGGGGGTACGCCTCCACTGAGTACCATTACCACTGTGAACATAAATGTAACGGATATCAACGACAATGCCCCCATGTTTAGCCGTGACCTCTATGTAACTGTTGTGTCAGAAGACGCCACCATTGGAGAGTCTGTTACGCAGGTGAGTTCAAAACGCCTGATGAGTCAGTTAAGACCTTTTGAAGCTACACAATAGAATAAACATAACTGCATTATTTGTGACATTTAAAATTACTGTTTTACTCTTAAGGTGAAGAAAATCATTTTGGTTTTATATCTATTACAAAAAGAAAAAAAAGAAAAAGAGTTGGAAGTCAGTCAGTGTCATACATTATCAATGTGGACGTGTATCTGCTAGAAACAGGGGTTACTCTTTGTAAAAAAAAAAGTTAGTTTTTGAGTAATTATTACTCTAAATTCTGTCCTACAAAGCGCACCTGATTCAAAGCCACAGGGCCAAAAAAGAACAAAACTCAATTTTGTCTTCGTACAAGCACGTTTGGCAATAACGTCTTTGGTTACAGAACACCAATGGGGCCGGGCCTGAGCATACCTAAATTCGTTTTCAGCTCTACTGTTGTTAGGGCCACGTGTTTTTGAATCATTCATACTTTAAGATGGAGATTACCAGTGTGATTACAAAAAATAGCACATATTTACTACTTCGCCGAAAGAAAGCGCAACTGAGGGATGCGTCTCATAAAATATGAACCCTATATTTCTAGATGACAGCGCCAAGGAAAACCATAATTTAGAGACTAGTGGCAGATTGCACCCTAGATGTGAATTTTGTGCAGTTGTCGTTGGTGGTTGCCGCAGTAATGGACTAAATTGCATTCACTTGTCATCGTTCCTTGAGGACTTAAGGAAACTCCATCAACCTGACTCAGATGATACGTGAAGAAAACAGATTTTGATGGATAACAAATACTGCTGTTCACTTCGGATGTATAAATTGAGAATTCAATTTGTGGGTCGAGTTGAAATATCGTGAGTACATAGTAAATATTGAATAAAATACTGTCAAACCCTCAGTTTTACATTATATAAATACATAGCTCTTCTTGCTGGCACTTCCCCCTTCTCAACTTTGATCTATTTATTTATTTTAAGTTTATGGGTGGTAGCTCGATTTCCTTCTTAACCTGACAGAGTAATCACTTTTAACTTAAGTGCCACATCATACGCTTCTATTATTTATCCAATTATTATTATTTTCATGATAATGAGGGATAGTACACGTGACTGATTCACGGAGGTTGTGATTAATCATACATTGTAATTGAACCTTTGTGAATGACTCATTCATTTTATTGGTCTTCTGTTCCTGTTCTAGAATGTATATATACTATTGATTATATTTTGGAATGATCCTTCTAACACTATTTAAAGGAAATCACAATATCTATCTTCAATTTTACCTTTTAACAGCAAGATTTAACGTTGAGAAATCAAGTTTACCATTTTTAAACACTGGCTACAGGGCTAAAATAATGCTATTTCTCCTATTGTCTTTGGGTCAAAATGCCCTCCCCTAGTGAGTAATTATCGATCATGTTTACGACCATGGTTGCCATGTTGCTAATTTCAGAAAATTGTGCAGCAGAAGCCACAACCACTGGTGTATGACTGTATACCTGATTAATAATTAATGTGACATACTGTGCGGTTATGTCACTCCATAGATGAGAAAGTGGACTACAAGACACTACGCTACTTTTAAACCACTGCGGCTTTAAATACAGTGTGGTTTTTTTGGAGGTTTTGTGAAAAACGGCAAGCGTTTCTTTTCCACAATGTATAAGCTCTAAATACAAAACATTGCAGTGACGTAAGGAACCATCTAGTACACCTTTTACAATATTATTCTGTTTTTGCCAACAATTTTCTTGTAATACATACAAGGAGCAAAACGGGATGTTTGACACTAGTTTATTTAATATTTACATTGTATTCACAATATTCAAATTCTCCCCCCATAAATCAAGTCTGCAATTTATACATTCGAAATGATCATCAATAGAAGTTATCTATCAAAAATGCTACACTTCTCTTTATCATCCGTATCATCGGCGTCAATATCAGGTCACTGGAGTTTCCTTTAATCCTCAAGGAACAATAACAAGTGAATGCAATTTGATCTGTTACCACGGCTTTTGCCAATGACAATGACACAGAATGACGACTTGTCACGTCTATGTTGCAATCTAGGACTATTCTCCACGGTAGGCTTGTTCCGTGGTAGGTAGTAACGAGTTACATTTAGTCCATTACAGTTGCTTGAGTAAGCTTTGGGACATTTTGTACTTCTAGGAGCATTTGTATATCACTACTCTTTTTACTTTTACTTGAGTAGTTTTATGAAGAAGAAAGTCTGAAACAGCCTGAAACACACAGGGACGTACAGACACACACAATGTATACAATTTCATGGGATAGCTTGTTTTTCTGCCTGCGAGCCTATTGATAAAAAGGACTGGGGATTTAAATGTGCTACGTGTGCGATGATTTATACTAGTATTATTTTACTGTTTATTATAGTACTTGAATTCACCTTGATTATTTCAATCTATTTTTAAAGTAAATGTAATTCATTGTCGATTGAATGGAGTTTGATGATTGTACTTTTACTCAAGTAATTTTTTGGATGACTACTTTTTACTTCTAAGCGAGTCCTATTAATCTGAAATAACAGTACTTTTATTTGAGTACTATTTTTGGCTACTCTATCTACCCACCTCTGTCAAGAAATGTAAGGCTTGTGTTTTACACTGTGAATTTCCCTGCGGGGATGAATAAAGTATCTATCTATCTATCTATCTATCTATCCATCTATCTTACAGGACAAATCTATCATTCATGTTTCGTTTTGGCGCAGTAGAAAATATGTGCTAGAGGCAGCTGAAAACTGCTTAAGGTGAGCTGGGCCTCGGCGCTCTAGCAGTTCTGCAGCCAAAGGCACTGATGCCAAATTCCTGCAAGCGATTGGTGCCAGTTGTGGCCGGGGTTAAAATGTAAAAAATGGACATGCATAAGTTTATTTTATGGCTGCTTAAGCCTGTGGCTTTAAATCAGATGCAGCTTGTACAAAAACAAAATTACGCTTTGTTCTTAAACTTGAGTAAGTGCGCTCTGTAGTTCAGAGTGTCTGGTATATAATTTATAATTTTCTATACAAAAATTATTGCGTCACTGAGTACACTTGTTGAATTCTTGAACTTTTTTCAAGACTTATATAAGACTAATAAGTACGGTAGTTCTTAGATGTTGCCAAGAAAAGAAATTCAAGAACGGGGAAGAAATTAAAAACAAAGGTTGCAAAAACCTTCATTCATCCAGTATCTGCACCACTTATCCTGAGTCTGGTCGCGGGGGTGCTGGAGCCCATCCCAGCTATCATCGGGCAGTGGGCAGGGGACACCTTGAACTGGTTGCCAGCTAGTCACCGGGCACACAGAGACAATTGACTCGCTTATTCACGCCTAGGGAAAATTTGGACTTGCCATTTAACCTGATATGCATGTTTTCGGAATGTGGGAGGAAACCGGAGTGCCCGCAGGAAACCCATGCAAGCATGGGGAGAACATGCAAACTCCACACAGGGTGTTCGATCTCATGACCTCAGAACTGGTTTAAGATCAGGTAATTGTGTAATTTTGTAATTGTAATCCTGTGCAGTCCTTTGAGACATTTTTGTGATTAAGGGCTATGTAAATAAATGTGACTTGACTTGACTTGACTTAACTGTGCCGCACACGCGCTAACCACTGCCCCACTGTGCTGCCCCGTTGCAAAAACCTGAAATTATAATTTTAACAAAAGCTGTTATTTATATATATGCACAGTTTCTGAGTAGTTAGTGCCACGGCCCCACAATTTAAAGGTCCAGGGTTAAATTCCAGCTTCCTGCCTCCTAGTGAGTAGTTTTCCTGTATGTGTGGGTATCTTCTGGGCACTCCTCCCACATTCCAAAAACCTGTGTGCCAGGTTGATTTGCGACTCCAACTTGTCACTAGATCTAATTGAGAGAGCGAGTAAATTCTCTCTCTCTCTCTCTCTCTCTCTGCCTTGTCATTGGTTGGCAACAGATTCAGGGTGTCCACTGCCCGAGCACACCTGGGATGGGCTCCGGCACACCCTGCAACCTTAGTGAGGATTAGCGGTTTAGGGAATAGATTGCTGGATGTTATTTGTGTTGTGATGTGTGTGTGTGCTTGTGCTTTGCAGCTGATAGCAGAAGATATGGACAGTAGGCTGAACGGGGCCATCCTCTACTCCATTGTGAGTGGGGACCCAGACAACCAGTTCTTCATTGACCCGCTCAGCGGGATCGTCAAGGTCAACAAGCATCTGGACCGTGAGACTGTGAGGACGCACAAGCACTCAAACACAAAATAAACTTAGTACATTTTCACCCAAACATTTGCTGACTATTATCAGTCTAACAAAATAGAGATAATTTGGCCCTTATATTGCTGCCCTTAGGCTCCTGTAGAAAGCCAACAAATAATTGGATGAATCCCAGAGCAGATGGCAATTATTTACACCTAACTCAGAGAGCCAGACATATTAAATTTCGGTACATTTTTGCATAAATATGAACTCCCGATTCCTCCACTCAGTTTGCCAGCCTTCTCATTGTCTACAGCATCATCTGCAGTGGTAGCATACTTCAGTAAGGTTCATATTCGAATCATGAAGAATTCACGAACGAGGTCCATGAGCCATCTCCAAGTTTGAAGTTGGCGGTGTGTGATCAAAGCTCGACTGATGAAAGGATTTTAGGGTTATCTCACACTGAGCAGCCAGCGGTTTGTGTTCTCCTACGAGCAGAAAACAAGCTTTTGTTTTCTTTCTTTCCTGTGGTTGTCAGCATTAATGAATAGATGTTTGTGTTTACCTGTTTCACCTTTGCTTTACTTTTATCACTTGCCTCACCTTTGCAACTCTCACTGACGCTTGCTGTTACTCCCTCTCCTAAGTAGGCCAGAGATGTGAAAAGATTTTATTTTTTTTGGGGGTGTTATCTTCCTCATTTTGTTATGCCGCAGTGTTACAATTTTTCTCTATGTCTTGGACTTTTTTTCTTTTCAATTATTTGGGAGTGAAAAAGACAGAATAAACAAAAAAAATACCCTGCTGGCAGTTGAACACTACGGAGAAACAAACAGTGTGTGTGTGTGTGAATGTGATTGCATGCATTGTTGCATCATTAAGCAATGCCTCATCATGACAACGCAGCAATAAGTCACATCAGTTTCAAATTACGGTACATACAGTGAATACTGTATAGTTAATTTTACAATGCGAGAATAACTATGTCCTAATCATCACCAAAGCTAATCTGGAAATGCATCTTCAAGTGTCTCTTGGCACAGCGTTATTCGTGACTTTTGAACCACCACCGCCACCGTCTTTCTTTCCTGTCCTTGGAAAAAATAATTAATCAAGTGTGCCAAGTTTTGTCAAATTTCTTCTGTTGCCATAATAGATGTTATATATCAAAAACAAAGATATATCATAATCAATTTTTATGGGGCTGCCCTATTATACCTGTATGATCTGTTTACAAGCAAATAACTAAACAACTGAGAATCATAAAAATATTTATTGTTGTGATTTTGCCAGTGTTCCAAAAACCTCACAGTACTCAAAAATTATTGTAATCAAACACAAAAATGTTTAATAAAGAAAAAGACAAAACAATAAAACTGGCTGAATCAAAAAAACAAACCTCAGAAAGCAGGATGTACTGGAAAAAGGTGATGGCGAAAAACAAAAGTGGAAATCACCCGACCCCGAGTGCTGTCCAAATGTCCTTATAAAGGGTGAGGCTAATTAGGGACAGGTATGGGGTGACTTTACCCACCTGTCCCAATTACAAACTGACTAGTCGCCTTCTGGTGGATGGAGGCTTGGCAGACCCTAACATGGCCTCCACCTCAAGGTCCAGATACCAGACGGCCCAAAAGAAGAAAGAAAATTATGGAGGCTGCAGTGAGCCGAAGCGATTGGGGACTCTCCTTGCAGCCATTACAGGGAGCAAAGGCAACCGGGGACCCTCGCAGCCGGGCAGGGAGCTGCAGGGGCTGGAGACTCGGATCACAGTCGAGGAAGGGAGCCAAACTGGTCGTGTACTCTCCTTGCAGCCGGGGACTCTCCTCGCAGGCATGAACTCTCCTCGTAGTCGTGGCGCTTCCCCCTGGGTACCTTTATGGTCGAGTGATTATGTTGTAGTTTTCGATGGACCCAGGTTGAGCAAGTACTGCAAGATGCTCAAAAACGATAACATATATTAACAAATTACTCAAGTAATTAACAAATAAACAGCGGGCTGGGAAAAAAGTGACGCTGGAGAATGGAAATACATATATATATATATATATATATATATATATATATATATATATATATATATATATATATATATACATATATATATATATATATATATATACATATATATTTTTTTTTAAGCATTTTGAAGGGGCGTCGCTACTTTTCTGGTTCTACGTTCGCGGGTTTAGAGCTTCGCAGGTCTAAAAAATAATAATAACAGAATAAAATAATTTAAAAAAAAAAAAGAAATTTAAGCATTTTTGAAGGGGCGTCGCTACTTCGCAGATTTTCACTTTTCGCGGGTGGTTTTGGTCCCCATTAACCGGGTCCAAAAAATAATAATTAAATTAAATTTAAAAATATATATATATATATATATATATATATATATATATGTATATATTATTATTGTTATTATTATTGTTATTATTGTTATTATTATTGTTATTATTATTGTTATTATTATTGTTATTATTATTATTAATATTATTTTATTTTTTAAAGGTGCGCCGCTACTTCGCGGATTTCCACTTATCGCAGGTGGTTTTGGTCCCCATTAACCGCGATAACCGAGGTCCCACTGTAACTGTTCAGGCGCCATCTGGTGGATGGAGGCACGCCATACCCGAACAATTTAATTTTTGTTTGGCAGCTATAGTCAGGGATCAGAATTTTCCGCGGATCCGCGGATTTCCGCTGTTTTTGAACCCCAAAGGCATTCCGACTTTTTCACTTTTTCTCTTGCGTAGCAAACAAATTCAAAATCCGACTGTCTCACTCTTTCCTTTATTGCTCTGGCGCACCCTGGCGGCCGTTAGAAAAATTGGGGGGGGGGGGGGGGGGGGGTGCTCCGCCCTGCTTTATTCCTGGACCCTGGCTATTTCAGCTGAAAATGAAAATCTCCATTCTGATCCCTGTATAGTTGCAATCCAAGATGGCTGATATCTTGTGCAGCTGTGCTGTGGTCACAGATCGTGACTTTACAAGTCAAGTAGTTTAAAAAAAAATAAAAAAATAACAAAAAGCAGTAACTTCAAATGAGGATACACTAATACACTTTTACAACATTGTGTACACAACATTGATTATTCTAATTATTTGGTTTTTTGTTTTTGCCAACCTAGATTCCCGGATACTCTTTGGCCATCCGAGCTCTAGATAGCGGAATCCCGCCTCTGTCATCCACTGCAACAGTCAAGATTGACCTCTCTGACATCAATGACAACCCGCCTACGTTTTCTCCAGCCAACCTCACGACTGTCATACAGGTCAATTCCATGTTTATTTTACGGCAGGGGTGGTTGTGTTGTGTGTGGACTCCCCCGAGTATTGGCAAAGAATCTCGAGATGCTGGCTGTCAGCAAGAAGTAATAGTTTAGTTGTGTATCCATGCTGAAGGATCTGGCAAAGTTTGAGTTATTAGTTATGTCCTAAAACATGCCTCTAAGATTCCCCCCTAGCACATCTTGTGACACATTCATTACAGAGGTGTCAAATTTGTTTTAACTCGGGGGCCAAACAGTAGAAAAAAAAAACATTCTCACAGGGGCCAGACTAGTAAATTAGTGGCATAAAAAAGTATGCCTTAGCTGGGGGTCTGGAAGTCTTTTCAGAGGCTCACAATTGGATCATGATTCAGGGATGTAAGAATTGATTACAAAACAATTATTGAGGGTTTTTTTCCCTCAACATTTTTCCTTTCCTCCAGTTTCATTGCAAATAAAACACATTAAGATTTATAGCTCAGTTTACCTTTCATACTGTTGCAAAATAAATTAATGATTGAAATTATTAAATATGCATTAAGTCTCTCGTTATGTCTCTTGAGGTTATATTTGCACATTTCATTAGCATTACACACACAGAAGTTCGGGTTTTCTTTCTTTTTGTACTTTAAAGATCAGATTTAGGGTATTTCACAATCATACATTTTTTTTATTTATTTTTATATTAGTACTTCTTACTTATGAGAAAATTACATTTTTAAAAAAATATAAAATAAGTTATTTAGGCTTAGATAACACCACAAAGTACTACACCTTGTTCAGAAAAAGTGTACCTTTCCCAGGCAGAACTACAAATGCTCACCTCCTTGATTCGGTAATACATGAAAAAGCAATTCTAATCAATTTTTGACTGATTAATTAAATTTTTCCAGGAAGCCAACATTTCAGTATTGAAAGTTTTGATTGGTACTTCTCAAATATTTTTACCTTTTTTGTGGCAGTTAATGTCTGGGTTTCATTTACTCCTACCTAAAATTGGAATATTTTATCCTATATTTTCTACGGGTGTTTGTTCTTTGCAGTAAACAACCCCAACACCGTGTTTACCTTCAGATTGAAGTGCAGTTATGTTTTGTTTTGTTGTGCTTAAGGGTTTAAAATAAATTAAATTGAGCAGCATTTAAGCATTCGAAATGAAAAGATCCATTTGCAATCTGGCAGTTGTAATTCACAGATTGTTTACCCCCCAGGAAAACAAGCCAATTGGCACCAGCATCATACAGCTGTCTGTTATCGACCTGGACTCGTCCCACAACGGCCCGCCATTTGACTTCCACATCCTATCCGGAAATGAGGGAGGAGAATTTGAGCTGCAACAGGACGGAACACTTGTAGCCAACCAGGTGTTCAGGAGGGACCTGGCAACCAAATATGTTATCCACATACAGGTATATACTCTTCTTGCTTTACTATTACTCTAGATAATTTATTTTTTTGTCCTATTGACTTGCCTTCTAAATAGAACGGGACTATTAAAAGAACAAAAGAAAAACACTATACTGTAGATTTATATACTCCATGCTGCTATGTTTTCAACCGTTGTGTAAGAACGCTTGGGATTAAAAAAATTAGGACATTTAGCATGAGTAACATTTAAAAGAGAACTACGATCAACCATCACCGTAAATGCCTAAACGAGGGGTCTCAAACTCAATTCACTCGGGGGTCGCACAAAAGATTCAGGGTTGGGCTGGGCCGCATCAGATTTTCCACAAGAAAGGTATCTTTTTTTAACACAAATTAAGACGAAACAATGAATAAACATATTAAAGATTAATTACTAAATCATTCAATCAGGAATATCTAAATGAAATAATTATAATACTACAGGATAATGTAAACACCTGACGAAACCACATATATTTGCTGACTTTCTACCCAGTTCAATTGCCTGTATTGACAAATATTCGACTTTTACTTTCAGAACATGAATGGAACAGTGAATGTGGTCAGAACAAAACTTCTCTTGCCATCTTGCTAATAGAAATACAACCCAAAAAACTACCGAAAAAAAATTATAGAAAAATGTGAAAATAGCTGAAAAATATGAAAAAGAACAAAAGCTAGTGAAAAGTGAGGAAAAGTACTGGAACAGAACTTATTTGTATGAAAAAGTTCTTGACATTGCTGAAAAATATGTAGAGGAAGCTCCTTTTTATCACCTACAAAGTTGGATTGACCCACTAAACTTGCTCTGGGGCCACATGGGTCTTTGGCACTCCCTAGTGGCTCCCTTTCGCTTTTCTAAAATGTTTGATAATGGAAAAATATATGGTTTCTGTAGGACAGAACCGGAAGGTAAAAGCAGTTTTCCATAAATTCCACGTGATGGTGGCAAAATATGTCAAGTGGATCCTGTCCTTAATCCATACACTTGTGCAATATAACAGCAGATTATTTTTAATATTATAATTTGATGGTACGGATGTAATTTGTTCAAAAAAAGTTTATAAAGTAAAATAATTTTATTTGTTAAATAGATACTTCAGCCTGTAAATTGGGTTTGTTATAGGAGTTATAGATACATGCATGAATAAATCATTGAAGTTTCTAATTTGCGAGTTTGGACCATGGCGGGAATATTTGGTAACTGTTGAGTTTTTATCAGCTGTATCCAGGCAAAAATGCTCCAAAACTTTTTAATTTTTGGTTAGCATACTTAATTTTGATGCCGTCATCTTTGTATGATGCCACTCGAGACAGAGAGGCTATTGTGCACGAGCAACTCTCGGCAGAGATTATAATCATGTGAGATGCATCTTTTTGTTGGAAAAGCGTTTCTGACGACACAATGATTTCCATTGTCGACTATTCCTGTCATCCTTTTTGTTGACTAATCATTGAAGTCCAATTTGGCTAATGAAAAAAAATATTTATTTTGAAGCAGTCAAAGCTGACAAAGAAGTTCCCCTCGCTTAAGCTCTCCTGCCCCCTTTCCCTTTGTAGGTGACGGACTCTGGGAGGCCTCGCTTGTCCTCGTCCTCCTCGCTGAATGTCAGGGTTATCGAGGAAAGCCTTCACAGGCCCGTGGCTCTTCCGCTAGAAGTCCACATCGTCACCATGGAGGACGAGTTTCCCGGTGGCGTCATCGGAAAGCTGCACGCCACGGATGCCGACCCCTACGACGCCTTGACTTTTGGCCACTTCCCGCCTGCCCATCGAAGTCTTTTCAAGATCAGCCCCCGTGATGGCAAGATAATTGCCCTGGGAGGTTTGGATGCAGGCAGGTACTCCCTCAACGCAAGTGTGAGTGATGGCCGCTTCGCCGTCCCTGTGCCCGTCAGCGTACACGTGGAGCAGGCCACCCCGGAAATGTTGCGCGAGGCCGTAACGGTCCGCTTCGAGAGTGTCGCGCCGCAAGACTTTGTTGCCTCTCACCTGAAAAATGTGCTCAAGGTATTGCAGCAAGCGGCCACTTCCCAGCAACGGGACGCTCTGCACCTTCTCAGTCTGCAGCCGGTGGGCGGAACTAAACAGCTAGACATGCTTGTTGCCGTTGAGACAGCTGAGGGAAGCTACTACAAGGCAGCTTACCTCACTCAGAAACTCAGCGCTTCCCGGCGGCGGCTGGAGGAGGTCCTAAAAGTTTCAGCCATCTTGGATAAGAACTGCTCGGGGCTGGATTGTCGCGGGGTACAGTGTGAACAGAACATCATCTTGGATTCGCACAATTTGGCAACGTACAGCACACCGAGAGTCAGCTTTGTCTCACCCCGCTTCCATCGGACGTCACGCTGCATTTGTACTGGTAAGCTTGATCAAAAACCAAATCAAATTTTATCTGCAAAGCAATTTTTTGTCCGATGAATTGCACCTCTAAGCGCTGTATAAAAACATTTAGTGTACAAAAAGGAAAAGAAAATCTCTTACTTTTTCCCCACCTAACAACCCGAAACACCAAGTTCACAAACACACATTATGGTTATAAAAATAAATACAAACAAAATAAATAATGACACAAATTAAATAATACAATAAATACAATTACGGCAAGGCACAGACCAACCATGTGAGGAAAGGGACCTGAGGGAGGCTCGTCCAAACAGATAGGGATCGCTGGAGATAGCTGCAGGAAGGATTTTCAGCCATCGAACCACAAATCAGTACTGAGGCCCATGTGGTCTTGCAGTCCCGGTCTAAAGACGTTAAAATAATTAACTTTACCTCCCAGCCATAAATACTTATGTAAAGAGCCACACCTGACTCGCGAGCCATATGTTCCCAAACCCTGGTTAAACCCACCAATAATTCATAAAAAGAAGGAAAAAATAGCACTCAAACATTTTGTTTCATGTTTCATGCGGGCATTTATTAATATATATATATTTTTTTAAATTTAGGTGTTTTTTGTCATTACTCTTTGTTGTTTTGCAGGTTTGGGTTGAAAAATGCACAAAAAATGAATTACGCCCATTACCATAGTAATTCCTTGCTGTATCGCAGTTTATTTGTCCCTTTTCGATACTCCATGCATTCGTGCATTGTGTTCTGCATTTTGACCTTTGGCTCTCCCTACTGTCTCCCTGGCGCGTTTTCAAAAATGTTTGATAATGGAAAATATATGGTTTCTGTAAAATGGGCACAGGACACAATCTTAACGTTTTTGTCTGATTATAGATAGACACAGTTTGTGTTTCCGTCCTTAAAAGGTTTATAATAGGCTTTTAAATTTTTGCTGCAGACATTTTTTTTTTGTTGATTCAACATGGCTTGGAAAAAAATGCAGTTCCCCTAACATCCACATAATAGTGACTAAGTACCATGTAACGTCACGTGGATGTTGTCCTTAATTAATACTGTTGTGCAATATTATGGGTGGATTATTTTTAAAACTATAATTTGACAGTACTGAAGAAAATTGGTTTTGTTCTCTGGTTTTAATGTATTATGGAGTGTTTCATAAACAAATAAATACATGGTTTTTTTTTTACCTTGAGGGTTTTGGTTATGGCTGGACATTTTTAGAACGCGACCCCCGTGAGAAACAAGGGATTACTCCAAAGCATTTCCTGTCTGTTAACATTCTATTCTTTTCGTTTGTGTCATTAGATGCCAATTGTGCTGTATCGACAGAGCAATGTGAAGACCAGCAGTGTCCACCAGACATGCAGTGTGTCTCAGTGGACGTCAACAGGGGGCGTTTTGCATGTCAGTGTCCGCCGGGCAAACTAGGAGAGTGTGCAGGTGTGTTTTGGTACCATGACTTCAAAATTGGGATTTTCTGGCTCTTGCACTTTTGTGAATTTGCCTTCATATTGCCGTGTTTGTGTGTGTGCATTTAGGTCATTCGTCTTTGAGTTTCTCGGGGAACAGTTACATCAAATACCAACTGACGGAGCGACTCCAAACAGAGCTGAAACTGAGTCTGAGGATCAGAACGTTGCAGACCAGAGGAATAATCATGTACACTCATAGCGAGCCTTGCGTCATGCTTAGGGTATGTTCTTGCCATGGTTGGCCTTGTAAATAATAGCAATGAATCACATTCAAAACATTATTTTCCTTTAAAAGTACAGTGTGTATTATTTGATTTCATGTTGCTGTTTGCCACCGGTGTCAAACAGATGGAAGGGCCAAATGAAACATTTAAACTACAAGGCGAGGGCCAGACTAATCAAAGGAAAATGAACGTGAAAACAATTAAAAAACTGATCTTCGTGTATGATACAATGATGAACCAAGATTATCTCAGGGGCCGGATAAGGCCTGCGGACCTTGACTCTGCCCTATGTGGTGTATGTTGTAGTGCAGTGGTCCCCAACCTTTTTTGTACCACTCTAATATCTGACATTATTCTCCTAGCCCAATTATAAATCTTGTCATATATTAACAGTAATAATATGCCTGAATCCACTGTGTAATCAGTAGACCACTAGGGATGTAATTTACATAGGAAAAGGCATTTGATTTTGTCTCATCATCACACTACTTTTACTCAGGGTACGAGACAGAGACGAATGTTAAAGAATAGAGATAACAGAAAGTTGTCCTAAATATATAAATAACAGTAAAAAAAAAACAACTTGTTGGTGTATCTGATGAATATCCGGACCTTGAAGGACATGAAATAAATACATTGTAGATTTTATTGTGATATTGTGTTGAACTTTTAAGCTGTCTGTAAATTATTTGTCAGGGCCCTACGTATTTTACGTGTTAGTAAAAACAGTGATTATGAGATAAAAGCTACTCTCGCCACTGCAATCTGGGTTCAGATCTCATTGCATCCACCATTTAATGATATGTTTCGACTGATCAACCAAAGAGCAAACAAAAATGAGTGCTAAAATTGCTAAATTGATTAATTTGCTAGTATAAAAACACACACACAATAAACTTCGGAGACTAATTTTGATTTGACAACACACCATTTGACTTTTTTTTTATTACCCAGCCTTCTTAAAGTTTTTGGGTACCCATAGCAGCAAGATGGCTAACAGCTATGTCAGTTTCCTTTGTGATTAGATCAAATCAACTGCCTTTTCCAATGTAATTGACATCACTAGTGATCTAGTGCAGTGATTTTCAACCACTGTGCCGCGACACACTAGTGTGCCGAGAGAGATCGTCAGGTGTGCCGTGAGAAATTATCCAATGTCACTTTTTGAAATTCAAAATTTTATAAAACATTTATGAATCATTTTCTGCAATTATGTCATTGTCAAATGTCTGTGTGCTGTAAAAATTGGGGGCATTATAAATCATATTGTAATTAAACATACTGTTTAGTGTCATTTTAGTTGTGTTTCCAATGTAAAAAACGTGCCCTGGCTCAAAAAAGGTTGAAAAAAAACACTGGTCTTGCGATTAGGATTCACCATTCTTACCGCTGCAATCTGGGTTTAAATCTCATTGCATCCACCATTGTGTAAATATAGTCAGCGATTTTTTGGGATTGATCAACCAAAGTGCAACCAAAAACAAGTGCTAAAATTGGTAAATTGATTAAAATCGTAAAAACACAAGTAACTAGACGCCCTGCAATTGGCTGGCAACCAGTTCAGGGTGTCCCCTGCACACTGCCCGGAGATGGCTGGCATGGGCTCCAGCACCCCCGCGACCCTACTGAGGAGAAGCGGTGCAAATAATGGATGGATGGAACTACAAAGACTGATTGACTAAAACACACCATTCTACCGGTACCCATAGCAGCAAGATGGCTTACAATTATGTCAATTTCCTTTTAAGTGAGACTAATGTTATATAAAATAAATGCAAATTTCTTGACCTATAACTATTTAAACAAATTGCACGTTTATATGATACTTCATAGAATAGAATAGAATATACCTTTATTGTCATTGTTACAACATGGGATATGTTGTGACAACGAAATTGGACGACTCCAGTTCCACATTTTACAGTGAGGATAAGGAAAACAAAGAGATAAAGGAACAAAGAAGATGTTTTAACTGTCTTTGTTGTATTTTTGCTTAGTATTTTTTAACGAATTAAGTTTTTTTTTACCATTATTATGCATTAAATGATACTCACAGTCCTTTTAAGCAGAGCAATTTTTGTAAATGCCAATATTTTTGGAGGTGCATTCATCTACAAGTCGAGCCCTTGTTACTGTCACAGACAATATGTTTCTCTGCCTGTGTGAGCAGCTGGACGAGGGAAAGCTGTGGTTCCAGCTCAGCTGCGCACCTGGCACCGGAGTTGGTGACAGCTCCGACATGTTGGGGATCGCCGGCTTGCAGATCAACGATGGCAGCTGGCACACGGTGGCAATGGAGCTCAACCGGAACTTCAGCAGTCTCTTCTTGGATGACAGCTATGTCGAAAGGCGCCATGGGCAACCCTACATGCAACCTCTTTCTCTCGACAGAACCATGTACTTCGGAGCGCTGGTCAGCGAATTATTTTCTTTTTTTTAAATTTATACTTTTCTTGTAAACTTACTTCGGTGCCCCTGCCAACTCGGAAACTGGTTGGCTAAGTTATAAGCTTTATCGAACACTGATATTATGCCCCAAGTCCTTCAGAAATCTTTGTGAAGGCTGCCATGCAAATATTTGAACCTGGCAACAAGTAATGGCTGAAATTGGATTGGTTAAATCCTTAAATATGAAAGCATGCATCTTGTAGGAAGCAGCACAACCAATGGATTAGTAATGAAGGGAAGTTGAAAGAAAGTTTGGAATTACTTAATAATCATTCAAAATATAATCAACAACACATGCTTTAGATATTTTAAGGCCAGCAGGGAAGGCCTTAGTGCCCTGACGGCTTACCAGTGTTAAAAAGATGTATTGCAAGTTATTATTAAGTAGTGAACGTGTACTGCATGTAAAGACACTGATAATTGTATTGATTCTTACGCCAGTTTAGGAAACAAATACTGACTTAACTCTTCCACTCAACAATCTCAGGTGCAGCATCCCACTTCACGCAGTCTCATTGACTCCCAAAAGGAACCAAAAGTGCTTGGGGGCTTCCAAGGTTGCCTGGACTCAGTCACACTCAACAACAATGAGCTGCCTCTGCAAAACAAACGTTCGCAGTACGCGGAGGCGGTCGAGCTAACGGAGCTTAAGTTGGGCTGCATTCTTTTCCCTGATGCTTGTATGCAGCAGCCATGTCGCAACGGGGGAAGCTGCATCAGCCTGCCATCTGGCGGTGAGTGGAAACAATTGCAAAACAGGGCACACTAAAACAGGTTGCTCAATCATGATTGAGTCAAGTCAAGTGATTTGAATAGCCCTTAATCACAAGGAGTCTCAAAGCCTGCACAGACCACGGACTATTACAAAAACTATTACTACACCATTCCCTGATCCAAAACATAGTCTATTCTATATTCATTGAACTAAAGTTTGCTTTAAAAACCTTCATAAAAGAACTTCACTATTCAAGTTGTGTTTATTTATGACGCCCTTAATCACAGAGTCTCAAAGGGCTGCACAGACCACATATGATTGCAAACCACAGACTATCAATACACCATCCCCTGATCTAAAACCTACATGAGGGCAGGGAAAATATGAGGAAAATGAAACCTTGGGAAGGGACCGCACATGAGGTAATCCCCCTTCTAGGATGACCAGGCTGCAACTGATGTTGCAATACACAGATAGTGTCAATGTTAAATATAGGTCATTCACACTATTCACATTAGGGGTGCATTCCAATCGAATGCATAACAAGTGTGTAATATATCTCTGTTGTAGTTTTAATGGAGGTAAATGGGCTGCATTTCTATAGCGCTTTTCAAGTCAATGAAGACCTCCCAAAGTGCTTTACAATGTGCTTCACACGTACCCAGTCTCACACACATACACACCAATAGCAGCCATGCATGGCGCCGGTCTGCTTATTGGGGGCATTAGGGATTCAACACAGGAGCCGGGAATCGAACCTGCGATCTCTTGATCCTAAGACGAGTGCTCGACCTCCTGAGCTAATGCAACCCAGGTGTGTAAAGGTTGTTTTACCTATCATTGATCCCAGGATGATGCCGATCCCCAGGGGTTTTCTGAGTGAAGAGTATGGCTCTGGATTTGATTAAAATCATCAAACAATAGCTTAAA
Organism: Urocampus carinirostris; assembly: GCF_059441175.1. Taxonomy (NCBI): domain Eukaryota; kingdom Metazoa; phylum Chordata; class Actinopteri; order Syngnathiformes; family Syngnathidae; genus Urocampus; species Urocampus carinirostris. The sequence goes on from NC_142358.1 coordinate 10,597,574, forward strand.
CAAAACAGATGTGTGGGACACATATTTAATACCTGCACAGTGTCTCCAACTTTTGGGCTACAAGATTATACTTTGTCCCGCTTGAAGTTTAAAGGTGGTGTACGTAGTTTTAAAATATTGTACTTGCCGACGCCATCTTATGGTGGAAATCATTATTGCAACTTCTTGTGTTGCGCGTGCATGTGTGTGAAATTCTTAGATGCGCTCAATAGACCCTTGCTTTTTCACCTTTTTGTTTTTTGGTTTGGAATTTGGACTGCATTTACCTCCATCATTTTCATCCTGGAATAAAATAAAACCACGACCATGTGCTTGATGTCACTTTGTCCCTGCCTCCTTCCTTTTGGCCGGAACATTGATGATAAAAGTAAAAAAATATATATCAAAAAGCTATTTGAACTCAGTTGGGCATCGTTAACACATACCTCATAGAGACAAGATATAACTTTGTACTTTTAATCTCAAACTACGCACCCCACCTTTAATGTTATTGCGCCCCACGTGTGATATGGATGCTAAATACTTAGTAATTGATTATGCAGGGCTCAAATTGCACACGCTAATGTTTTGAGATTGATGTACGTCAGCCCTGGAATTCGATTGGCTAACTACTTTCTGGTTCGACTAACGGCAGTGACATAGATTTCAACAAATTAACTGCTTCAATAATCATTTTTTGTGATTTGATCACAAAATATTTAATTTTAATTGATTCGCTGAACTAGGGTCTCTGGTGTTGTGGGAGGATATCGTCACACCTGAAGTTTAAAGGATAGTAAATGCACCTTGCACGTAACTTTTGGCTCTATGCCAAGTTTGTTAAATTTTTCTACTCACATGTTTAGTTTCTTTTTCCTTATTTATTGCTGTGTTGTTGTCCTTATTGATGACAGACTGATTTTTATTTTTTTTATTTTATTCAAATTGTTTTAAATAAAATGTAAAAAAAAAAAATGCTATGGGCTTTTTTTTTAACTTTGTCACTGGGAGGTCGCTGGTTCGCGCCTCGGCCGAGTCATACCTAATTGGTATAATGGCGGCGCCCTCTGTTGGCTGCGGCTGCATCGACTCGCTACAACGGGTCAGGTGTATCGACATTTCGTTCTGTGTACATTGTTACAAAGAATGACAATACAAAGGAAATTATTATTATTATTATTAATAAAGTGAAATTGCACCACTAAGGGGCAGTGGCATTCTCAGTGTCAGAGTGTTTTGTTTACATTTAGCCTCCATGCAGTGCACAGAGTACAATCATTGAGAATGAAGCGTCGACATGAAGAATATCAGACCCTAAAATGACAATATGAAAATAATATTTAACACGAAAATGGAGACAGGCAAACACAGACGGGATAAAGACACAAAAAAGGCTCCTCCCGTAGCACTTCACTGCGATCTCGGAGGGAGACGAGGGGTGTGCTTGTTATGTTAAATATGTGAGCAGCAGACAGCACAAAGCCAAATAAAGTGACCTGTCACTCAAACATTACAACAATAATCACGCTAATAAGACGCTCGAGTTCATCTTCAGTAAAAACGTGTCAAGAAAATAATTTAAAAAACTATCTATCCATCCACCATCTTCCTAAGGTTTGCGTCACATGCGCGTTTTACATGACATTAGATTTTTTGCACCAATTAAACCTCGTAATGATCGGCGAGCTTGACATGGAACGCTTGAGAGCCATTTTTTTCCAAACGATTTGATCACTTATCTTGTCATTCCTGTCTCCCATTCGTCCAAACGGTTGCATTGATGTATGCGAACCACTGTTACTTTTAATTACGAGGGTGTTTGGGCTACCATTTGCCTTAAAGTCAACGTGAGTCCCCGTAGATTTCCTGAACTTTTTAGCTTTTTTTGAGTCAGTACGTGTTACATTTCGTTAAAAAATGCAAAATAGTCCGCGTCAATGTGCGTTATTGCCATGACTTACTTTGTAATGGTTTAGCGTCACAATAGACGTGTACACGTGGTGTATTGTTTCTTTGATATTGGGCTCTGATGACATCTTAAGGTTATTAGTGTTTTTTTTTCTGTAAATAACCACTGTAGAATAAAAGTCCACAAATTACAAAGTGAAGAAGAGAATTTGAGGGCTCTACAAAGAAGCAGATAGGGTAAACAATGATGTTTTTCCACTTTTTTTCTAGAAATGCAATTGATTGGCATTTGGTTTGAACTTAGAACAGCTTCAAAACAGACACAACAATAAAAATTCTGGTATTTGCTTGTCTCCGTTGGCTTTGACGCACATTTACTGGTATCAATACTGTGATGAGCAGACTTTGGGGCTAATTGTCATTTCCCGTTGCGCTCTGATCACCTTGGTGTAATAGTCTTTGGGATTTTTGCGGGGTTTAGGGCTATACAAATTAACATGACTTGACTTCTACTTGGAATGTCCTCCTAAATTGAGTTGATCCCTTTCCCCTTTTTTTTGTAAGATGACTGAATTCTCAGTTCTGCATGTTTTTTTGCCACCCCTCTTGTCTACCAGGATACTCTTGCAGTTGCAACCCTTTGTACACTGGAGAGCGCTGTGAGATCGAGATAACTGCGTGTGTCCCCAACCCGTGTAAAAACGGCGGAATGTGTAAAGCGATCGGCTATGCATTCCTCTGCAGCTGCAGGCGAGGCTTCATGGGTTTGACGTGAGTATTGTGTTCAAACCACAAACAAAGCTATAGGGAATTGAACTATCAGAGTGGGATCAGAACAATGAACATATTTTGGCGGCTGTTTGATTGTTGGGCAAGTCAAAACGCCTTGGTATTATTCATTGTTATAATTAATGTGAAATATTCTCAGTTGCCAGTAAGGGTCGTACAACTAGTGTGCTAAATAAATGTGAATCTTAAAAAAAAAATCATCATCACATTGTACTTTAATTTTATTGAGAAATTACTTTAATAGGCTTATTACTTTGTTTATAGTAACAACTCATATGAGTACAAAGTATGTGCAAGCACCAAAATAGTAACTTCAATTTAATGATCAAAGTCAGCAACAACAAATGTTCTTTCGATCGGCACTACAAATAAATTGTGCGAGCCACTCTGTGGATTTTTAGTTAGACTTTTTCACCTCATATACAAGGCCGGTCGATATTTGGTAAATGCGAGTAAAACAAAACCTTCTTGTGCTAGCAAGTTAAGTGCGAGAAAATAGAGGTTCAGACGACCAGTTCATATTTAAAATAGCTTACATACATAAGTTAAACTTTAGAAGAGTCAACTTTCCTTGGCTTGCACCAACTTTAAATGCATTGTTAGTGTTGGTGGGATCAATAATGACAATCTCCTATCGTCATATACAACAATATATTGTTATTGAACTTACATGATATAAAATTTACATTTTCTTAAATGTAATTATTATTGTTATAAGAATTAATATTACAATAGGAGAGCTACTGGCTAGCACCAGTAGAAGCAAACTTGAGTTGCTTGTAGCGACAGGCTCTTATGTTGCTTTTGAAAAGGACTGTTTCCCCTCGGAATTTAAAAAAAATTGAGCTTTTTAAAATTTTGATTTGTGTACTCATACACACAACATCAGAGTATGTTGTTTTTGTAAATTGTGACTTTAAACCGCAACTCAACTTACACATGTTCCCTTGCTCTATTTAAAGTCGTACTCCTACTCCCCCTGTTTTGGGTCAACAATGCGCACGCAAGCTATGGTGATACCTTGATGACGTGGCTGGAAAAATGTCTTATAACACACTGAAGAATAATTAGCCTGACAGCAAGTGAAATAGAAAAACAAACTCAGAGATTATATTTACAACAAATGGTGTTAAGTAAAGTATTGAATATATGTTGAATTTGTTTTCTTTCAAAGTATTACATGTATTTTGTAAGCTGATATAGTGGCCAAGATGTGTCCTTTTTTCCCGACATTCTTTCCCATCTTTTTATCCCGACTCGTCCATGAAGCAGCTGTGAGAAGGACGTGGACGAGTGCGACCGCAATAATCCAGAGGGCGAGTGCGAGAACGGTGGAATATGTGTCAACACTTACGGCTCCTTTTACTGCAACTGCACTGCGGGTTTTGTGGGCCAGCGATGCAGCCTGCGGCCAGTCGTGGTCCCTGATATGCAAGCCGGAGGCCACGCAGCAGTGGGCAAGGAGGAATTGATTGGCATCGCCGTGGTGCTGTTCGTCATCGCCGTCCTGGTCGTGCTGTTCGTGGCCTTCCGCAAAAAAGTCTTCCAAAAGAGCTACTCGCGGAACAACCTGTCGCTGATCCAAGACCCCGCCACGGCAGCCCTCCTCAACAAAGCCAACGGTGTCCAGTTCAAGACCTTGCACTGTGCAAGCGGAGACCCCTTAAATCTCTACGCTGAGACTGGCCTGGTTGGGCCCCCGCAGGTACCCGTCCGGCCAATGGCCTACACGCCTTGCTTTCAGGGCGACCCGCGGTCCACAATGGAGAAGATGGATGGGCGAGGGGCGGAGCACACAGAGATGAGCACATTTCACCCGGAGTCGCCCAGGATTTTGTCGGGCTGCACCCGGAGAGGGGTTGTGGTGTGCAGCGTGGCCCCCAACCTGCCCCTTGTGTCTCCCTGTCGATCAGATTGCGATTCCATCAGAAAGAGCCCATGGGATAGTGATGAAGGTGAGTGAACTAGGACGTTTGGGTTACATTTTTGGATTAAGTGACCATCTGATTAATTTAAAGTTTAGTAGACACTCAGAATACAAAGAAAATATATTGATGCATTTGGAACTTGCAAGGAGATCAGAGAGAAGCCAAACATCTGATAAGTTATGAGCCCCTTTTTATTAAATATCCTAGGTTCCAAAAGCTAATCCGACCTAAAGGGTGTTGAAAATCAAACAGCAACACAATTGGCCGATAGTGGCAATAATGTAGACCTGGGTCACCAACTTTTTTGAAGCTGAGAACTACTTTATGTTACTGATTTGCCTAAAGGGCAACCAGTCTGATATGAATTTCTAAAATATTAAATTGTTCTTTCTTTGTTGTCACTGTTATTACCAGATTGTAATTATTACAAGTAGAAAAACAATAGGGGCAACACGGCGGCGCAGTGGTTAGCGCGTGTGCGGCATAGTTCTAAGGTCTTGGGAACCTCCTGTGTGGGTTCAAATCCAGCTACTGGACTTCCTGTGCGGAGTTTGTATGTTCTCCCCGTGCTTGCGTGGGTTTCCTCCGGGCACTCCGGTTTTCTCCCACATTCCAAAGACATGCATTACAGGTGGATTGACCCTAGGTGTGAATGGTCGAGCGAGTTGTCTGTCCCTGTGTGCTCTGTTCAGGGTGTCTCCTGCCCAGTGCCCGATGATTGCTGGGATGGGCTCCAGCACCCCCGCAACCCTACTGAGGATAAGCGGTGCAGCTAATGAGATGAGATGAGAAAAAATAGGCTGAGTCAACCACTTAAACATCATGCCAGATAGAAATTACATTGCCTAAAAAATCCTAATGACCCATTTCTGGTGCACTATTTTCAGAACCCGTCCGTGGCTGCCACATTGGCGATTCCTCATGTAAAAATAGTACTCAATAGTCAAAACTATAAAACAAATAGTGCACAATAATAGTAAAAATAAGAAACTGACATCCTATGCAGTCTCCTCTGCAGGTGTCCAAAATTAAAAACAATAAACTTATCACCAGCCTCGAATTTTAAATCGTTTTATAATAACAATCTGGGCTTCAAATATTTATATCCTTTACCAATTGTCTTATTTTTAATATTTTGGTGGAGACAATTCCCACCGGGAAGTAAGCTGCTCTGTTGAAGAAAACCTCTCTTCTCCCATGCAAAACAACCAGTCGCATTTTGAGCTCATCTCACGGTGCGTCCGGAGACCAAACACGCAATTGAGAACTTTTAAATAATCAAAGGAAAAGCCTTGGCATCTGAATGTTGTTTTACATTATGTTCCAGATGTTAGATATGTAGTACTTTAAAATTGAAATTTTCAAACCAACTTGAAAATTACTGATGTTAGGGATGCAGTAAATGAAAAAAGTGACGTATTTAAACATCATGTTGCATTGGGAGCTCCGTATTTAAATCACTTAAAACACACTTTGCTTGGTCTTTAAGATCTAAAGTCTGGAGTGGTGAAGTTAAAGAAACAACATAACATCACTAAAACCAACAAAAGAAAAAAAATGTTCAAAATGATTTATTTTGTATATTTTCTTATACATTCACGCAATGGATCTTTTTAAGGATTTTTGTTGTTTTTTTACCTCATAAGTAAGTGAAATCACGGTTCACTATTCAGCAATCTAATGCACTAATGAGGATGTAACTGCGGACAGCTTTCTCGACTGTTGATGGTTCCTGGCTTGTCATTGGGTCGTGACAACGTTGGCACCAGTCCGTTCCTAAATGTCGACAGCCTCGTTCTTTTTCTGTCTTCTTTTCCTTCTGCCCCCTTGGACTGTGCCCTGTAGAATGTTGTTGGCCATTCCTGATGATCTTGTGAAATGACCATACGACTGAAGTTTTTGTCTGCTCACAACTGACAACAGTTCTTCGTAAGGTCCAATATGCTCCGTGATGGTATTTCCCACTATGTTGTTTGTCACATGGGCTAAGTAGCAGATATCTGAAGGTTTCCTGTAGCATCACATTTCCATGGCCTGAATTTGCTTTTCCAGTTAAGCTGCGAGAGTCCATGTCTCCCAAGTGTAGAAAAAGATGGAAGTAACCAGCTCTTGCATGAGTCAGATTTTTTATTTCACTTCTATGTTCTGATAAAACGTTTGTGGTTTCAGCTATCCTCGCCAGGGTTTTTGGTTCTGAACCCTCTTCTGATATGACAGCTCAAAGATCTTTAGTGAAAATACAGTGTTGCGTGCTTGTTTGGGGTGGTACTGGCCCTAGGGAAGAGACTGTTTCTGTTTTACAACAAAAATAACTTATCTAGTATGACAAGATCCAAGAAAAAATCCCTACATGAACCATACTTGCCATACTCTGCCAGTGGGGCTAGTGTTTCTTTATTGCAGTGTAATTATAGTTATTATCATTTCTCATTCTGATGCACCAACATCACCTAAGTTGTTACAATTTGTCCCCTGATAGCTTGTCTTCTTTTTACAGGTAAGATGGCTGAGGAAGTAGCTTGTCTCTCAGGGAGCAACAAGGGCAGTAATTCTGAGGTCCAGTCGCTGAGCTCCTTTCAGTCCGACTCCTGCGATGACAATGGTAAGAGACCCAACCCGTTCTTCCCAATTGTCTGGAATACATGTCAAACGTCCTTTGAGTTGAGTTAACATTTCCCAAATATCTTTGCCCGTTTTGAAACGACTGCCACCGCGACTAGGAAAATGTTCGGCTTACAACAGAATACAACAAAAAGAGGTTCTCGTGCGTGGGTGAGAAGAATGATGACAAAATAATTTAGGCGACAACCAAGCCAATGATCTGGATTTTCTTTTGTAACTCCTACAGCCAAGTGGGCCTCATATATTATTTGCAGAGCTGCAGCTGCGACTAGCTTGCTCTTGTTTGCTCATTTGAGCTCCTTTTCATGCAAGTGTAACAACATTTTGGGGTTTCTCTTTAACAAAACTAAGCATGCACTTAAAACAGGCAAGTATCGTTTCAGAGAAAAGTCACAAAATTGAAATGTAACTAACTGCAATAGACTGATTATTTAGTCCGGCGGTTGGTAACCCAAAATATTGAAAGTGCCATATTGCACAATAAAAAAAACATATTGGAAGCTAGAGGTCAGCCCGACCCAACCCAAGTTGTGGGTATATATGCTCCAACCCCCACAAACCGTACTTCAGCCCTGAACTGTGCATTTTGGCTGGACTACGCAACTTGGCGTTTACTCAGGGCAAAGTCCCCCAAATCAAGTGTGCACTGCAAGTGCAGCGCCAGAATGAACAGTTTGGCGCTGAAGTGCGCATTTTGGCGACATGCAGCAAACAAGTAGAAGTGAAACAGCACCAAAAAGAAAACAAAATCACATTCTGCAGATTACAAGCTAGAAATACTGAAATATTTGGCCGAAAATCAGAAGGAAAGTATGTAAAGCTTGTAAGCTATTGGTGAGAAACGGAAATAACGTCTGACGTGAAAATGTCTTTGGCTTATTGATTTTGAGTTAAACTGGTTTGGTAAGGCTGTTCTTTAGCTAAATGATTACTTGAGTAAAAGTAAGTGCATGCTGTGCAGATGCCCCGAGTAGGGGAAAAAATACAACGAGAGAGAAGTCCGGCTGGCCTGGGCCCAAGATCTTAACTCCATTGGGAGCCACAAAAATTGAAAGCCGTATATAAGCCTTATAAGGAACTGTATTTATCCATACTCGTTGGAAAATGTTAATAAGGATTGTATCATGTTTATCCTCCTTCAGTAACCATATAATTTTCCGTTATCATTTTCTAAAAAGCCCTAGAAAGCCACTCGGGGAGTGCCAAAGAGCCACATGCAGCTACAAAGCCGCTTGTTGCCGACCCCCGATTAAGTCAGTGAATTATTATTGAGTAAAAAAAAAAATCAGTATTCTCCCTAGGACCGTTTTTTTGCTTCCTGCATGATTTATTTTCACATGAAAAACAAAAATAAAAATGCTAAATTGACATTTTCCAATACAGATCCTATTTGCTCCGGTAGCATGTCCATCAGATTTGACTTTTAGTGTTCTGTCAGTTCTGTCTTTGTCCAGAGCTTTGCAAATGTCTGAGTGTCTTTATTTGATTATTTATGACATTGCTTCCTTAAGAGTCTGTTTCACTCAACAGTTAGGTTTCAAAATGTTAACATCGTAGCCTAATAATCAAAGACATTCTTTTAACCCAATTTTCTTTTTTCACATTTCATGCCAATGTGATTTTACAGGAATATTGCTTTGCGCCCAACCAACCAACCAACCAACCCCACTCAATTTTATTTTATTTATATTCATTTGAAATGTTTATATGTTTGCATGTTTGTTTGAAATGCAATCATTTCCATTTTCAAGTGCAAAAAGTGTAAGATTGTTTTCCAGGTGAATGTTTTTAGTAAAGTTGTCTTCAGTTAGAGCAGGGATGGCAAGTGACAGGGTTTGGAGAGGATGTCTTAAACCGAAAGCGACATGCTGAAAGACTGTCTTTCCAAATATATCTCCCTTTTCCTTCCAAAAGCTTCCATAGTGACCGTCATTCGACTGGTCAATGACGCTGTCGACACAATCGAAAGTGAAGGTACCACATCACACCCACTTTGCATCTCACTTTTACTATTCCACTCTTTTCCTTTCTGGCATTTTCTGTTTTTTCAACTGCATTTTGAACAAAGCACCATTTGAACTGGCAAATATGGTACTATGACTTGATCTCTCATAAGGCGTCTCTTTAACTCATTCAATGCCATAACATATAAAGTCGTTTGCACCAGCATTGCCCCTTAGCGCCAAAACATTAAAATACGTATTTAAAAAAATATATATATATATTATAAAAGGATTTGACGCTACTCCTCTGTAAGTATCAAGCCTCTGGTTATGATACCAGTATTATAAATCACCATTAAATGAGGAAGCCACTTGCTATATCCAGTGAAGGAGTGTGTACAGGCGAAACCATATGGCAAGTAGGCATTGTGAAGCAGTGTGGTGAGAGTCGTGAGGCATGGACAACAAATACCAGTTATAACTCTTCAACAGAGGTTTTTCCTTTCAAAAAAGAGGACAAATTCCCGTGATACTGGTCTGGTCAGGAAGGGATGGCATGAAATGCACTTCCACAGTGTCACGGACCACAATTGCGTCACGTTAAGAAAGTTTATTTAAGGATGGGGGAAACAGGAGACAGGGTCTTGGAGTGTAGAGAAATCTTGAAGTGGAGATTTGGGACTACCTTTAAGTAAGATGTCTTGAAAGATGGAACAAAGAGGAAACCGAGCAACAAGGTTGGTGAGCGCAGTCAAACACGTTTTGGGTGTAGCTTTGCAGACGATCTGACAAAGGTTGGCTGCAAGGCAGGGCTTTAAATGCAGAGCTTGATTGGCAGGAAATTCAGAATAGCTGGTGGTAAATGAGGACAGACAGGTGGAACAGATCAGGGTGCAATGATAGAGCAGAAAGATGATTGGTGCTGGTTACCGTTAGAGAAAGAGCTCATGACACACACTTGCCTCGGAGAATAAAAAAACCATGGTGAGCAAGATCGTGTCATCAAATCACTGGACATAGCGGCGCTGATAGGTTCTTGCATTGTTCATGCATCCGTTCTTTGTTCTCGCAATAAGTTACTATTTTGCAAGCAAAGGGCAACTGCTGTTTTCTAATTAATGGTAAAAAGTAGAAACATACATTTTTTTCAAATGAAATATGAGATTTAGCTTTCTTTTCATATGGATTATGTCTATATAGCTACAAAACAACATTTTATGTAGGCCTTCAAAAATTAGTCAAAACGGCAAAATTTACGTGGCGCCGGCTCTCCCAATTAGAGAAAAAAATGTTTGGCATTGAATGGCTTAAATGCAAAGGAATTGGCTTTATCTCATGCTGCATTCTCCCCCCAGAATGCATAATAATAAAAACGATCATTTTAAGTTTTTGAGATGTGCAACCTGGCCAAGCCAACCTAAATAATTAGTGTAGGGGCGGCAAAAATACAGTTACAAAAACATGTTTTAATGCAGTCTTCTTTTGTTGCCAACTTGATCATCAGGATTTTTCCATGAGCAAGTGATTTATTTGAGACTGAACTGTATCATTCCATTTAGAAAAGTTTTTTTTTTTTACAACGGACAAAGCTTTGGAGTTCAGTCATATAGCGTAATGCGAACTTTAACAATCTATAAACAAATATTTATATTACATCTGTTTCAGACCAAAAGTCAAGACAGTCAAACCAAAGAAAAAAAACAGCAATGTAACTCAAATACAAATATAACAATGTCTATGTGACAAATATAATACCTTTTATTGCACAATACCGGTATTTTGAAAATAAAGTCAGAAATTGAAAATACTGTAAACAATACAATGTAAAATACCTTTTACACTTCAAAAAGTAAAATACTTCTACTAAACAACTGATTCCGAAAAATAGTCAAGAGAGTCGAACCTTAAAAAGCAGCAATGTAACGAAAATACAAATACTGTATAACGTCAACAAAATGATTTGAAAATAAACTACCGCAAATAAAGTGTAAGGCAGCACGGCAGGGCAGTGGTTAGCGCGTGTGCGGCACAGTTCTGAGTTCATGAGATAGAACCTTCCTGTGTGGAGTTTGCATGTTCTCCCCGTGCTTGCGTGGGTTTCCTCCGGGCACTCCGGTGTCCTCCCACATTCCAAAAACATGCATATCAGGTTAATTGGCCTGTCCAAGTTGTCCCTAAGTGTAAATGAGCGAGTGACTTGTCTGTCTCTGGCTGGCAACCAGTTCAGGTTGTCCCCTGTCCACTGCCCAAAGATAGCCCTTGGATGGGCTCCAGCACCCCTGTGACTGTTCTGAGGATAAGCAGTGCAGATAATGAATAAACGACAAAATAAAGTGGAAACATAATCGGATCCAGTTTGAAAGTTATAATGTAATGTGAGACCTCGCTACTTCGCAATTCCACGTTTGCGGGTTCAGAGCTTCGCGGGTCTAAAAAATAATAATAATAAAATAAAATTATATATATATATATATATATATATATATATATATATAATATATATATATATATATATATATTTTTTGAAAGCATTTTTGAAGGGGTGTCGGTACTTCGCGCATTCACTTTTCACGGGTGGTTTTGGTCCCCATTAACCGCGATAACCAAGGGATTACTGTATGTATAATCTCACGACCCGCTAACATTTTGACAATTTGAAATAGGAAGATGGTATCGATCCCAAGACAATAGAATCGATCTGACTCTTAACTCAGTATAGATAATATCGATGTGGAGATTATTCCGCCCACTCTGGTTTGCAGTTATTTTTTTATGGGATAACATTGTGTAAAAACAACTTTTAACTTTGAAATGCCACTCTTAAATGCTACTTAGCAAAAAAAAATCCAAATTTGATAATATGATTTCCAATGTTTGGCAGCTGTATACATACAGGGGGTTCCCAAATATGAATTCACATTCTAGCAGCTGATAACTCAATTGTTTTGTCTTGGACTGAACCCATTGAACCAACTGATGGCAACACGTCTTGACTTTAAAGAAAGAAAATATATTCAAAGATTCTACCAGACATATGAAAACGCAACTAGTTTTCCGGTAAATCAACATAGTGGTCGATCGTAACATGTGGACTCTCAGGTCCCCAGGTGGCGCAATTGTGTCTGTTAATCGAACCATTTACCGTAAATTCCGGACTATATGCCGCTACTTTTTTCCTAAATGTTTAGCCCTGCGGCTTATTCAGTGAAGCGGCTAATTTATGGATTTTTTCAAACCGCCAAGAGCAGCGCAGGGGTTTAAAAGGTAAGATTGAGATCAGATAGCAGCCAAGAAAGACTGCAATTGCATTTATTTTCTGTAAAGTTAAGCTACGTTCCGATACTGAGATAAACGCCCTTGATGGCAATAGTTGTGAGAAGGAAGTAGAAGACGATCTACTGTGGATTTCATATTTACGGGATGCTTTTTCCTTACACGTATGTATGATACAATGCGAGCGTGATCCTACTAGCGTTTTGGTACCTTTCAAAGGCACGGTTTGGGATGAAAGTTATATTATTATTATTAAAGCTTTGAAAACTCTCTCGGTGTACCGTCTTTCTTCGTAAATATGTGTAACCATGTATAATATGTATTTGCAACTATATTTTTTTAATGTATTTATTTTAGAGATTTATTCTGTTATGTGTTCTACGGACGAATCAAAAATAAGGGGCGGAGCAAACGCGGGCTGATGGGAAACGTGGTAAAGCTGAGTTACCGGTAAATCTGTCTGTTGTCGCAGCGGACATTAGTGAATATATATTTTTCCCACCCTTAACTTTGGAAATATATATTTTGTTTCCTTGGATTACTTTCAACGAGACCCCGACGTTACAAGTCTGGATCATATCTTAATTACGGGTAATCATTTTTTATTTGTGATGTCAACTGTGGATCCGAAATTGTGTACTTTCTTTGAAGTTACAATTGTGGATCTTACACTCTAACCTGGGTTAGACTTGCAACCTGCGGCTTATACATAGGTGCGGCTTGTGTAAGTAAAAAATTATCAAATCACTCAGAAAGTTGTGAGTGCGGCTTAGAATCAGGTGCACTCTATAGTCCGGAATTTACGGTAATCTTAATGTGGCCTCAATATATCACAATCTTTATGGGAATGTGTTTCTTGATTACAACGTTCCACGTACCACTTGCAGTACTGTACTCTTCAACCTGGATCATTGTCATTAAGAGCATGGACCACTCTTCGGTGTTCATACAGGTGCTTGAAATCCTTGAAAAATCTTGTTTACAGGGATTGATGATTGCAAAATACATGAGACACACTGTTTTTCTTTTTTCTAACGGTACTGAAGAAATTGCAAAATCAATTTGGACATGGAAAAGGTGAACAAACTCTGAATCTTGGAATTTACCTTCTCCTTTGACGTTTCAGGATGCGATAAACAAATGATTTTAAAATGCCTACCTTACTACTAGCATACCGCAAAAACTTTCTTGACCTTTGTTAAAACGTTTCGAGTAATCTTGTCGATGTACGTGGTGCTATGTAAATATGGACACCCTCAACCAGAGGTATCCAAACATTTCAGAAAGTGGGTCACATTCGGTAAGCTGAAAATGTGTGAGGGCGTACTATTCAGCCTGGCATTTTTTTTGAACAGTCTTACATAAATTCAGTGAAAGGTTTGCAGTGCTTGGCGATCAGCGTCTCGACCTCGTAGCTCGCCTTTGTTGCATTTACTTTTGACATGTAGGCCTCGTGAAAAAGCGCTGCTGGGCCAATAAAACAGTTGCCTCAACTTTTTACAACGTTCGTTTCCAGTTAGCTTTTGTAGTCAGCATGTTTTGTCTGTCTGTGCCTCTTAATCTGGGGTATCAAACAGGCGGCCCGCGGGCTGGACTTTGACAAACCTGCCCTTAAACAGTTTTACCAGCTTCCGATCTTTCTCTGATTAAAGTGATAGTAAATTGTGTTCATAGTCCTATGTAAACCCCCTTGTATATTATATTTGTGCCTCTACTGCGTTTTCATACTTCCAGTAGCGTTTTAGAATAGATCTCCTTTCTTCAAAGTCATGTTGCCATCAGTTCAATTGGTTCAGTCCATTAAGAAATAGTAAATAATTAAGTTATCAGCCGTTAAAATGTGTATACATTTTTTTGGGACACTCTATTATTATTATCTTTATTATTGAAAGCAGCAATGCTAAAAATGGTTTCAGACTCTCCCACTGTATCATGCAACAATCTAACCCCATGTGTACAAATGGTTCTAACCTCTTCGTTATTCTGAAAAATTACAGTGTCAGTGATGGACCAAGGCCAAAACTACAACAGAGGTGACAAATTCCACCTGTCTGTCTAGCTGTATGTAGTATATTGATCAATCTGCAAGGAGTAGACTTCAACTTGTTGGCAAATTCACATTCATATTTCAATGGGTTGTTATCAAGACAAGCTTTTACTCCTGGCAAAATGCAATAAGCAGAATTACTTTCAATTTATTTCATTCTTTTTTTTTACATACAAACTAAAGGCAGGCTAGCATTTTCACTCGACCAAAGTGGAGTCCTCTGTGATGACTTTATTAATTCTTGCCAGTCTAAGTCAAAGGTAAGATTGGGCCTAAATAAGCCAGCCTGAGCTAACCCAGGCCCACTGATATTAAAGCCAGACCCAGGCCAAGCCCCACCGATTAACCTGATTTGCAGAACTAAGCCCGAAGCATACTCAAATTTTACATTTTATTTGTAAAAACGTTTTTTATTTTTATGAGTCCTTACATTGTATATTTTTGCCTACTAGAGTGCAACCATAATCTTGTAACAATGCAATGGTGGTAATAAAGGTGATTCTGTAGGGAGGAGGAGAGGTAGTAACGAAATCTAAAAAAAACAAGACATCTTTTATATTTCGGTATCTGCAGAGGTTACATTAACCAACACTTTTTCATCATTGTCAGACTTTTTATAGAAAGAACAATGAGGATAATAGAAATAATATAAGTCAGCAAGAGAGAAGGGCCCCGCTGGACTCGAGCAAAATTAATTCTATTTTAGGCCCAACCGGGCCTGAAATTCAGTTCGTTCTCAGGCTTTGGCATTAGATCTTACCTCTCCTCCAAGACAGGGCAAGCACTTATGGTGCAATAGTGGGACTTTGGCACCACATGGCACTGCTGATTCACTTGCTTGAATTAGGGCACCAGCAACAACCAAAAGCGCTCACCCTTTATCCTAAAATTAAATAAGTAAAAACAGTTTTGCTGCAGCCAGGCAGTAACTGTTGAAATTAGTCTACTCCTTGTATTTGATTTGATAGTGCCCAAAATGGTCTTTTTTCATTGAGGTATATATGCATTTCATCAGCGATCGACTACTTCCTCCCGCAGCTTCGTGGAATGACGGCAAAGGACAATGACTTGCCTGTCATCCTTGTACCTTTCTCACGCCCTCCTTGCTTGTGTCTTTATCCCAGCTGCTGCATCTATTGTCCTTTTCCACTGGACTAATGATTGTGATGAAAATTTGATGATGCAAATGTCCATATTGGTGGAATTTGCAGTGTGTTTTGATGCATGCTTTTGTTATTGTTTGATTCCCCATCCGCCCTCACGGTTTTCTCCATTGTTCAGTTACATAAGTCCATGCTAGGTTGTCCTTTGGTTGAAACATTTCTTTCTTTCAGGTATGCATTGAATTTAATGTGCAATCTGGACTGCACAGTTTTTCCATTTTTCAGTTTTTTTCCTAATAAGGACTCAAAAGACATACTATCATTATCATGTTTGAATCACAATTTCTTTCAGACTTAAGTTTTTAGGAAGATCGTTTAAAGAGTGAAAAAAAAAAAAAACATTTTTGGGATAAGCTCTGCTAACAGCAAAAACTGAATCGGTTGTATGTTTAATATGAACACTGGAGACTAGTGTGATTTGGCACAAAGTGTACATATTTTAGTTAATTAAGATGAACCACATAATGTTAAAGGAGGGAATAGCAAATCATAGCCCGTGGGACACAGACGGCCCGTCAGTCTTTTTGTTCGGCTGGCTAAACAGCAATAGTAAAAATACAGTATAAAGATAATATATACACTGTTATCAAGGATTGGACTGGTGCCAACAACCCAACTCAGGCCAATAACCGTCAGCAGTGGAGAGAGCTGCATCCTTAGTAGGTCCCCGACGACCCAGGTGGTTAAGAGATCTGATACAGTGCCTTGCATATGGTCCTCTAAGAACTTTTGGACACACTGCCAAATTTGAGGCGTCAAACTTTTAGATAAATACTCGTACATATTTTCTAAGACTCAACAACTTGTGAGACAATAGTGAAAAAAACAAATGTATTCAACATATTGTGCTATCAAAAAAAAAATATTAAAGTGGGCATTGATTTAATACTTTGTACAACCTCCTTTTGCTTTTTCATAGGTTTTACACATCTTGAAACAAGTATTTGCTCATTCTTCCTTACAAAACAGCTGAAGTTCCTTAACTTTCCACAAATGCTTTATAGGATTTAGGTCTGGACTTAGCTTGGTCATTCTAACTCCTCTATATTGTTAGTTTTAACCATTCAATTGTAGATGATGCTTTATTTTTAGGGTTGTTGCACTATTGGAAGTTGAACCTGTGCCCCATTCTCAGGTCTCTTGCAAACTCCAACAGATTTTTTGCCAGAATCGCCCTGTATTTGGCTCCATCCATCTTGATTCCTGAAATGTGGCAATGGGGGGCCAATACTTTCGCTTAGCACTGTTTATACTGTAATTGTAAAATAAATAGTTTACACTAACCCAACTGAATTGGTGAATAGGATTGTTTTCAGACCTTTACGGAGCATGGTTACAAAAGCGAGACATTCAATACTGGCAGGACAATAGCTTGCACTTACCTTGATATTTTGTTGGGAGCTTGGTTTTCTTCAGACTTGTGTCCAGTAGGGAAAAAATGATTATCCCTTTCACAACCATTTTTGGCTCAGGGTTTACATACAACCTAAAATACACCTGTAACCAAATAGAAAAACTTTTTCAAACATTACATGAATTAACCTCTTCTGGGAATATTCCTGATTTTTCTTGAAATTTAAGTTTTTTCTGTTTTTGACATGAAAATCCACAATAACATGCATTCTATGACTGTCCTTATAAAAACTATCTTCATAATTGTCCAATCTACTCAGAAAACATTTGTTAAAGTTTAAACTTTATCAAACAACCAAAATAAGAAGAAAAGACATTGATAGATGTTGAACTTAAGGAGGACAGGGAGATAAGCCTTCAGATAAATAAGTTTAACCTTTTCCAAAAGGCCCTCCCCCAAACCCTTTCTTTTTCCTTTTTCTTGATTACAAAAGCAGATCCACCACAAAGGGTGTGAAAATCAAATAAGAGCAACATGATCGGCCGATAGTGACAATGATATGCAGAACGAGATATGTTCCGGACGATCGTTCGTGAGTTAGATTTGTTCATAAGTTGCTTCAGTGCTATATTTTGTATGTTTAAGGTTTATATAAGTATGTTTAATGCTTGCATAATTGACTTGGATTATTTTGTACTAAAAAATTATATGCTCTGTAAAGATAAATAAATTTAGGTGTAACTTAATTTTGGAAGACAAGCTTCAAGAGGTCCTCCTCTGTGTTAGAGAGTGGCCGAAATAAAGCGATCTAACCATTTTCAAGCTTTCTTATTCCTCTTATGTTTCAAAAGAAACGGCTTGCCTCTTCTTTACACTTTACACCAACCATATTGAATGGATGCAAGAGTATTAAACAACAAAAATGTCAAAGTTTTTAGTGTGCTAAATGCAAACCAAATGTTCTCTCCAGCTGTTAGGAGGGATTGTTGAGTTTGTATAGTGTGGTGAGTTGGTTCGGATGTAAAACTGCATTTACTCAACTGTTAACATGTAAATCTTTTTTTCCCCATTGTTTGTAAATACATGTATTGTGTCAAGAAAAGCTCACTTGTCATTTGTGATTATAATATTTAGGTTAGGTTACTAATGTACACTAATTTATAAAGCATGATACGGGGAAAAACAAAGCTTAAAATTTGGAGATGAGATTCTTTTACCTATCCGGCTCACCTCAGAACAGAAAGTCTGGATCGGGCCCCAGAGCCAATCATCACTGTTTGAGGAGATCGGGTTTGACAGTATCAAAAGGACAATTTTACTAATTTTGAATGTTTTTGTAACATGCCAAACAATGTCAGTTGTCTGTCGGATGCCATGCATTTTCCATAAATCTAAGCATGTATGATTTCCCCTGAATGGCTTCTTGTGCGCATGCTCTAGTAGTGATGAAACTAAAATTGTTCCTGTGCAAGTGCTCGCTTTGTAATTGAGTGTGACACACTTTCCAAATACCAAAGGCTCAGTGTTTCCCATAGAATATTTTGAGACCCCTGGCAGGTGGAATTTCTGGAGATGTCCGGCGGCATGCTCCCCAGAAGAAAGTTTTGTACTTTTTAAATTCAAAACCATCCATCAGATGCATTTTTAGAGCACAACTAAGAAGGAATGTGTGCCCTTGAAAACAATTGCATCATAAATACACTATTTATGAAAGGCAATGCCACGGCAAACAAGCCACACCCATAAAGCATGTTAATTGAGACAGTTTAATGCAAAAAAAAAAAACAATCTGCTGAGAAACTGAGAGAATCATCGCAACGAGTTTTGAATTGAATTAAAAGTAATACTCATATTGGTGATACGGTAAATTAAACAATTAGATATTTTTATTTATACAAGTTTATGAGACTCTGGCGGAACCAATTAAACCCTGGCGATCCACCAGAAACTTTGTATGGGAAACACTGCAGGTGTACTACATGGCTTTTTGCAGTAAAGACTATTCCACGTGGAAATTCCACTTTACAACATCTCAGTAACCATGTATTTTTCTGTTCTCCAGCATATCACTGGGACACGTCAGACTGGATGCCTAGCACCAAACTCTCAGACATTGAAGAGGCGCCACCCTACGAGCCTCCCCTGGAAGGAATCGCAGTGGGCACAGCGACACAACTCGGCGGAAGCGCTCGAGAGTTAGAGTCCGACTACTATCTCGGGGGGGGTGACGTTGACAGCGACTACCCACTCCCCCATGAGGAGGAGTTATTTATCCAAGACCAGTTGCCACCTCTGCTACCCAGTGAAGAAGACTATGCGGAACCCACTACGGTGCCAACTGCGAACCTTTCCCAGGAGAACACAATAAGTGGAACTAGGCACCCGCACGGCAGGCCTCAGTTTCACCCAAGTCAATACCTACCTCCCCATCACCTTCCAACAGGGGAGGTAGCGCAAGGGGACTTGAGTACCCCGGCCGGTAGGGTCGCCTCAAAAACCGGGGACTGTTGTGACTCTGCGTCTCTGGTTTTGCGGCTGTCTTCAGGATCAGATGTGTCTGCCACTGGCGGGCCGGGCGACAATGAACACGGCAGCAATTTTCACAGTATTGATGAACTGCGACGAGGAGTAACTATCATCACTGAGTCGCAGCAGCAAACTGAAGTGTGATTGATTGTACAGTGACGACTCACTGGAAGGAAGCTTGCGCTTACACTCAGTTTTATAGGAAAACACGTGCTTTTAAAATTCCATCAACTGAATCAGGGTTTCTCCCGGAAAACTTGGTAAGCCTGGTGACAGGGATGACTTGAGCCTAATTCAGCGTGATTTATATTGGTAAAGTAATATAAATGTAACTTTTCCATTTTTTAACGTAATAAAATTTATAATTCAATGTCCTTACATATATACAGCATAACATGTTATAAATAAATACAGCGTTACCTTTACATACGAGCTAAACCAAATTTTCAATACAAGATATTTTGGAGCAAAAAAATTCCTTTTGGAAGTCCAGGAACAAACTAACTGGTTTTCAGTTGTTTTGAATTAGGAACATTCTCTCAAGATACAAACTATTCTAGATTCGAGCTTGTCCCAGGAACGGAAAAACCTCGTATGTAGAGGTGTCACTTTATTAATAACAAAATCTTCTTAAACATTTTTAGTATAATTCACTCTCAATTCCACTCGTTGGCATTGATATGATAATACAGGCGTGTAGTGATGTCGAGCCGTCACTATGTGGATATTGTAGTTGACAAGCATTATGGGAAATTGAGTTTTTGGTCAAAGCACTCGTTTGATCTGTTTATTTTTAGTCACTTAGACGTTTTAAGCTCTCGCGAGTCACATCAAATTGTGTGGCAGGCCACATTTAGCCCGCAGGGCCATGAGTTTTACACATGTAGTTTGGTCTTTTTGGGCTTTCAAAAGTCCACGTAATGATGGTTTTTGGACTGCAGTAGAAGCTTGGAGGCCTCCCAGGCTTAGTAAGCACCGGGGTAAACCCTGAAATTAAAAAGTATTGAACAATAATACCACAATTATCAACATAAATCAATTATCTGCATCTGTCTACAATGATTGAAAAGTCCTTTCAATACTCGGAGAAGTGTCCCTTTTGGTTTAGCAAGAAGTCACATTAAATATCAGAACAAAAGGTTATAAAAAGTGATTTTGAAAGATCAACTCAAAATGAATTCCTATTCAGATGTGTGTTGGGAAGTTGAAAATGTCAAAAACAAGATGTTAACATGATTTCAACAAAAATGAGTGTTTGATTTCCCGCTGACACACACATGCCAAAGGAGTACTTCTTTCTAGAAACACACAAATTATCCCTAAATACCGCCTTTCTGTTTTTCCTTCTTGCATAATTTAAAGTGTTTGTACATACTTTGTATAATAGAATAATATCACTCGTAACCAGGTGGAAGTGATTCAAATGTTTTTTAAAAGATATGTATTTAATTTAATGTGGAATGTACCCCCATTGGACCCCGACTGGTTTTGTATGTAGGTTGAGGGCTTGCTTTTGATGCTAAAATATCAATTTGAGAATATCTTCTCAGAAAATTGGCATTTACTGTTACTGGACAGCAACTGAGAAAAATAATCAACAGAATAGGAAGCTCTCACCCACAATTTCTTAGACGGAGAAAAGTAATGTGATAAAATGGTGTATTTGAAAAACAATTAAGGCAATGCATTTACAAAGAGAGCACTCACACTCATTTTGATGTTGTATTGTTATCTTCGCTTTGTACAGTAATTTAATCTATTTGTCCCAGACACCCGACCTTAAAAATGTCAAAAATACAATCCTGTGCTCTGTGTTCATTGCAATTTGTAATTGGCAGGGACGAGCCGTGCATTTCACGTCTATGCCTTCAGCTTCAGTCTGAATTTGTGATGTGTCATTTGCGAAGTGGAAGTGAAAATATCATTTTCATACGCCCGGTTCTCTGAATCCGGCAACGAGGACTGCGTGTGGGGAAGGGGGGCTATGCGTAGGGCCCCACACTACACGGATGCGCAAAATGTAAAGCCTGTCTTTTGTAACAAAAACCAAGACTGTATTAACAGAGACAAAGAAAAACAATGACGGGTGGATAAGAAAAATGGAAGAATTCAGGGAGAGAAAGCTCAGCCCCACTCGAATGTAGTGATTGACATTTTAGGCCTGACCCGGCCCCAAATTCTGGTCAGGCTTTGGCTCGGGCTAAAGAGCTTACCTTTAGGCTGAAATAGCGGACAAAACTTTTTCCTCTTGCAAAAGGCTTGTTTGCTTCAGAGTTGTCCGACCTTTCGCTATTAAATCAACAAAAACAACATATTTGCTTGTGCAACTCGGTCTCAAGTTAACGAGTTTTGGGGCAATCGCTTTGGTGGATTACCGTCTCCTAGCCAAACGCTAATAGGCGCTCAGACGCTAACTCAGAATCTGATTGGCTAAACCAACATCTCTCTCGAACATTGATGTTATACGTTTGAGGGCCTCCAGAAGGCTTTGTTAAGGCCTCTGGGTAGATTTCTGAGCCTAGCAACAACTAATTGCTGAAATGTGATTGGTTAAATGATTGGATATGAAAGCACACATTTGGAAGCAGCGCAGCCACGGCAAATCAATGAAAGGAAGTTGAAAGACAATTTGAAATTATTTTAGGTATTGATGGACAAAATACAATAAACACATGATTCAGATATTTTTTGGGCCAATAGAGAAATGCCTTGCAGGCTCAGATGACCCACCACCGGATGCTGTTTTTTATTTGACACACTCAGAAAAAATAAAAAATGGTGGTGAACTTTAAATGTGAATGAAAACTATTGTAAAGCCGCCACTAATTTTTTGAACGGTTGCTGCTGATTGCCTTATAAGATTTCAGTTGTTTTCATATTGCATTTTTGAGTACCCCATCAACTCAAATGTATTGAGGTCCAAGAGTCTGCTAGTAAAATGAAGCTTAATATATCTTCCTTGTAAAAGATGTAAGTTTGTGTTCAAATCTTTGTACAGTGTACAGTTTTTTGTTATAATAAAGATTTTTATAGTTATGAAAATGCATCCCTTGTTTATGAGAATGTGTGGAAGACGAAATTATTACCCATTGTGGTCATTTCTTCTCTATCAGACGTCTATTGAAATAATTAAATACAAATGCAATATTAGATTGATCCACACAATGTATCATTCCAGATGAGACTTTTACATTGATGTAATTTGCAATAATTAGGCTGAATTTCATAACGTGTGAGTTTTTCCATGGCAGTATCAAAATATGAATGACATTGTATATGCTTGTTTTACAGGAACTGTACATAATTGTTTAGGGGTATTTTTATTGAGTGCAAAGAATAAAAATAAAAGATGTTTTTTGCTCATGACACACTCCGCCTGTCCTTTTTGGGGGGGAAACATGGCAATTTGTTATAGCTTGTGATCATTGGATTGGTCACGATCGACAAATGTAGATTCTTTCTTGAACACTCGATGAAACAAGTTTAGGTGACGACAAAAGTTAATAGTTGTTGAAATAATTTAGCTACAATTCAACAAATTTCCTCATGTACACTCGTGAATTGGTTTTGTGTTGGTAATAAGCAACAAAAAAAGTACTGGCTGAATTTTAACTACCATATATACTGTACAGTACTCACATAGAAGCCTACATCGCATATAAGCGGACATCCTAAAACTGCAAAATAATAATAAAACGTGTACTAATACAAAGATATTTATTTAGATATGTAGATAGTAAAGATAAATATACCGGAAATAAAGATAAAACAACGTACACTACAAAATACACTATTTTTGTATTGTGCAACAATTTCCTTTTCGACTTAATATCACAGTTTTTCACTTTTTCTTTCCCGTCTCACTGAAGTTTTTGGGACGTGTTTTTGTCAGTCCAACATAGGTTGTGTAATAGTATTGGGAGAGTGACTAAAAACAAAATGACTTTTTATTACTTTTTACCAGTGACAATGTAATACAGGGGTGGGCAAATTTCACAAGAGGCCCGTCAGGCTTTTCAATGTGGTTCACCGAACGAAAATGATCAAAAAATAATGACTTTATATAGTAAAGTACTACTTACAAAAACAGGCGCCAGTTTTTGTCTCCAATATCTCTTTTTTTGTCAACTAAAAAATACAACCACATATGTACAAAAAATATTACAAAATTAAATACCAATTTTAGTGCTTCAAAACAGGGACTTAATACTGTATTTTGCTTTCATTTTGAAAAGAAAAAAAATCAGACATACAAAATAACCACTCCTGTAATACTTTAATACAGAAATACCACTACAGAAATACTACAAAAATACATCAACAGTAATATTCTAAAAATACTGATGAAATAACACAAAATACTATTACATAAATACTACAAAAATAAATCTACAGTAGAATTAGAAAAATACTTCAAAACACAACTAAAATACTACAGAAACACTATAGAGCAGGGGTCGGGAACCTATGGCTCGCGAGCCATATATGGCTCTTTTGATGACGGCATCTGGCTCTCTGAAAATTTCTGAACGAAACAAATTTTACTAATAATGTTACTTTAGCAAAATAAATAATAATAATAATAAAGTCAGAAAAAAAAACATGTCAAAAAATAAATAAATAAATACACACATTTTAATTTATATATATTTTCACCTGCAACTTTTCGTTCAGGCACGCAGCTAAGAGCCAATCTGTTCTCCGGTGAGCGGGAAGGTCCGCTACCCGGAAAGTCTAATTTTAATTTATAATTTACAACAATCTGCACAAGTCATTTTGAAGCAAAGAAGAAATATTTCCTTTCGTTTTTGGTTAGCTTTTTTTATGCAGGGTGAACCCTTCTAATCAAGATGACGAAAAGGAAAAGCGATGAAGATTACCGTACGTTTCAGCAGGAATGGACAGAGCAATTTGCCTTTATTGAGAGAGCAGGTTGTGCAGTGTGTCTTTTATGCAATGATAATATTTCCTCGATGAAACGGTCAAATATAAAGAGACACTTCGACACACGCCATGCCACATTTTCAGCGAAATATCCAGTGGGAGACAAGAGAAAGAAGGCCTGTCAAGAACTACTTTCTACAGTCCAGGCGAGTCAGCAGCAGCTCCGTGTATGGGCCAAACAAGGTGATTTTAACTCTGCTAGCTTTGCTGGTTCTTTAGCAATTGTGAGGAGCGGGAAGCCGTTTACAGATGGCGATTATGCCAAATCATTCATGCTTGATGTGGCCAACGAGCTTTTTGACGACTTTAAGGATAAAGATAAAATAATCAAACGGATAAAAGATATGCCTCTTTCAGCAAGAACTGTGCACGATCGTGCCATCATGATGTCGAAACAAGTGGAGAAAAAAACAAGTGAATGACATAAATGCAGCAGAATTTTTTTCCCTCGCTTTGGATGAATCAACAGATGTCAGTCATTTATCCCAGTTCAGTATTATTGCACGCTATGTTGACGGTGACTCGCTGCGTGAGGAAAGTCTTGCCGTTTTGCCACTAAAAGGGACGACGAGAGGAGAGGATTTATTCAAGTCTTTCATGGAGTTTGCAAATGAAAAGAATCTACCAATGGATAAACTTATTTCTGTGTACCGATGGTGCTCCGTGCATGGTGGGGAAAAACAGAGGATTTGTAGCGCTGCTTCGTGAGCAGGAGAACAGACCCATCCTCAGCTTCCACTGTATTCTACATCAGGAGGCACTTTGTGCGCAAATGTGTGACAAGCAGCTTGATGACGTGATGTCACTGGTCATTCGGGTGGTCAACTTTATTGTTGCCCGAGCTTTAAACGATCGCCAGTTTAAAGCACTGTTGGATGAAGTGGAGAATAATTATCCCGGTCTTGTTTTGCACAGTAATGTGCGTTGGCTGTCAAGAGGGAAGGTGCTTAGCCGTTTTGCAGCTTGCCTGAGCGAAATACGGACTTTTCTTCAAATGAAAGGCATCAAGTATCCCCAGCTAGCGGACACTGAGTGGCTCCTCAAGTTTTATTATCTTGTGGACATGACTGGACATCTGAACCATCTCATTGTGAAAATGCAAGGCATTGGATATACAGTCTTATCCCTTCAACAGGCAGTCTTTGCATTTCAAAACAAGCTGGAAATCTTTACTGCGGATATTGAGACTGGTCGTTTACTACACTTTGAAAAACTGAAAGTATTTAAAGATGAGTGCACAGCAAGTGACTCCCCTAAACATTTTGATCTCCATCAGCTCGCAGTTTTCACATCTTCTCTCCTGACGTCATTCAAAGCACGCTTTGGGGACTTTCGTGAGCACACTAGTCTTTTTCAATTCATCACTCATCCGCACGAGTGTGATTTGGACAAAGTAAACCTGAGTTTCATCCCCAATGTCTCTGTCAGAGATTTTGAAGTAGAAGTTGCTGACCTGAAGGCCACAGACATGTGGGTTAATAAGTTCAAGTCACTGAATGAAGATTTGGAAACCCTTGCACGAGAACAAGCAGAGCTGGCAGGCAAACACAAATGGACAGACATGGACAGACTTCAGCGCGCAGACCAGCTGATTGTCAAAACCTGGAACGCGCTTCCCGTCACGTACAAAACACTGCAGCGTGTGAGTCTTGCTGTATTGACCATGTTTGGATCTACGTATGCATGCGAACAGTCGTTCTCACACCTAAAACACATCAAAACCAACCTGCGATCACGTTTAAAAGATGGAAGCCTAAACGCCTGCATAAAGCTGAACCTCACCACCTACCAACCGGACTACAAAGCCATCAGCAAAACCATGCAACACCAAAAGTCGCATTAATAGTAAGTCAGAAGTACTTTTCTTATCAATAAATACCTTTAATTTTATTTTGAACAACGTGTTATAACAGAGTCTTATTATAATATATATATTGTTGGTCTTCTTCGATTTAGATAAGAAATTGCTGACCTGAGGGCCTCAGACAGCGGTGAACAAGCAGAGCGGGCAAGTAAACATGGACAGATATGAATAAAACCTCAGCCTGCAGACCAGTTGATTGTTATAATTATAAATAATTGTTAGTTTTTGTTATTAACTTACAATGTTGTTCAAAATAAATTCTGTCTTATTATACTATAAACTCGTTGATTTTCCTCTTCCATTTAGCTGTTTTTGGTATTAAAATATACATATGGCTCTCCTAGGATTAGATTTTAAAATTTGGGTTTTTTCGGCTCTTTCAGCAAAAAAGGTTCCCGACCCCTGCTATAGAGAATACATTTACAGCAGTACTAGAAACATACTGGTAAAATATGATGAAAATACTATGGGAATACTATAAAAAATAGTCCTGCAGAATACAAAATACAACTTCAATGTAGTTGTAAACCATATCACGTAGGTAGCAGGATAAAGGGCAAGACCCTGGGTTTGAACTGGTGAATGCATTGTCGACAATCACGGGTTATTGTCCCTGGTGTTGGTATTCCTAGAGTTGTCCCCTTTTGCACACACACACCTGACATCTGCACATAGACAAGAAGGCCGTGGCCAAGGTTAATCACATGCACATTTCTGACTTCAGAACAACATGCTTCCCTGCTAATGTTGTTATAGAATGACTTATGGAGTTGGCGCATTGAATAATTCAGGAGCTAGAACATTATCACAAGAGTAAGGTAATATAAATTCATGTAGTTGCTCACTTGTTTCCACCGAGATGAAGTGCTTCACCTCAGCTGACGAAATCCAAGAGATTTATGACTTGTGTGTGTAATTAAGGACTGTACTTTTACAATTTCCAAAGCTAAAAGGATGGATTCTATTTAAAGATTTTTATATTCAGTATGCTGGGATGGGCTCCAGGACCCCCGCAACCCTACTGAGGATAAGCAGTGCAGATAATGGATGGATGGATATTTGAATTAATAGTTAGGGCTGTATTAGCTTAGGAGGTAGAGGGATCAAGAGGTCCCAGGTTCGATCAAGAGGTCCCAGGTTCGATTTCCGGCTCGTCCATGTTATATTTCAAAGTGTCCTTGGGCTAGACACTGACTTGAAAAGCGCTATAAGAATGCAGACCATTTACATTTATATTTATAATTTGAAAGTCTGGTGTGTGAGCCAGGGGCATGGATTTGCATGGATCTGGATAAACATATACATATATTCCTACGTTTGTATCAATCCAACCCTCAGTAACTATTTTATGGCTTTTTACTACAGCTACAGCTGTGACACATATTAAAAAAACATGAATATCCTCATAAAACTGCACTATTTTTTTAGGGATTTAGCCCATTTTACTCACCAAAAATATTTTTCATTTTGGGACAAAATCCATTTTCCTTTCTTTTTTTTCCAATTCAGATCCAAAAAGAAGTTCTTTTCTATCATCATTGAAGCTAATGGTGAAAGTCAAGCCTGTCCTGGCTTATCTCTGAGATTTTATTTGATTTAGCACAGAAGGTAGAGCGCTCATCTTGAGATGAGGAGGTTGCCGGTTTGATTCCCAACTCCCCTTTGTTATACGTTGAAGCGTCCTTTGGCAAGACACTGAATCCCTAATGCCCCCAATAAGCAGGTAGTTTCCTTGCGTGGCTGACCCTGCTACCGGTGTGTGAGAGTGTGTAAATGGTTACGTGTGAAGCACATTGTAAAGCGCTTTGGGAGGTCTTCAGTGACTTATAAAGCGTTATACAAATAGACAAACATTTGTCTATTTGACTGAAGCTTTGGACACGGAGGAATTTTCATTACTAAACTTCTGTTACCGACCCCTAGCCAAAAGTTTGTAAAACACTGATGTCTTTTGTCACCATGTAAATGTCATAAACCAGCTAGCGTGTGGTGGCTCGCAAACTCAGAAATTTATTGGCAAAACTATCAGCTTTGTCTCACTTATTTTATGCCTCAGAGCCTGCAGGACTGATATATAAAACATGAAAGTTTTTTCTCTTATTAGTTTTACGTCTTCATAAAAGTGCAAAACTGGATGGGTGACACGTTGCCTAGTATTCACCACTGATGACACACATCCACACATCACGCACGCGCATATTGGCTGATTCCCTGATTATAGCAATTTATTTTATAGTTGAAATTTGTCTTGGTTGAGAGAAAGCGGCAGGTAGAAAATCTACATGAGAAGAAATCCAGCGTTCTCCTCTGTGCTATAGACGGCGCCACTTTGTAGTTAAATATAAACACCCTTCAGAGATTGCCTCTAGAGGACTGAGGGAAATATACAGTATGAATAAGTGAAGCGATAGTCCTCAACAGTCGGAGTACACTGTAATTCATGGTCTGCATTTATAAGCATTGTATCAGAGTAATGCACAAAGTAGTCACGACAATAGAATTACAAAATGTTATAAAATGTGTCACTGTACTCATTACCTAGAAAAACAATTGCAGTCCAGAAATGTGTTTCTTTGTAACTTGTTAGTCCCTGGACTGGAAACAATCTAAATCCGATTCAGTAAATTGCCCCTAGTCTCTCGGGGACTGGGAAAGGGGGTTGGAGGGTTTAGCGGTAGTTTAGAGGACACGAAAATGAAGAGAAATGAGGAGCAGCAGCTTTTGAGAAGCAAAGCATAAGACACTGGTCCAGCAAGCTGCATCTTCACTATCAGCACAATGATCCCTCGAGCGCACATGGGTCTCGGGCGGTCGCTTTCCGCTGTGCGATAACCATCCTTCAGCCGGCGGAGCGGGTATGAATGACGGAGGCACTAAACGCGTATATAAGGAAGATGATCAGAGCAGTCGTGCAAGCAGTGGATTGAAGATACAACAGGGTGGGGAGAAGGACATGCGGGGGGGAATATGGACATGCCAGAGGATGCCTCGTTAATGAAGAATCAAACTAAGCAGGGGCAGGACCCGAGCCGAGGAAGTGTGCGTCCTTCTTGGGCAGTTGCAGCGCTGGCCAGCGTGCTGATCTTCACCACGGTGGTGGACGTGTTGGGGAACGTGCTGGTCATCATCTCTGTGGCGAAGAACCGGAAACTCCAAAATCCGGGTAAGCAGGGCAATTGTTTTTACAAGCCTGCACGTGCGTGCTCGTTTCAACAAACACCCACTTGCCACTGGCTGAGAAATAAACGTTCTTTTGTATTAATTTGGATGGAAAACTGAATGAGATGTGTTTCATTCATTAGAATATTACGTTTTACTGAACAGTTTCCTACTTGCTCTTTACACAGATTTTTTTCAAAACATTTACTCCTTGTTTTATAACCTTATCTTTTCTGTTCCTTTATCTTCTGTTTTTTTTTACCTCTCTGTTAATGTGTGAACTGGAGTGTCATGCCCAATTTCGTTGTCACAATATGTTAACCCATTTTGTAACAATGACAATAAAGGTATATTCTATTCTATTCTTAAAGTGGCTAAAAATTAAATTGAGATAAGAGGGCTGGGCGCGATCAGGCAGTACTTGCCCAAGGCACACCACAGTGAGTGGTGCCCGATGACCTAAGTTGTTAAGGGATCCGTGATCCATGAATGCATTTTTAAAGAATTTTTTTTATTTCATTATTTACTTGGATATATGTTATCTTATTTTAAACCGTTTACTTTGTATTTTTAAAGGAATCATTTCATAGTTATGTATTAAGTTAAATGAATAAATCATTTGAATATAAATGCAAAAATATATGAAACGCAAAGTCACACACAGAGCCTCTGAGCCTTCAAAGGTGGTGTCCGCAACGTGAAATGTTGCTACTCTCTACCACCATCTTAAGTCATGATCACAGTCTCGATCAGCTCATATCTCAAGTACCAAGTAATAATAAACTATTTGGATTGGCGTTTGGACTACTTGAAACAAGCCTTTTATTACTTTCATTATTTTCAGGTTACACTAAAAGAAAACAGGGACGAGTAGGAAATCACTCTAAGATCTGGCATTAGTAGTGTTTATGTTGTGTAGTGCCTGGCTCAATCGCCCAACATGCGAAAGGTCCCTGGTTCGAGACCAGGTGGAAACATTTGTTGGCCTTGGAGGGATGAGCGCCACCAGATCTTACTTGCCCAAGACACACAACAAGAAATGGTACCCCTACAACCCTAATTGTAAGGGATCCACCCACCAACTCACCATTAGTAATGTCACTTGTAGCTGCCTTTCAATGCCGAGGTACGGCTCACCTCTAAAGAGTGGGGTAATGCTAGAGAACACCGAAAAACAACGGAGACCAGATGATGGAGGTACTGTATATGAGTTAGATCAGGAGGCTGTTCCTACTAGTGGTGACCATGGAAACCCTGTTTAATGTGGGGAGCTAACCCCTACGCCATAACCACAGCCTGGAGAGGGATGAGTGCCGGCAGGCTGTACTTTGCCCAAGACCCATCACAATGAGTGGTGCCCTGATAACCCAGGCGGTTAAGAGATTCGTGAACAATGAATGATTATATGCTGTATACTGTAAGGCAATAACGGTGTGAATAACTAAATACTAGCTCCTGTTCCTCTATCCTCATTTATATTGAATGTACGCTTTTATTAAGAAATGTGCATGTAAGTCTAAGTCATCTACCAAAACTATTAGTTAATCTAGTTTATTTTCAGATATGTTTTATATTTTGATCCATCATCTAGTTGGCCAATGAAAAAGGATCATTTCTATTATCTGTGCACCATTAATTAATTTTAACAAAATTATGGGATCCATAATGCGGTAAATCGATCTTAGTACTTTCTGCATTGGTCAGCATTCCTTCTGTTCCTATAGATTTTTTTTTTAGATACCATGAGACTCCATTGGTTCTATGTCTATGTGTAATTGCAATATCATTTTACTTGAGCCTCTTTTTATGCCCACCCTAAAGATTTCTCAAATTTCTTGAAAGATAGCTCTAATGCAAGTAAAATCAAAATTAGTCAAAAATAAAATGTTTTCTAAAGTGCACTTAGCACTACTGTACTAAACACAAACAGATTTTGTCTTCATAGAAATAAAAGCACATTTTTAATTGGAGTTTGAGCCTATTAGTTATTTTTCTCGATATTTTTGACTCCCTGTTATGGGGTGCGCACAAGTTAATTAAAAATGTAATTTTACAGCAATGATTTTCAGATCTGGGCGGCACAGCTGGGTGGTTAGCGCGTAGCCCCATAAGGGGGAGGTCAAGGGTTCAATTCCAGTTACCGCATTCTCCTCACGCAGAGTTTGCGTGTTGCTCCCATGCCTGTGTGGGTTTCCTCCAGGCACTCTGAATTTTTCCCATCTTCCCCAAAAATGCATGGCAGGTTAATTGGTTGGTCCAAATTGTCCCTGGGTGTGAATGAGCAAGTGAATGCCCGAAAATACCTGGGGTGGGCTCCAGCACCCCCTCGACCCTGGTGAGGATAAGCGGCGTGAATAATGGTATTTTCGGAACCGGCACACCACCCTCCCCAGGGGGCGCCAACCAGGTGTGGAGTCCAATCTCCACACGCTAATTATTCCAAGGCTTTATATTGACTGCTCAGAAAGCACTCTGTGTTTAACTGAAAAGCTTTTGCATTCTTTGTTTCTGGTTTGGTTATTGTCAGGTTTGATTTTGTTTGGACAAGTTATTTGTTTTGTGACCTCCTTTTTGTTTGTTACTTTCTTCCAGGGTGTGTCATTAAATACCATCATCATTTTGAGCACCCCTGCCTCAGTTCTCGCTTGCCGTCACCTAGGTCCACCCAAAAAGCATTATAAATTATCATTCAGTGAAAAAAACCTGTATGGTGTTTATTCAGGTGCAACCCAGCAAAGATTTAAAAATAACGTTACATTTTCTTGAAATTGAAAAAAAAAACAATCTATAAAAACAATTCCAGATGCAATCATCAAACATAAATTATAATGTTAGCTAAAATTAGAATAAATCTTGTATAAAATCATTGGCTGTCTCGAAAAGCCATCATGTAAACAAAAAAGTCAGGATCTACCAGAGAAGAGGAAGACACCCTCTATCGCCAGCAAAGTTCGACTTCTCAACCAGCTGAAAAATGTTTAGGCGCCACAAACGGATTTTTGGCACTCCATAGTGGCTCCCTGGTGCTTTTTTAAAAATATTTGATAATGGAAAAATATAGGGTTTCTGTAGGACAAAACAGGACACATTCTTAACGTTTTCCAATGAATATAGATAGTTTGTGTTTTCTTTGTTATAAGAATTAGACCTTTGTGGGACGTATTTTGGAATGCAAACCTTGCGGAAAAAATAGATTTGAAGTGAGACTTAGTATTTAGTACGATTGCATTAGATTTCCGTTTTGGTAAAAGTTAACTACTTCTGGTTTTAAATAAACAAATGGTGTTGTTTTTTTAATATACTGGAGATGGATTGTGTTTTGCGTGTTAAAAGGGAATGCGCGATAAAATCTATCATTTTTTAATGTCAAAAGGTTGCCATGATAACGACTAAGTGACTACTTGGGGTAGACATATCTCAGTTCCCAGCGGGCTAAACAAAAATAGCATTTTGTAAATTTTGGTGGGGAATCAATTAAAAGCTAACGTTTCTTAACTTACCTCAATAAACGAATGTGGTCTTTAAAGTTACGAAAAAGATTACAAATTTTGACAGCATTGGAGTCACCGATATTTAGACAGATATTTCCAGTTAAAAACCCCAAAATATTATCAAAATATGTAGGTAACGCAAGGTAGGTATAGAATTAAAATGACCTCGAAACAATATTTCTCAATTTTTGCATCTAAAAATACAACTCCCATCACACACTCGAAATGAAATACCTGGTGGAAATGGGTTAGGAATTATAAAAGTTCAGTAAAACTTACCCCCTCTCACGAGCATTACATTACGTTAATCGTCATCTTATTGTATTGTTTGTTTAATTGGCCATATACATTTTTGATATATTTCTTCACACTTTGTAACACTCAATATGCTAAAAGACAAACATTGCATATATCCCTGTCCTACACTTTCTTATCATTTTGCGGTGTCACAGCAGATCCATCAACATTATAAAGGACTCTTCTCACCCCGGCCACCACCTCTTTGACCTGTTGCCCTTGGTTCCCTAAAACAAGGACAAATTTCTTCTGCAGGTCCATCACCACCATAAACAAGCACGAAAACGTTTTAAAACATTTATATAGCGACTTATTTGGAAATTTGTGTTGCTGCTTAATGTTATCGCACTACTTACTTTTCATTGCATTATGATGCTCTTTTTTGTCATTGAACGATCATTAAAACCAGCCTCTAAGCACTATGTTGTCAATATTTTTGTCTATTTCTCCTTTCAGTATTTTTTATTTTCTCTTCTAAGTCTTTATTAAGGGAGTTTCATGTCTAATCTTGTTCCATACAGTATTTCACTACATTCTTATTAATGACAGTAAAGTCAATTCAATTCAATATACTGTATGGACTCACTCAGTTTCTTTGTTCCTTCTTTTGACCCGCTACCAAGGTCCCTCTTCAGTTTGATTTCTCATTGAACCGCGCTCGCTGCTGACTTTCTGAACTGCTGTTTAAACAAAATGAAGTTGTGAGGTTATGATGCCGGAGCATGAAGTACCTGAAACTGTAAAATAAATTTATGACGGCAATGTTTTGTTATCGAGGACTCCTTGTACAAAAGCTAATGACATACTGTATTTCGGCTAAAATTCTGGTCGGCATAAACTTCTATGATGTGTCGTTCACGGATGTAATGATCTATGGGCTGGCTCTTTGAAGTTAGTTTCAGACTAAATTGGTTTAAGTTGAATTGTAGTTAAAGAGTCAAAAGTTTATTTTAAAGGTTATTTTTAGGACTGAAGAGTTAATAAATTGCATTTTTTCAGGTATCCTATGTTGATTGATTCTAAAGTTGCTTGGTATTAAAAGTCAAGTGTTTATGTTTATTAAATGTTTGCTGTAGAGCAAGGACATCAATCTCAGTGTGGCTCTGGGTCCGGATCCACACTTTCTGAGACTGGTCGTATAAGTAAAAGAATGTCAACTCCAAACTCGGTGTGTGCGTGGATATAAATACTAAAGGTCACCTTGAGTCTGCTAAAGAGATTGATGGAGAATTTCTGCTTCCCTACATTACAAACCGCAGAGCCATATAAAACAAATTTGCTGAAACTGATCCTAGTTGACAATTTTCTAAATGCTGACGCTTCACTCACAGTGATGTATCAAGTAGCCAACGCAAACACATTACCTATTCATCAGAGACTGATGAGTGTGTTCAATATAGAACATCTGGCATATGAATTTTGAAGGCATTGAGGTCGCTGTAGTTAAATAAGTTGATGCAAGTGGAGTGATGTAAACATTGAATGATCCTTCCTCATAACCTTGTTCTAACCATTCCCCCTCTCATTCATCTTACTGCTCCAAAATTTTGCATTTAATTTATTTATAAGAAAATCCAGCTCTAGCCCCACTTTTCTGGTATCATTTATGATTCCTTTGAATAGCATGAGAGGCCGTTAGAGAAGTAAATCATACTTGCTCTCATTATAACATTATACTCTCACACATTCACAACTATACTTATACAGACACAACTATACTTACACAGACACAGTCATACCCATGCAGAAACACTTTTACTCTCATACACAATACTATACTTTCTCGCACATACTATTATACTCTCATACACACTACTATTCCCTCTCACACATAATTCTATTCTCTCTTACACAATACTATGCTTTTAAACACATATTACTATAATCCCACCCACATACTACTATTAACTTCTCACCTCTCACTGTTTTTTCACTTTGGTTACTTTTGGTAGCCAAGGAGATAAACACAGACCTTTGTGTGTATAGTTGCACAGTTCGATGTAAAACTGGAGTTGCTCCTAGTATTGTAGTATATGTAAGAGAGTATAGTAGTATATGTGGGAGAGTGTGGTAGAATGTGTGTGAATGCATAGTAGTGTGTGCATGAGAGCATACTAATATGTGTGAGAGAGTATAGTAGAGTGTTTACGAGAGTATAGTAATATGAGTGAGAGACTATAGTATTATCTGTATGAGAGAGTAGTGGTATGCATTATAGAGAATATAGTAATATGTGTATAAGAGTATAGTAATATGTGTGAGAGAGTGAAGTGGTGTGCGAATGAGAGAATAGTGGTCAGTGTGAGAGATTAAAGTATTGTGTAAGAGTATAATAGTCTTTATGCATAAGTACAACTGTGTCTTTATTAGAATATATTTGTGAATGTGTGAGAGTATGTTATAGGTGAGACCAAGAATGATTTTTTTTTCAAATGGCCTCCCAGAGTATGATCTTTAGCTTTGGGCTGAAAGGCTTGGTCACTTCGGAATTTTCCAACCTTTCACTATTAGATAAACACAACAACACATTTCCTTGCACAGCTCTTTCATTTATAAATTTAATGGCTGCTGGCACAATCGCTTTGGTGTATTACTGCCCTTTAGCCAATCATAATATGTGCAACCCGCTAGCAGGCACTCAGTCTCCAACTTGGGAGCGTATTGGCTATAACTACAGCTTTATCAAACATTATTGATACTGTACCCGGACTTCAGGATTTTTGTGAAGGTCTCGAGGTACATTTCTGAGCCTAGCAACAACTAGTGGCTGATATGTGATTGGTTGAATGCTTAAATATGAAAACACACATCTGGAAGCAGCACAACCAGGGAGAAGCAATGAAAAGAAAGCTGAAAGACATTTTGGAATTATTTAAAGTATTGATTAATAATTTGTAATTAAGCTCAAATGACTTATCTATTTTTAGGTCAGCAGAGAAGGCCTTGCAGGCCCTGACAACCAACAACAGGAATTTACTTTATTTATATATACTTTCCATTTAGTCTGGGCACGCTGCCTTAAAATCGGATAGCATTAAGCGAACACAGTATATGCTGATATCATTTATCAGTCAATCCAGCAAATATGCATTACCGGGTTGTTTAAAGGAAGTCACACATCAGTGGAGCCAAACTTATTTTCCATGCTCAAGAAAATGATCAGCCCGAGGGTCACCTTCCAAGACAAGCCCACTGGGAGAATCAACCGCTAACGTGCCAGGCTTTACTATGGATGTTCTGCCGCTTAGGCCACATAAATGTCACAACGACCTAGCGTGTCCTTATCCAAGCTCTAAAGCCCCTCTTTTCATGTCCCAATAAATCCCCTCCTATTCCACTATCTTCCCGTTTTCACACCGATTACACATATTTTAACTCCCCCATCCATTATATTATCTATCGTTTCCCATCTTTTACTCTCTCCATCATGTTCTGTATTACACTTATTCTGTCCCACACCTCCACTAAAACCTACAACTCTTCCATTTTGCTCAAATGGAAGCCGGTTGTGGGCGAGATGAGCTTCTGCTCACCTCTGTTGGAAGAAACAATTTTGGATTATAAAGGTCAGCAGTGATTGATGGTGGCATTCAAGTACAGTGAGGAAAATTGAAAACTAGAGAGGGCCGTGCATGGACTGGCAATACAGTAACTGTTGGGATCTGGTACACTACCGGGCGACACTTGACGAGTGGTAAGTGGGTCATGGTGCCGAGGTCCAGGATTCAAATCCAGCTACCGGCCTTCCAATGCAAAAATTGCATGTTCTTCCCGTGCCTGTGTGGGGTTCCTCCGGGTTCCCACATTCCGAAAACATGCCTGGGTGAATGATTGGTCCCTCCAAATTGTCCCTGGCTATGAGTGAGCATGTAAATGGTTGCCTATCCCTGTGTGCCCTGCAACTTGTAGGCAACCAGTTCAGGGTGTCCCCTGCCCACTGCCTGTGGATGGCTTGGATGGGCTCCAGCACCCCCACATCCCGATTGTGGATGGATGGTACGCTACCTTCCACCAAAGAGTGACAATCGGGTTTTGGTTGGAGTTTAGGCTAGGGTTGGAGCTAACATCAATCCAGATCGCTGGTTTCGCAACTGTTAAGGTGCAGTCAATCCAAGGGTTCTGGTTGGGGTCAGGTCTAGGCTTTTGGTCAAAGCTACGGTTCGTTTTGGTTGGAGCTAGTATTAGCGTTCTGATTGAAGCTTGGATTATGGTTAGGGGTTCAAGCTACGGTCAGGACTAGGCATTTGGTTGGAGCTAGAGTAAGGATTCTGGTTGGAGCTCGGGTTATTTTATTTATTTTTATTGATTTATTTTTTTGTCTGAGCTAAGGTAGGGTTTTGGTTGGAGCTTGAAAGCATGTTAGTTTTGTGCGCAATGTACCTTGAAGAATAAAGCTTGACTTCGGATCACATCTTAGCTCGTGGCAGGAATTATTTGGGACAAACGGACAAAATAAGGAAAAAGAGAAAAAGAAGAAGTAAAGAAGCAGGAGGTAAATAAGAAAAAGAGGAAGAAGTAACAAAATAAAAAGATAGAAAAAAACAAAAAAACAAAACATAAAAGGAACAGAGAAAAAAAGAAGACAATATGTTCAGTATATTACTAATTTCAATGTAATATTCTGCACAAAATAAAGGAATATGTTTTTAAACATATTTATGTTTCTTCTAGCTTATGATGACATTTTCTTTTTCAATCTTCTGTGACCTTTTAACTGATTTAAACATTTTTTTAATTAATCAACTCTAAACTGGAATATTGTATGACAAAACAAAATGTCTATTAAAAATGTTGACTTTTAGTGCAACAACAAATAAACTACAAAACACAAGAATATACAGAAAAACACTAGAAAAGTGCTATGCAGGGGATTTTTGGGGTTATGATGAAACAATTTGTATGGATTTGTCTTGATGTTGAGATCTTTACGACCTCACTCCGCCTTGTAGTCATGAAAATATGGTATATCGTTACCTCTATGAAAATTCAACTATGCATTCTTCTGGTGATTTTTTTAAATGTTATTGCCAGAAGTATGTCGTTGCTCAACTTATTAATGCTGTGTCCGCCTGCCCGTGCTTAATTTATGCCTAGACTTTGACCTCAAAAGACTTTTTACATACTACCAGCCGTGTTTTGTGTTACCTGTTTCTTCACCATTTTCCTTTACCCCTAATGAAGCTCTCAACTTTGCTTGCCTGTCCACGTTTGGATCCTTTACGATCGGGCCTAAATAAAGCCAGCCAATCACAGGACACACATAGATATACAACCATTCACACAAGCATCCATTCCTAGGAACAATATAAAGAAACCAATCAAACTGCCCTACATTTTTTGGGGAAATGTGGGAAGAATCCGGAGTCTCTGAACAAAACATGCGTGGGTGAGAACATGCAATCTTTGCACAGGGAGTGTGGTAACTGAAGTCAAACCTGGGATCTCCGAACAGTGAGGCGGACATGCTAAACAGTCATTGAATTAGTTTGATGAAAATTATAATTCAAGAATGGTAATGGGGCAATGCAAAAGTATAAATAAAAAATAGGATAAAGGTGAAAGGGGGAGACAGAAGCTGATTAATACAGAGAGTAATGCAGACTCCTGATTTTGGAGAGGACGTTGTTGGGCGTCGCCCCAAAATATACGCAGAGACAGAAATATGGCGGAAAGGGAACATACTTTATTGCTTCCGTTCATTCATTCAAGCCATGTTCAAAGTTCGTTCAAGAAACGCTGGGCTTTACACTGTGCTGAAAAACATCACGTGATGTTTTTCACGGAATCGAAAGTGTTTTTTTCAGGCCCCGACTCGCTCAGTCAACAACTTGTCGCCATGCACTACTTTTGTATAGCCAAATTCTCTTTTAGGACTGAGCAGGTTACAACTAAACCCTCCCCTGATCTTAAACTAACATGCGGGCAAGAAAAAAACTAAAAAACCTCAACGTGAGAAAAATAAGAATCCTTGAGAAGAGGCCTTAGAAATGGCAACCCCCTTTCAGGGTGAGGTGAAAAAGGTGTAAAAAATTGTCCAGAAAATGCATGACAGCAACCGCACAGCTTCCCATCTCTGCCTGCTGGTCGATGCAGACATTGACGTGCTTCAGGTCCAGGTTCCTGACTCATCTCGAATCGTCCTTCTCCCTCGTATCACCAAAAGCCAGGCAGTCGTAAAAAGACAGGAAAAGAAAAGTATGATGTGGGCATCAAGCATAAGCTACTGAATAGAAGTGGGTCTTAAGTACAGAGTTAAAAACATTGAGGTTGCAGATCTTACCTCCGGAGGCAGGGCATTCCACAGCACCGGGGCCCGGTTGGAGAATGCTCTTGAGACTGTTTCGTAGCTCTCGAAGTCACAAGTAGACAAGCATTTTCCAAGCAGAGGCTCTGTGCAGGCACATTGGGGTAAATAAAATCTGAAAGATAAGAGGGGGCAAGTCCATGCAAACAACTGTATGTTAGTAGGTGGACCTTAAAATCACATCTTATGCGGACTGGGAGCCAACAGCTAATATAGGATTGATAAGGTCAAAATTTCTTGTAGTAAATAGTCTCACAGGTGCATTTTAAACCAGCTGCCCACTTTTAATGCGAGACATCAGGAGACCAGAGAGCAATACATTACAACGTCCGTGGCACTTCACGTTCTCCTTTTATACTGCTCTACCTCAGGGACACTTCCCTCTAGAAGGGCTACATGCCTAGGGTAGCAGGAACAACCTTTACAACAACCTAAACTTACTTGTGAGCAGTTGGAAGCCAAGCAGGGTCTTAGCAGCCGGGGAGCAGAGGGGTTGCTCCTTCACTGGCGTTCGGCAGAGGTTACGACGATGAACAATTGTGCGCGGCACTTACCTTACGTCAGTCGTCTGAGATACTTACTAGAAACTTTTCAAGCTGCTTGAGATGGAAAATCTCAGTCCAGAATTCTGGTAGAGCAGGAATCCATATTGATCTTGTAGTCGTGAGGACAGAGCAGCATAAAACTGCCACCAACTTGTGTACTCGTGTTTGTCTCTGATCTCTTTATTGTTGCAGGATGGACCCAAGCTGAACCACACAGTTTTCGAGACTTAACAAATATGATACTTTTAATTTTCTTTCTGTCTTGGAATAGGAAATGCGTTTGTGGTGAGCCTGGCCTTCGCCGACTTGATGGTAGCATTCTACCCTTATCCCCTGGTGTTGTATGCTATCTTCCATGATGGCTGGTCATTGGGGGACACTCAGTGCAAGGTACACACTAGCAATACACGAGGGGCGGCAAGAAGAAATCTTTATGTTTTATACACAGGGTAAATCGAGATTTTAGACATTTAATGGTATAAAGCAGAGGGCCACTTGTCCTGCATGTTTTTGGGGGTTTCTCTTGAACTCAGGTGATTCCAATCACCAGGATCATTAACAAGGTCTGCAAGCAGTGTCGAAGAAGAGAAACTTTCAAACAATACTACATTAATACCACTACAGAAATACTGCTGCATTAACTCAAAAGAAAAGCAAACACGCAACAAACAAATCACACCCACAAAGCATGAGTTGAAAAATGCTCAACGTGGGGAAATCGCAATGCTGGTCAATGTCACATTTTACCCAGCCGTTTAATCACAGTGCAAGCTGGGCGGGACAAACACCGCAAGAACCGGATGCCATGTTTGACTACGGTAAGACAAGAAGATCAAAAATAGAATACAAAACATACCATTTACACCACTAGGCATTTAAAGAACATTGTGAGTGGCGTAAAAAATAGGGTGCGGACACCATTTGTAGCCTGCTACCTTTTTTTTAATGTCAATTTATTGTCTTTAATGCATTTGTCTAAATGTCACCCCTTTCAGGTGAGCGGCTTCCTGATGGGTTTGAGCGTCATCGGCTCCATCTTCAACATTACGGGCATCGCCATCAACCGCTACTGTTACATCTGCCACAACTTCAAATACGACAAGTTGTATAGTACACGGAACACGCTGCTGCTGGTCACACTCATCTGGGTCCTTACATTAACGGCCATTGTACCCAATCTTTTCTTTGGTTCTTTG
Organism: Urocampus carinirostris; assembly: GCF_059441175.1. NCBI lineage: Eukaryota > Metazoa > Chordata > Actinopteri > Syngnathiformes > Syngnathidae > Urocampus > Urocampus carinirostris. The sequence continues at coordinate 10,638,906 of NC_142358.1, forward strand.
CAGTACGATCCCCGTGTCTACTCATGCACGTTCACGCAAACTGTCAGCACTACTTACACAATCTCAGTAGTGGTCATCCATTTCTTCGTTCCCATTTCTGTGGTGACTTTCTGTTACATGAGGATATGGGTTTTGTTCATCCAGGTAAGGCGCAAGGTGAAATCGGAGGTACGTCCTTGGATCAAACCCAGCGACTTGAGGAACTTCATTACCATGTTTGTCGTGTTTGCGCTTTTTGCTATTTGTTGGGGGCCGCTCAACTTCATTGGGCTAGCCGTTGCCATTAACCCGGAAGATGTGGTACCTCGCATACCCGAGTGGCTCTTTGTTGTCAGCTATTTCATGGCTTACTTCAACAGTTGCCTAAATGCTGTCATATATGGCCTATTGAACCAGAACTTTCGCAGGGAGTACAAAAGTATTATGATGTTTGTGTGTTGTCCACGTTTCTTCTTTAAAGAAACTTCACGAGGAGGGACTGAGGGCATGAGAAGCAGACCATCACATGGACTCAATAATAACAACTTAGTGAAAGTAGAAACTCTATGAAAGAGTTTATCCCTACCAGGGGAAGGGATGAGGAACAATAACTTAGTAAAGGGAGAAACTCTATGTAGCAGTTTATCTATACCGTGCCAAAGCCTCAAGCAATAGCCCTGAGCTATGAAAAAACCCCAGAAAAAAAACACGACAATCGAATTAACAATGTTCATCATTTTAAGTGACATTGTCCACACTTAAAACACATCAATTCATTTTCTTACTCTTTGAAAATTAACTCAGGGCTGACTTAAAGCCACTCAATGAGGAGTCACACAAAATCACCTTTCAATACATATCCAATATCCGTCCATTTTTTGGGAATCATGTAGAAATTGGTCAGTTTGACCACACTGTGTCAGTTAGTTGCTGCCATTTATAATCAGTGTTATGCAGGAATTACATTTGCATCTAATTCCTCATAACTTGAATGAACTTCTGACACCAAATGACGTTCTCAAAATTTTCAATTCTACCTCAGTCATAAAGTACTTTATGCAAACCATATTTGTGCACAAAGTGATGTGTAAATAATGGAATCTCGTGAAAAGAAGTATGTATAAGAAGGTTAGTAATCATTGCCAAACTATTGTGAATTTTTAAAACGAGCAACACATAAATTCATAAAAATTGGAGATGTATTTAACTGCAACCACGTTAGTTTGCATTTTCCACTAACATTTCCAGATGCATCACTCCAAACTCGTTTTCCGGTTAAAGTGCTATCCTAAATTTCGACATTTTGCTCATACTGTGTTGAAAAAGTAAGCATTCGATTTAGCACCTGCCATGTGGGATTTTAGTACAACAGGTCCTTCGAGATGGCTATCTACAGTATAATCCACTTTAGATAAGAAAGGGTTCTCTCATTTGTTTTAAGTTTTAGAGTTACCCATAATACCACAGGTGTAATACATGCGTCCCTGTGGTGCTGGGAGCGACAAATCATATTCATGTTAAAATAAGAAGTTGATTTTTTTTTTAAATGCATTCCCATATTTTCTGAACTATAAAGCGGATTATAAGGCGCGCACCAAAAGATTAGTCTTTTGTCATATATTTGTCATATATAAGGCACATGGAATTCAAACCAGATTAAGAGCTACTGTACTTATTGATGATTAACGTTTGCACATTTTATACACTTACCGTATATATCAATGCTCTGATTGAGCAGTCAAAAGATGCTGGAACCAAAATACTAGATCACTCATAATACAAATGAGGTATGAAAATGCATTAGAGTTCACGTCATAATCACAGGGTATGGATATGCGATGCAGGAAACATTTAGGCATTTGCTACAAAAACCATGTGATGAATGAAGCAATAATCAGCAACAATGAAATGCACATAGGCCCTGAGAAGAACTGTTGTCAACTGTGCGCAGAGGAATTGTCAAGTAACAAGTTCATCCAGGGCACAGTCGAAGGAGGTGTATTTTTACAGTACCAGAAACAAATGTTGGAAAGTGGAGAAAACGGAAAGTCGTCCTGAAAGATATAAATAAACGCTAAAAAGCATGACACGAGAAACAACTCTTTGGTGTATCTGATGATGAATTGGATTTTATTCTTATTTATATCTTTCTGTTTTCTCTAATATTAGTTTCTGGCACAGTAAGTAAAAATAGTTTTGTGAGATAAACTTCCATGCGGGCAGCACGGCGGCGCAGTGGTTAGCGCTCGTGCGGCACAGTTCATGTCATGGGAACCTGTCGTGGGTTCAAATCCAGCTCCAGACTTCCTGTGCGGAGTTTGTATGTTCTCCCCGTGCTTGCGTGGGTTTCCTCCGGGCACTCCGGTTTCCTCCCACGTTCCAAAAACATGCATTTCAGGTGAATTGGCCGGTCCAAATTGTCCCTAGGTCTGAATGAGCGAATGAGTTGTCTGTCCCTGTGTGCCCTGCGATTGGCTGGCAACCAGTTCAGGGTGTCCCCTGCCCACTGCCCGGAGATGGCTGGGATGGGCTCCAGCCCCCCCGCGACCCTAATGAGGATAAGCGGTACGGCTGATGAGATGAGATGAGAAACTTCCATGCATTTTTGTATGTCATCTGTATCACTGGTGATCTAGTGGATAAGTGTCGGCGCTCTTACCGTCGACCCGGGTTTGATTCCCGTCGCATACAATGTTGTGCGACTGGTTAGCAACATCTTTCGATTGATTAATCAAAGCAATAATATAGAGTATAGCGTATGTGTATAAAATGTGCAGTGGTTATTCACAAATAAACACATTAACTCTTAATGTAGCGATCGATCAACCATTGCACAAATATGGTTGTATACTATCAAACCTATGTAGTACACTCATACATACTGTATGCGTTTCCAATCTTATCCGCCATATTCTGCGGTCTATAAGGTGCACCAGGTTATAAACCCTTCTTGCAAATTTCTTGCTAATTTGGTGTTTTTAGTCCGTAAATTACGGTTTTAAACCTACCACATATTACACTGTCAAATGATTTTCAGTTTGCACCCTCAAACACGAAAGAATGTCACTTTTGTGCAAAGCATTGTGACAAGCATCAAAATTAACTACAACTATTTTGTCTTTTCTTAAGTACATAAAAACAGAAACACCAAGTATTTATCATACACTATATTATACTGTTTTTTTTCTTTACCCATCAATACTTCAACATGTTGCTCCTGTATACTTTCATAAGAATGTTCCCCATATGTTGCTTAGCCCCTAAATGTGCTGTATGTTTCAATATTTGTGTGCAAACAAAGGGTACCTCTGCATTTTTAGCAATAAGTATTTTTTTAAAATGGCAAACTACATTTATGTATTTACAAGATTTGGTGAATGTATAACAGACAACGGCTTATTTTATCTTTTTATTCATAGTATTATGTTTTTTGTTTGTTTTTATATCAATATAGAAAAACAATATGACAGCATCAACATGCCATTTTGCAAGGTGTTTGAGAACACCAGCTTTTTCTATCCTACAATGTATGATGTGTATGCTTGTGTCTTTGAATTCACTTAGTAAACAGAGAAACTCTGAAACTATTTCTCTATACTAGGAGAGGGACAGGTAACAATAAATTAGTAAAAGGAGAAACTATGAAGTCAAGTCAAGTCAAGTCATGTTTATTTGCATAGCTCTTAATCACAAAGAGTCTCAAAGGGCTGCACAGACCACAGATTATTGCAAACCACAAACTATTATTACACCATTCCCTGATCTAAAACAGGCATGAGGGCAAGGGAAAACTCAAAAACCTCAACACGAGGTAAATGAAGAAACCTTGAGAAGGGACTGCACATGAAGTAATCCCCCTTCAAGGATGGGCAGGCTGTAATGGATGTTGCAATGACAAATAATACACAGATATTGTCAACATAAAATATAGGTTATTCATATGTTATAGAATAGAAGTGTGCTTTAAGCTTAGATTTAAACATTGCTACTGAGGTTGCAGATCAAATCTCAGGGGGAAGAGCATTCCACAGCACCGGGGCCTGAATGAAGAACGCTTTCGAACTTGCGGATCTCTTCTTGGCTCTTGAGATCACTAGTAGACCAACATTTTCAGAGCGAATGCTCCGGACTGGAACATAGAGGGGAATTAAATCTGAATGATATGAGAGAGCAAGTCCATGCATGATTTTTTATACAACCAAGAGAACCTTAAAACCACATCTTAAACTAACAGGGAACCAATGCAGGTTACCTAAAATGGGGGTAATGTGACCAAACTTTCTTGTCTTAGTTAAAGGCCTCGCTGCAGCATTTTGTACCAGCTGCAGGCTCTTAATTTTGGTCTTCGGGACACCCGAGAGTAGTGCATTACAGTAATTGAGATGGGAGGTAACAAACGCATGAATTATGATCTTCGGATCTGACTGAGACAGCATAGGGGCAAATTTACGCAATGTTGCGAAGATGGAAAAAAGCTGTTCTAGTAATATTCTTAACGTGTGTTTGAAAGGACAGATTGAAGCAGTTTGTCTATACGAAGGGGAGGAACAAGTAATAATGACTCATTGTAACCTATGTGACATTTATACTTGTGTCCTTGAATTCAGGTTGTGGATAGTGGATAGTCGCCTGAAATTATTAATCACCCATAATGGCGCCTATGATACTTATCTTCTTCAGGTGCCAAGAAAAATGATAACTCATCCTAGAATCTGGACATCCTCCCGAAAGACTGTTTTTACTTTGTGTCAATGCTTTACCACTGCATGCACATTATTTTAAAGGAAATAACTCAGCTTTTCCAACATAGAAATACCAGATGAAATTAATTGATCTTGTAATTTAAGGGACAGTGTGTATTATCTAGTGCCTTCTACTGGTGCAAAAACTTTCATTAAAAAATCCAAAAAACTGGTTTGAATACTGGAAAAAAATACATAAACTCAAATGCCAAATTGCCAATGTTAATTTTTGTGAAAATATATGGTCATATTGGATCCATGTTAAGCATTTTGATTTACTATTATGAATGTCAGTCAGTAGCACAGGAAATGTAGTTATACATATGAATGTGCTTGTACAGGGAAAGCGTGTTGCTAGCATGTAAGCTTATTAGAAAAATCCATCCCTATAATGCAAAGTTAGAGGCATTCTCAATGCATTGCTATATACAGTAAATGTACGTTTTAAAGGGCTGACGCTTTTAAGATTGTAAATACAAAATCAGTTTAATAAAATTTTCTGTGAATCTTAATTTTATGTACAGTAGGCCAACATAAAATGCTGAAATAATATTGTTTATTCTAATAAAATGTATACAATATCATAACTGTGAGAGTTCTTTCTCTTTGTCTCTTTCCTTTTTGTAAATACCTATATTTATAGTCCTTGTGTTTTTGAGTGGTTTCTATATTTCATATTAAATGTGTTATGTGTAGGGCAGCACGGCAGCGCAGTGGTTAGCGCGTGTGCGGCACAGTTCTGAGGTCGTGGGAACCTCCTGCGTGGGTTCAAATCCAGCTACTGGCCTTACTGTGCAGAGTTTGTATGTTCTCCCCGTGCTTGCGTGGGTTTCCTCCGGGCACTCCGGTTTCTTCCCACATTCCAAAGACATGCATTTCAGGTGAATTGGCCGGTCCAAATTGTCCCTAGGTGTGACTGAGCGAGTGAGTTGTCCGTCCCCGTGTGCCCTGCAATTGGCTGGCAAGCAGTTCAGGGTGTCCCCTGCCCACTGCTCGATGATTGCTGGGATGGGCTCCAGCACCCCCGCGACCCAACTGAGGATAAGCGGTGCAGCTAATGAGATGAGAGATGAGGTGTTATGTGTAAAACAGCTAAAAAATGTATCCATCTATCTATTATCTGCACCGCTTATCCTCAGTTGGGGTGCTGGAGCCCATCCCAGCTGTCTTCGGGCAGGGGACACCCTGAACTGGTTGCCAGCCAGTCGCAGGGCATACAGAGACAGACAACTCACTCGCTCATTCACACCTAGGGACAATATGGACCGGCCAATTAACCTGACATGCATGCTTTTGGAATGTAGGAGGAAACCGGAGTGCCTGGAGAAAACCCACGCAAGCACGGGGGGAACATGCAAACTCCACACAGGAATGTTCAATATCATGACCTCAGAACTGTGCCGTACACGTGCTAACCACTGCTCCTCTGTGCTGCTAAAAATGTATCATTTTATTTCATATTGTATTGGTTGTTGAATTGAAAAGTGAATATTTTTACTTTACATTTTGTTGAGTCGTGTTTTTTAGGGATTCTGTGTTTTCCTAAAAAAAAAATAATAATAATTTAAACTTCAGGCTCCAGTAACAATTCTACAGTATCTATTGCAATTACATAAGCGACACACTATCTGTGGAATTCCTACAAAACAGTGGTATTTTTTATCAAAATATGAGAAACTGTCATGATTACCGATGTGAATCACCTGTGCCCGCTCATTTGGCGCCAACCGCTGCGGGTTCTGATTGGCTCCCTGTCACTATTTGATCCCAGTCCTGTCAATCCCCTGTTTTCAGTCTGTCTGCAAACCTCTATTTTTACAAGGCAAGTCTTTTTCGACCATGACTCCCGCGTGTCCCATTTTCGCTCCCGTTTGTCTCCGGCTATGACCCGTTTTGATCCCGACCACGTCTGCTCTCCTGTCCCGACGTACGATCCATTTTTGATCCCGACCACGTCTACTTTACCGTCCCGGCTTACGACCTGTTCCTGACAACGCTCTCCTATTTTTCCGTTCCTGACACCGCCATCGCCCGCGACGAAAGATTAACTTACGTATTCGGATCACATTCCGATTGCAAGAGCAACTTACTTCCCGCGTCCAGCGAGCATCAGATCACGGGTGCTGCCCTTCCTCTTTCTTTCAATAAAATTGTGAGAAAACGTTACGCGATTACCCTGTGTGCTGGTCGTGACAGAAACTCATGTATTTTGGGATATTTTTAGGTTAAACACTTTATTTGTAAAATTAAAAATACTGAATATTTTATTTGAATACCTATGAAAAATGTGACTTCGTATTTCAGAGGACATTTTAGATTTACGTTGTTACATTTACATGATAATGTGTTAGACTACCCAAAAAGATATGACAGGGACAAAATATGAGTCAGTAAACAAAGTTGTATTTCTCACAAGATTCAAATTTAACAATAAGGCACTTAAGAAGAACACAATGAAAAAAAAACAAATGCTGGAATGGTCCCTGTTCTGTCAAAAGAAAGAGAAAATGCATTTTGTGTTAGTAAATCAAAAAAAGTTACAGTTCTGTCAACACTTGGTTCAGTGCACTCCTTGTAAAAAAGACAACAGTCCTGCAAAATGTATGGCAAGTCATTATTTGTAAATCACTGCAAGCGATATATAAATATCTCAAGTTGTTTTTTTTTTAAAAAGTGAAATATCAAATGATTGTCGCAAAACACTTTCAATACTTAGAATGAGCTTAATTTTTTCTCGAACGGACAAAACTCACATTGCAGCCAAGGCAGATTTCCACTTGTGATTCGAAAATTCAAAATAAAAGATAGTTGTGTGACAGGTGTGTGGAATTTATTCAAGCATTATGGTAGTCTTTCAACATAAACAATGTACCGGTAATCACTCATCAATCAGGCTATCTAGATTGCATTATTGTTGTTTCATTCAGTAAAAAAGAATTTTTTGTTTCCAATTTGCAATATATCTAGTGCATTATCTGAATATACAAATGTTAATAGATAGATAGATAGATAGATAGATAGATAGATAGATAGATAGATAGATAGATAGATAGATAGATAGATAGATAGATAGATAGATAGATAGATAGATAGATAGATAGATAGATAGATAGATAGATAGATAGATAGATAGATAGATAGATAGATAGATAGATAGATAGATAGATAGATAGAGAGAGGGGGAGATTGATAGATGGAGACAGTGACAGAGAGAGAGATTGATTGATTGATTGATTGATTGATTGATTGATTGATTGATTGATTGATTGATTGATTGATAATATTAAATCAGAAAATATCACAGTCAACAAAGTGTAGAACAAATGTGACTGAATCACCAATGCCTCAAGTGGTGACACAGTTTTTCAACACTCAATTGAACAAAAACAAAATCAGAGAACAATTTAATCTCTATTCAAATGTGTCACTAATGGTGCTACAAAGCTAGACCAATGTACCTCATGTCCACCATGTATTGCCAGTACTTTACCACATTCATGAATTAACTGGCATATGCCAAAACACAAGAATATAAATATTCATATGTACGAAGACACAAGGCCGTCACAGCCAAGACTTCTTTGTTCGTCCAAGCCTAGCCATATTGGCTAATTTGACCTTGACTTTATCCAGGTCTTCTGGACTCCTCTCTGAGGTGCATTCCACAGTCGAGTCTGTCTCAAAAGAAATCGCTGGGGCATGTGTGAGCAGTTCTCCTGTCTTTTCTTGAGCCAAGGCTGATCGGGTCTGCAGAACCAGCTGACCTCTCAGTGAATGGCTGAGTTGGAGAAGTAGGGGTCTTTGCTTGTAATACATTGAATCTAGATCCTTCTCATGACCGCAACAGTCAGAGCAGGCTGAGCAGAGGACACGGAAAATGTAAACCCAACCCAGGTAGTGAAGCTCTGCAATGTTGAGCACAAAGCAGCCCAGGCTTATGCTAAACATAAAGTTGAGGAAAATGGTTTTCTCAGTGGCACGAGATACAAAACAGTCAGTGCGAGTTGGGCAAGGGTAGGTCTCGCAGCGGTATAGATGAGGTACCTCGAAGCCAAATAACAAATACTGGCCCACCAGGAAAGTTATCTCCATGATAGAACGAAGGAACACATGGAGGATGTAGATGAGCAGAACCTGGTTCGATTGCTTAGTGGGGTCTGCTAGTGCACCCAGGAAGCTTTGCGTCGTTCCTTCCCTGTCGTCCCAATCCTCCCCACTATAATGAGGACAGTAAGTTGGAACTCCTACCCTTATCTTCTCCTTGCCGTCCTTCTGCCTTGAGGGCCTTTGCCTCAACACCTGCCCACGTTGACCGTCTAACTTCTCATCTTTTGCAATTTTATGCAGAACAAATACTATGTAGAATATGGATGGAGTGGAAACCAGCACAATTTGAAAAACCCAGAACCTCAGATGGGACACAGGTGCAAAGGTGTCATAACAGACGTTGTTGCAGCCAGGCTGCTGGGTATTGCATGTGAACTTGGACTGTTCATCATTATAGACGGCGTCTCCAACCAGGGCTACCAGGAGGATGCGGAAAATGAGCAGCATTGTCAGCCAGATCTTGCCGATCACTGTAGAATGATTCTGGACCTCGGACAGAAAACGACCAAGAATGGACCAGTCCCCCATGACTTAATCTAAAAAAACAGTAATGAAATACATATTAGCACTGATCTTTTTTTTATTTAACCCAAAATTTCGCACTACAAGCTACTACTTTTTTGCTATATTTTAAACACGGTGCGGCTTATTCTTTTGTGTCTGTGTGGCGGCACATAGGAAAATGGCAAGCTGCTCTTTTCAACAACGCATGTGCTTTAAATGTAAAGAAAAAAACGCAGTGACATCTGGAAATATTTATGACTCCTTTTGAGGGAAATCATTCCGTGTTTTCGTTGTTTTATTTTACAGTTCTGTACCTTTTCGCAGTATTTAAAAATCACTCCGAATATTTCAACTTTTTTACCCACAAATCAAGTCCTCAATTTATACATCCAAGTTGAACAGCAGCAGAAGTTATCTATCAAAAATATCACACTTCTCTCTCCGTACCACTGGTGTCATTGGCAGGTCGCTGTAGATTCCATAGGTGGGGTGGGACATTTCTTTTTTTTCAAGGTTTTGTTTTATTAATCTTTTTCCTTGTTAATTGAATGTCCCAACCGCTGTTTTCTGAAGTATGAGAGAAGGTGTTTGCTTCTAGAAAGTAAGAAAGACCTAATAGCTGATGCGTTGTCTTGAGTATCTTATCAAATTATGTTTTTAGGCAGGGGTCGCCAAACATTTTCAACTCCAGAGCTACTTTTTTCTTTACTTATTAGCGAAAAGGGCTACCAGTTTGAAATGCACTTCTAAAATAGCATGTTATTACTACGTTGTTACAATATTATATGTTTGTTTTATTACTAGGTCGTAATTTTTAGAAGTAGGGGTGAATTTCAGCACATTCAACCACTAAAACACAGTTTTTCAAGACACCAATGATTTCCCATTTCGGTGAGAAATTGGCATTTCCTAGAAAATCATTATAAGCCATCACTGGTCAATTATTTTCAGAACCAGTCGCAGACTACTCAGATGCTCCGAGGGGTGCCCACTAACACCACGTTGAAAACCTCTTTTTTAGAGTATATATATTTCCCTAAACATTGTTTGTTTACAAATGTTGCATTTTAAAATCGAATCTTCATCCTTTTTTGGGTTTTGGGGAATATAAGCATTTACTTCTTACTTCCCCTTTTCAAACATATTTTGTAACATTATTTTGTTGTTAAGTTATTGCTTTTGTTCTGTTTTTTATTTTAATGTTTGATAAAAAGTTTTCATTCATTCTTTTGATGACCGAAAAAAAAACACATGTACAAACAATTAATTCAATAACATCAACCTGTTCCCTCAGAATATTGGGAAATGTTGAATTTCAAATAAAGCGTAAAAAGTAAAAATCCTCCAAAAACATAATCCTGTAATGAATGAATAATGTTATAATAATTTGTTCTTTGATCCAGATTACCAGATAAATCTGAATGGAATAGAGCGTACTTCCTCTAACCAATGAACAATAATAACGTGGTTTATTTGATTAAAGTTACCATTAGTTATTTAATATAAGATGTGTGTAAGCTACAGCAATTGCAATGCAAACGCTACTAATGCTTGACTTGTCAAACTAAGTAAGGGAAGCATAGAATATAAACTTACCTTCATGTAAATCCTAACTTTTTGGAATAAATCCTTGCGATTAAGCTTCACAATGCATTTTGTAGGCTTTTAAAGTCTTCAAGTTTGTATGCGATGTATCCTGTTGAGCCTGGTAAGGGAGAATAGGCTGACCACACATAATGGAGCAGTCCATCTGAAACTGGCATTGTGCAGTGCGCTACAACGGCAGGCAATGTACAGTGCAAAAAACAATGGGGGGGTTCCTTTTCTGAAAAGCCGGGAGCGGTGAAACGGTTCAACAGTGTATGGAACAAGCTGGAAGGACACAATGCCAGTTCATCTAAAAGCTCGTTGTTTCACTTGCTAAAATAAAGGTCACCCCTGTATAATTATAGAATGATATCAATCACAATAGAACTGTTTTTATGAAGTATTTGTACTTGAATATAACTGCAAGATGTGTCACATATTAATGTAAACGCACAAAAGAGTGTGGTAGAATTATGATTTTGTCACTTTTTTGCGTAGAGACGCAGTGTCACAAAAAGAGGACATTGAAGGAACAGAGTGTAATATTTGTCTACTAGATGTAGCTTTTGGTAAACTTTGAGTTGTGAGCCTTATTGTGTAAAGATGATGGATGGCAGTCGTGCAGTCATGTTTGCCTCGAGAGGGATTGGCGCCACCAGGCTGTACTTGCCCAAGACACACCTCGGAAATCGTGGCCCTACAACCCTATTGGTTAAGGGATACATCCAACAGAATTTTACATATATTACCAATTATTATGTAACATTATATATGGGGGAATAGAGCTAAAAATTAACAAAAGTAGAAAAATGTAAAAAGAAAAAAGCTTGGGGAACATAAGAGAAAACTATAAAAGACAGGTGTTTGGGGGTCCCTTTAATCTGTATATTATCTAACCAATATATATGTAACATTATGCACAAAATGAAATATATGTAACATTATGCACAAAATGAATTAATCATTTAGAAATGATCCATTTCATTATTTTTTTTCTCTCTACCACAAGATGCCGCTGGGTTGTGTAACTCATTTAAACTGTGAACTTTTTTATACTAAGCAACTTTAATATCAAGAATCTCAGGAAAACACACAACAAAATCCATCCATCCATCCATTTTCTGCACCGCTTATCCTCACTAAGGTTGCGGGGGTCCTGGAGCCCGTCCCAGCTATCTTCGGGCAATCGAAAGAGGTTTTAAAAGTGTGCCCGTCAGGTTTAGAGAGCGGCCAAGGGAGAGAGGGGCTGCTTTGAGAACAGCGTTTTGAGAAAATTGGTGGAAGCGCCAAGTATCGATCCCAGGACAATAGTATTGATCCCAGGACAATAATATTGATACAATCCCAGGGCTTTCTGAGTATCGATATTCGGATTGATCTGCCCATCCCTAGTATGGTGCAATCCGATCTGGTTTCAGACAGTCTGACGCAGAAAGAATAAATTGACTTAACTTTCAACGCTAGACTTCAAGGTCTGTTTTAGGGACTGTTTGAAATTTCAATTCCAGCATGACATGTGTAGCAGAAAATACTGTGATGTCAATAAATAATAAATGAAAAAAACATCATAGGTTTATTTATTTATTTCAAAATTTTGCCATCTGTAGTAGCAGGGAAGTTCATGCCAGCAGCCAATACAGGTCAAAATGTCACAATATCTGTCAGCAAGGGAAAATGCAACCATGAACAGAGAGGCAAGTTAACCCAACATCAACTGTCACAGACCAGAACGGACACAGGACTCAATAGCGCACGTTTCTCAGTTTTTATTTGAAAAGAGAGGGAGAGTAAGGCTTGCTTGCTTAATCTGAGGACGGAAAACAGGAGCGAGCGAGGCGGGAGTGACACTTCCGTGTCGGACGGAGACGGGCGGGAATAGAGAGTCGTTGACCGGGGCTGGAGATCAAAGGCGGTGTCGAGTTCGTAAGCAAGGTCGTAGGCAGGAGGCAGGCAGGTAACGGGGCAAAACGGTTCAGGTAATAGGAGGCAGGCAGAACGGGCGTAATCAGGTTGAGAAACAGGTCAAAAACGAAGATCATGCAGGAAAAAGGCTTAGCAGAAACGGAGTCGGACGGGAATGCTCACTGAGTGGAATGCACAGTTCGCAATGATCTGACAATGACCAAAAGGAAGCCTGGGGTTTAAAAAGGGAGTGTCCACCAATCCGCTGTCTGGGCTGTTGGCGCCAATCAAGCCACCACAGGTGCTTCATGTTGGCAATCACGACAATCAACAATAGACTTTTGGTGCATTCTGATTGGTGTTTTAATTTCAAGTGAATATCAAGCAACTATTGCAGCTTTATTTTTTGCAAAAGCACTAGTTGAAGGTTGCTAATAGGGGAAAAAATACCAAAACAATTGCCAAAAATAATCTCCAAAAATAAACAAACTACATATTTTTCCATTCTGATTCCTGTAGTAATTACAGGTGAATAGAAACTAACCAATACAGCTTCAATGGATCTCAGCAATTCACGAGGGGAAAAGCTGCAAATCGAAAGAAACTACCACAAATTACCAAAATATATCATTTTTGTCATTTGAAAGACATTTCAATTATTATTGGAATGATCTAGGCAGAATTGGATAGGGTTACTTTAACTTGATTACTTTCAATAACTTTTGGATTACTCCAATACCAAATATGCTAATAAAAGACAAAATAAACTAAATATGAATAAAATTATGACTCACAACACGTGGTAAGCTTTCTCTCCTGGCTTTGATCTATTTGATCTCTGGCAAAACTAACATAAAATGCGACAGAAACAAAATGAAAATGAATCCAAACAGCTTGCCAACATCATTTTTGCCATTTTATGTATTCCGTTACTCCCCAAGCCTGCACAAAATGTAGTAATTGTATCCATTTTTAGTTTATTTTGTCTTTTATTAGCATATTTGGTATTGGAGTAATCCAAAGGTAATTGAAAGTAATCAAGTTAAAGTAACCCTACCCAACCCTGGATCTAGGTCATGTTTAGTTTAAATCCAAAGTTTTAAACCTTTCTTTTTCCGTTTTAGTGGTTGTAAAATAAAAGAAACATTATAGATTTGCATTTTTAAATACTATTTATTAGTATTCTTAGTTTTCTACGCACTGAAAGAAATGTGTTCAATTAACTTAACGAAATTCAATGACAGAATCATGCTGAATCAAATAGATGGTTTTACTTAAAAATATATCCGGATCTAAATCTAACTATTTCCCCACTTGTCAAAATAATTGAGTGATTGAAAATTTTGTCACGTTGATAGCTACATGTCAAATATGAAACTTGAGTGAACAGTGACATCTACTGTTAACAACAGAGAAAGCCAGAAGAAGTGGATTTTAACGACAAATATGCATATTTTAAAGGAAATTTGCCACATGTATAACCAGTTGTGAAGTGGTCCCTGACATGTGGGTACATAAATGTTGTTTGCCCGCAAATTTGTCCCAATGTTGTCGCTATGGGCACTTGGCAAGCATCATATTTGGCAGTCGTCTTTGGTTTAGGTAGGAGTTGGGGACAATATACATCATCTGAGCATGTGAGGCCCAAGCAATCCACGCAAACCTTCAAATACACCCAAATGTCTTTCGTAGTCCGATCAATTTATGAAATAAAAAACACGGATAGTTTACCATTGTCCTCATTTAGGTCCGTTTTATGATGACGCAGACGATGCCACTCCGAGTAACATTGGGGACAAATGTTTTAACTGAAAACTGAATGTATTTGCAGGTCTATAAATTTAAAAGAATTATATTATTTTGTGCAGGTTTTTTTAGATACAAGGCAATTTTTATCCACGCAATTTTTTGTGTGCACGTATGCATTAAGTTGTATTTAAATGACTTAGCTCATTTTTAGTTTAAACAATAACTTATTTTAACATCTTCCTGGGTTGTCAGGGCGGACCAGAACAGAGCAGGAGACCCTAGAGCGTTCGTTACAAGTCTTTTATTTGGGGAAGCGTACAGGGTTAGCGGGAGACGCGATGACCGTCGAACGTCAGCAGCAACGCCGTGAAGACAACTTCGGGACACGTAGCCAATCGTAGCGTGGGACGGAAGCAGGTCGAGTTTACCGGGACTGGAGAGAAGATCGTAGCGTGGAACGGAAGCAGTTCGGATCGGAGGCAGGCAGAATCAGGTAAACAAGTCAAAAATACACAGGAAAATCAGGCGAGTCAAACGGGGTAAAAAGTAATCCTCCAACGAAGAGGTCTCCGCGTAGCATACTTAAAAAGGGAACATAAACCAATCAGGAAGCGCATTCCAGCGCGCCAGATGATTACCCCAGGTGGCTCCACTTGGGTAATCATGACATGGGTAGGCTCATGACCGAACGAACATAAAGGTGCAGTCAGTATTGGGGACAAGAAAGCGGCACTTAACTGTGTTTTGGTGGACTGGAAGGAGAAGAACAGGAACTCCGAGATCTGGTCAATCGCCTTGACAAAGCATCAGCCGAGTATGAGATGGAAATCAGAAGACAGAAAATAAAACAAATGTTATGACCAACAACCCCCAAGGTACACCACAAACGTCACCATCAACCAGCTAGAGATTGAACCTGTCACCAAATTTAAATGTCCTCCAGCTGTCATATCAGACGAAGGGTCCGAACCATAAATGATGGTCAGGATAGCTAAAAACAGAGCCCCAATAGCCAAACCCAAACCCACCTGGAGAGACAAGAACATTACAATAAAACAAAAAAAAGAGTCATGCTTCCGCTGCTTGCTTCTATCTTTCTCCAAGCTTGCGAGACAAAGCTAGAAAGGAAACCCTGGCCATGAAGTTGTGATGCTTCAAAAACTTCGAAGCACCCACGAGACCAATGAAACAGTGTGCAACACTATCAGAGGGTACATTGGACCCTACGAAGAACTGTTGTAATCTTTGCGCAGACGAAAACTGCACTGGTATTGTCATGTCACAAGATCATCAGAACAGAGCAACATCCTTCTCCAAGGAACAGTCCAAAGGGGGCAGAAGAAGAGGAGGACAGATAAAGAACTGAGCTGACAACATTTAGGAGTGGACAGGTGCCAACATTGCCGCAACCCAATCTCAGCCCAGGAACCGTCAGCAGTGGAGAGATCCGAAACCATGAACTTTAAACTGTGTGGACGTGTAATTTTATAGATATTTGGCAGTTCTCGCATACTTTCCTCTCCCAGAAGACTCGTGTAATTGTCAAGTAACCAGAAGAGATGAAACACGGATGGAGGAGTGTGAAACTCCTTGACTCAATTTCCATTTTTTAGTATTCTGAAGAAAGAAACACAAAATATTGACAAAAAAGGAGTTTAAAGGACTGAGGTGGTGGGTCTGGTATGCTTTAAGGTACTCACCAGGTTTGTAAACCCATGTTCTTCCCCAAAGTACGAGTTTTACTGATATCAGTGTTTATATTTGGAGAATCAAAAAGAAATAAGAAGAAGATTAATGGAGGCAAAGTGATAACCAAAGACACCAGCCACTACAGTATTATCTAAATCGGTGATGTCAAACTTGGTTTGGCTGTGGGGCTGGATCCAGACTATCTGTTCTCAGGCAGGCCAGAACAGTAAACGAATGTCAACTTAAATGTTTTAGCTTACCAGTGTTTTTCAATATTGGGTTTCATAATTCAGCCTATATATTGAAAGCCTACCATACATATTAGAACCATGGATGACAAGCGATATGTTCTAAGCATAAATAGTTTATTCCCAAACAAGTGAGTGAATGCAGTTTTACACCTGGACCAACTCACCAGACTATACACTACAATTTCAAGGGCGATCTACAGAAAAATGTAATTCTTGCCTTAATTTTTGTATTGGTTTGAAATAAATAAAATACAAAAAGTAGTTTTAACACTCCATTGGAAATAAGATTAGACTACATCAGATTGAACTACTAAGCTGGGCCTACTAAAACTGAGAGTATATCCTTTACTGCCCTCTAGCAGCCAGAGGGAACAATTGTTTGCATTTATTTCAAAAAATCATAACTTTTGATAGAAGTGACATAGAAACTTAATTCTTTTTTAACATACTCAAAAATGCATGACGTGTCGGATTAAATCATCTGCGGTGTCACGGTTGCCAATTGGCCCCGCCCGTTTGGCGCCAGCTGCGGCTTGTTGACTGATTGGCTTCCCTCCTATTTAAGCTCAGTGCTCTCACTTACCCTTGGTCAGTCTGCCAATGAACATCTGCACCCGCAAGACTTGTGTTTAGACTCGGTCCGGTTTCCTGCTTGTGTTTACAGTCCGGTATTGTTCCTGTCTATTTTGTCCTGTTTAATATCGATCTCCAGTGTCTGGTATCGTTCTGTCTATTTTTGTCCTGTTTGATATCGATCTCCAGTGTCTGGTATAGTTCCTGTCTATCTCGTCCTGCTAGTTATCGGGCTCCAGTCTCCAATATAAATCCTGTCTTTCCCGTTCTGTCCGGTATCGACCCCTTCTGTCCGGTATCTGCTCGTGTAATTGGTATTGGTCTCGTCGCCCTCTGGCTTCCTGTCGTTCCACGCCAGACTCCTGCCTTACGTCTTCCGCCCAGCGATCGCCGAATCACTGCCGTTTGAGTTAACGTGCATGACTGCCCCATCTCATCTCATCTCATTAGCTGCACCGCTTATCCTCAGTAGGGTTGCGGGGGTGCTAGAGCCCATCCCAGCAATCATCGGGCAGTGGGCAGGGGACACCCTGAACTGGTTGCCAGCCAATCGCAGGGCACACGGGGACAGACAACTCACTCGCTCATTCGCACCTAGGGACAATTTGGACCGGCCAATTCACCTGAAATGCCCCATTTCCCATAAAATAAAGCTTGTGTGAGAAACGTTACGCATCTGGGTCCTCCTCCTGTTCTGGTTTTGACACACGGGCGTGACTCAATAATCAAATTTCTGGTGTGGTGGACGAACCTAGCATGCGAGAATACAATATCAAAAGGGTGCAAATTTGTATACCAAAGACTATCCATCTATCTATCTATCTATCTATTGAGTACTTTACCTATATGTTCCTCTTAATGGCTCAAAAGACGAGTTAGGCCTTCACAATTTTTTATGACAATTTAGGCTTTTTTTTAAATGACAGTGGCAAAAGAAATACATTTTCTAAAAAACAATGCTTGTTTTTAGGGCCTAGATATTCTCCAAAACTCAACCGGTATTGGGGGAGGTTGCAATATTTGTAAGGGTGTTTTTGTCATTCTACAAAAGTAGTCTCACTGACAACCCACAATGAAAAAAGACAAATAAAAAGAAAATTAGTTGTTACATATAGGATCAATACATACAAAAACAGTCTCTTGGAGTGAAGCGAGTAGGAAGTTATAACTGATTTTTTTTTCTTGATTTTTATGGCTTTTGCATTTTCTTATTGGTCCACAGTTCGCCATTTTCCCATAGGCCTTTCATCCAATTTACTTAAAAGTCGAAATGCTCTCAAAACCAGAAACAAAAACCTTGGAAAAAATCTTGACTTATCGAAAAACTATATGGTGGGGATTTAAATTTTCCCTTTTGGATAGTTTTCCACAAAAGATGGAATCCTTTACAGCAGGGGTGTCAAACTCATTTTAGCTTAGGGGCCGCATAGAAGTAAAGCCCCTCTCACGGGGGCCGGACTACTAACGGTAAATAAATGGCATAAAAAGTGTCCCTTATCTGTTGGGCTGTGGATCATTCAGAGACTCACAATTAAATGGTAATAAATGTGATAAATGATTATAATTCAGGGGTGTAAGTTTCGATTATATAACAGTTATTGAGGGGTTTTTTTTGTTCCTCAATGTTTTCCTTCTGTAAGATGAGATCTGTTTCAGTGTTTATCAAATGTTTGATTCATTTCTTATACACTTCATTTAACTCAGGGGAAACGTATGCAAATTGGAAAGTGAAAATAGCACACAAACACTAATCTAAATGCTAATTATTTAGATAATTGATTTAACGATTTAAAAAAACTATTTTCTGTGTTTTCTGAATGTTTTTATGACAGGCTGTACCCGCATTGGGATACATTACTGCTAGATTTCATATCTATTATAAAAAGGAGCTAAGGCTTCTTCAAAGTTCTGCCAAGGCACTTAAGTGCTATTTATAATGTAGTATTTTTTTAATCCATATGTTAACCAATAGTTTTCCAAATACTGGGGATGGAAAGCGTAGTTTTGTTAATGTTGTAGTTAGGAGAGACATCCATGCACCATACATGAACAGCGCGTCTGAGATTCCTACTTCAAGTCGAAATGTTACCTGGCTTTGGAGACATCGAGTGGACATATTTAAAACTGCAGGTTATTGTTTCACGTGATGCCATCGTCTCGCAGGCGGGATTAAATCCATGGTCAGGCCTGATCCAGCCCGCTGGCTGTATGCTTGAAACCCTTGCTTTACATCGTTAACGTCAATTGTTTTTAAATGTATTTATTTATTCATCTATTTTCAAAAAGCTTTGGTTCCATTATACCAGTACCCCAGCATGGGAGTACGCCAAGTTGAGCAGATTGTATTAACTGCATTTCAGATTGGCTGGAATCTAGTCTATTATGTATCTCATTTTATTTTATCTAATCCATCCATCCATCCATTATCGGCACTGCTAATCCTCAGTAGGGTCACGGGAGTGCTGGAGCCCATCCCAGCTATCAGCGGGCAGTGGGCAGGGGTCACCCTGAACTGGTTGCCAGCCAGTCGCAGGGCACACAGAGACAGACAACCCAATTGCTCATTCACACCTAGGGACAATTTGGACCGGCCAATTAACCTAACATGCATGTTTTTGGAATGTGGGAGGAAACCGGAGTGCCCGGAAAAAACCCACGCAAGCACGGGGAGAACATGCAAACTCCACACAGGAAGGTTTGATTTCATGACCTCAGAACTGTGCTGCACACGCGCTAACCAATGTGCCGCCGTTCTACCCTTATCTAATCTAATTATATCTTAAAATAAGTAATGAGGAAGTAAGATTGGTCATTAGGTTTGGGCCATACTGGAAATTTTGGATTAGATGCGATCCAAGTAAGTACAGCGTAGTATTGTAATACTGATCCGATATTGATACTTTTACCTTGGAAGGGTCATTATCATTAGATAATTGGATCCCAAGACAATAGTACCGATCCCATCTAAATACTCGCTTAGTGTCTAGAAGATAGTTATTTAGATCGAACCGTCCACCCTTATTGATCATATTTAGACAACCAATATGATGATGTGGCATTTTGTGAAACTCTGTATGACAACTTGTTTACTGACAAGATGCAAAAATCAATTAATTCTGCCAGTGTTGGTGAAGCATGGACTTATTATTATTATTGTGGGATAATGTGTTCCATACCTGTCAACCTGTATGTTTTTGCCGTACAAAGTATGTTTATTATGCATTTTAAGAGGTGTACGACGTACAAGAAAATCTGTAGGGAAAAACGTAAATTTGTCAATTAATCAATTATTCAAATGGGTCACTTGCTTTGATGCATTATATTGCGAATTATTATATTGTATAGAGAAGTTAAGAAAAAAGGAAGTATAAAAGGAGAAAATGAAAAAAGACAGGTTTGTGGTTATCCCTTTGATCAGTATATTACCGACAATAGTTCAATGCAGAAAATGAATCAATCATTTGAATAAGAAAATGTATTATTCTACTTAATTATATTTGCATGTATTTTTTTCCTTTTACAGTGAACGTCCAAGCTACTTAATTTTTGAACTGTTTTAAAATAAACCTCATTCATGTCGAGCAACTCAGTATCTCACAACAAAATGTTAATCAACAATATATATGATATAACGAAACACATGTAGAATATAACATGTTAAACTACATAAATAAACACGTTTGAGAAAAAAAAAATGGTGTAAGTGTAACCGCGGTGTACGTGTCCCACCAAAGATCCACATTCACGCTGGACTGGATGATGAGGTTTTTATTATTACAGTTTCTGCAAATGGATGAGTCACAACATTAGCTTTTTCTGCTGGGTTTGATCTCTTTGATCTCTTTGTAGTACTCTGGTAAAACTGACAACAAAGCATATCAAAGAGCTTTCTTTTCACTTTACAGAAAATACATTTTAGAATATCACAATACATTTTTACATCTTTACATTTTAACAAGATACTTTTAACAAGAGATCGTATAGTGGATTTTTAACGTTTACAATGAATTCAACATGTTTTTCTTTAGTCTGAATTTTAACCAACATCATCCTTTTTTAATGTATATGAAAAAATAGGAATAAAAACAATAATGAGTATAAAAATGGGTACAATTTACCTGCAAATGGATGAGTCACAACATTAGCTTTTTCTGCTGGGTTTGATCTCTTTGATCTCTACAAGGGGAATTAATATTTAGTAAAACAGAAACAAAACGAAAATAAATCAAAACAGCTTGACAATATCAATCACATTACTATGCACGGTGAGAGATTTGTCAGCTGGGGTTATAATGTTTAAAATTAACTTATTTTGTGGAGCACCAAAAGATATGTCTTACCTTTGTAGTACTCTGGTAAAACTGACAACAAACCCCGCCTCCTGGTCACATGTTAGAAGCCAAAACCAAACCCCACCCCATACCAGCAGATGGCACTGTTGGACTCAGCATTGCAGGACATTTACCAAAAACTATACACATATTTTAGCAGGAATTTCAATAAAATAAAAGTTATTATTACACCCGTTACATACACCCCCCTGAAATTCTGCTAAATATGGGAGTGCTACACTAAACAGAAAAAAGAATCACAGCCAAAACGGCAAATACTGATGAAAAAGACACGAAAACTGGTACAGTATTACAAGGAACAAACTGAAGTGCATGTCCGTTCTAAAACTCTCCCAAAAAAGGAGTGTGAAAAGAAAGGAGGCGATCAAACTCCTATCTAAGCACAGACTCAAAAATGCCTGTTACATCTCTGAAATATCAAACATTGTTCCTGTAGTTGTAAGTGCTCACATAGGCACAATTCTTGTTTCTTACTCAAGCTTTGTTACTTAAACTGAAAGTGTATCTCTACTGAACTTAAATTAGGAACTAGCAGATATTGCAGACAGAGGATTGTCACCTACCAACTGGTCATTCATCTGACAAATTAGACGACTAGGAGGCCTGATGGACTGGCGGACCCTAAGACCATAACGGTCAGGTTGAGCACAATTAACCTGAGCTTGAAGGTCTGGGACAGTCAAGTCTAAACAGTCAGTATCAGGGGAGTCTGCGTCCGGATGGTCAGGGTTCAATGGGGTCTCGTCTGGGAGACCCATACCCAAAGGGATCATGTTTTCAGAACTTTCTCCAACATACTAATAACGTCCGTTAGAGAGACATACTGTGGGCTCGAAGTCTGAGGTGGCTCGTGCACGAGGGTTGGACCATGGTTCACCTCAGCTTTGTGTACTGCAATTTCCGCTCTATTCGCAGGTTGTTGTAGGGAATTTGCTTTGTAGCTCTTCTCAGCGTGGTATTCATTCAGCACCTCTAGTACCTCACATGCCGACCACTTTTCGATGGTTTTTGATCTGTAAGTGAGTGCCAGTTCCTTGCATGGGCAGTTCCTAATAAACATGCGAGTAACCTCTATTTCAGGGTTGTCAAATGTTTTGCCCTGCTCACTCAAGCACTCAGAGGCAAGGTCAGCTGCTCTGTTTAGTCTCAGCCAGTAGTCATAGGGGTCTTCCTGGTCTTTGGGCAAAGTTGAATAAAAGTCAGCTAAAGGGACAGCAGAGTACTTGGTACAGCTAAAGTATTTCCTGAGAAGACTATAAATCATGTCAGGGCGGGTATAGACGTCTATATTACTGTTTCTAATGCCAAACCTAACTACATCTTTAGCTTTTCCTCTCAAATGTATAAGGATTTCCTCTGCTTGCTCTTCAAGTCTCACATTACTCCTTTTAATAAATGTCCTCATTAGATCTTCCCACTCATGTATTGTTATTGAGTCTGAGCCATCCCCAATAAATGACGGCGGTTCCTTAACCTTTCTCTGCGTAACCACCTGACTCAATCTGTTTGCTACATCTTGTGTGGCAGCAGCGTTAGGAGCTACTATATTATGTGACTGAATATTTGAGAATATGCTATCAGCCAATTTATGTCCTATCTCCTGAATAATATTTTTCATCTGATCAGCTACACCCTCAGAAATGTCACTCGTGCTCTGATTAAACATGTTTCAAAGATTAACAGAAAAAAATGTAAATAAGTCAAAATCACAAAATAAATCAGCAGCCTTCGTATCACTGTGACACTGCACTGTAATGAGCTAAACAATATCGCTCATGTAACTAAAATTTCAAATACTGTGAGCTCATGTGGCAGGTAGGACAGTCCTCGGTTCGGCGAGTTTGATAGAAGTCACGGGTCACGGCACCAATGTAACCGCGTTGTACGTGTCCCACCAAAGATCCACATTCACGCTGGACTGGATGATGAGGTTTTTATTATTACAGTTCTGCAAATGGATGAGTCACAACATTAGCTTTTTCTGCTGGGTCTGATCTCTTTGATCTCTTTGTAGTACTCTGGTTAAACTGACAAAACCCCGCCTCCTGGTCACATGTTAGAAGCCAAAACCAAACCCCACCCCATACCAGCAGATGGCACTGTTGGACTCAGCATTGCAGGACATTTACCAAAAACTATACACATATTTTAGCAGGAATTTCAATGAAATAAAAGTTATTATTACACCCGTTACATATACACATATTTTAGCAGGAATTTCAATAAAATAAAAGTTATTATTACACCCGTTACATAAGATTATTTTGTATTTTGTAAGGGAAAATACAACATTTTGTAAGGGCACAAAGCCGTGGAGGTGACAGGTATGGTGTTCTGTCTGGACTGCACAAAATAACCACAGAGCTGAGCCTTGTTTCAAGGTGCAGCTTTACATCCCAGCCATTTATTTTAGTGCCAGAGTGAGAACATTTCCTTTCTTTTCCTACTTGGATTATTAGTTTTCAGCTTCAATTGTTTACATATTCATGAAGGTGTTTTCTCAACAGTATGGATTTCTGTCATTAAATCGATCTTAATTTAGTTTTAGCAAGGAGAGGATCGGGTACAATATGACAAAACGCATATGACTATTTGTAAAATACAGATGTGCGTGTTATTTTATTTGGGTCAGCGCGCGGGATGACAGGAAGTTGCTGCCATGATTAGCAGGCTGCTTTGTTGAGGACTCCTTGGTCTCCTGCAGATTTCCACACAAGAGTTGCAATGGAACCGAGCTGGAGTACGTTTTTATTTCAAGTAAGTAAATCAGCACCTACGTCTTACTTAGACAATGCATGCTCGTCGTATAACAACGCAAATGATTTAATACAAGTGTTGATGTTTCCAATGCTGTTTGAAACTGAAGTAGAGTTTGCCCAGCATAACAAAGGTGTTAGCATTAGCTTTCGAGTTAGCTCATCCAGCAGCAAACTACTGTGTCGAGGACTAGTGCCACACTTTTCTGACTTACCGATGACCTGATAAACACCTCACTTAAGTTAGTTTGGCGATAAAAAAATTGCATCTTTAAAAAGTGTTGGAAAGCTGAATTTAAGTGAAATATTCACCGATCCACGGTTGCGCGCGCGCGCTAACTCAATAGCTCGAACCACTGCTTTCTCCGCGTAGCTATGCTAAACGTGTCAGCTAATTGCTTCGCCCAGCAGGCGTCATTTCTACTCGGCACTGCAAAAATCTACTCGATTGTTTGTTTCGAGGATTATAGTTAGTGATTACATTTCGTTGACCAGCGTACACTCATCTGGGACTCCTGTTTGCAAATGGGTTAGCATCGCCAAGTTAACAATGTAAACTCGGGGCTAAGTTGCATATCACGCGGAGCCCTTACGAAAAGATGTCACGCAACCATTGCAAACTTTCGCCTGTTACCTACCACTAAATGCGTGAGCATCATATCATTTGCAATAACACGAGAGAATGGCCATTACATCCGATGGTATATTTTTAACGATATATCAATGTTTATGTAAGTGCATCACTTTTGTCTGAAAAGTCTTGAAAATGTTTTTGATAACTGCTCAATTTTTAATGGGCCATGGCCCGTAATTGACTCATTTCGTAAGTGCCTTCAAATTTCTGTTGAGGTAAGGCAAAGGTATCAAATATACCATCACCAAGGACACTAGCAATTTAAACTAGAAGCAGGTCGACGCCTTGCATGGCTTCATGGCCGCTATTTGTGTGTGAGTGTGTGAATGGGTAAGTGTGAAGCACATTGTAAAGTGCTTTGGGAGGTCATTGAGTTGA
Organism: Urocampus carinirostris; assembly: GCF_059441175.1. Taxonomy (NCBI): domain Eukaryota; kingdom Metazoa; phylum Chordata; class Actinopteri; order Syngnathiformes; family Syngnathidae; genus Urocampus; species Urocampus carinirostris. The sequence goes on from NC_142358.1 coordinate 10,664,109, forward strand.
AAAGCGCTATGTAAATGCCGATCATTTACCATTTCTTAGTTGCCATTGATAACAACGTAGTGAACATTGTTTGCAACAAGATTCATACCTGTCAACCTGTACGTTATTGCCGTACAAAGTACGTTTATTATGCATTATAAGACGTTTACGATGTACAAGAAAATCTGTACGGAAAAACGCAAATTTGTCAATTATGGGTTCCATCCGCTATACACCGACTATCACGAAACGGCAAATCAATCAAGTCAAACGAGTTCGCCGCGGTAGCCTCTATCCCTGTATTGTTTTTTTTTATGCTACTGTGCGAGCGGTTTGATGCTACTGTGCGCTTGCGTCTGCCGCCTGGGGATTTCCCACCATGCATCATTCCGATCAAACATGAATTTTCTTTGGATACAATTATCAAGTCACAATGGCCAAACCTGAATCAAAACGCAGTAAGTCATTCTGATCTGAAAAAAATGGCGGGGTTGATTGAGTAGATTTGAAATGCATGTAGTCTTAAAGAACATCGGATTTCATGTGGTAGTTCTGTAGTGAAAGGAATTCCGTCTCTTTTTAGAGAACCGGCTTTTTCGAGTTAACTCATTAAAGAGAGCTGGCTATCAAACGGCTCACTTGCATTGATGTAATATATTACGAATTATTATGTTGTATAAAGAAGTTAAGAAAAAAAGGAAGTATAAAATGAAAAAAGACAGGTTTGTGGTTATCCCTTTAATCAGTATATTACCAACAATAATTTAATGCAGAAAATGAATGAATAATTTGAATAAGAAAATGTATTATTCTACTTAATTATATTTGCATGTATTTTTTCCTTCTACAGTGAACGTCCAAGCTACTTAATTTCTGAACTTCTGTTATAATAAACCCCATTCATGTCGAGCACCTCAGTACCTCACGACAAAATGTTAATTAACAATATATATTATATAACGAAACACATGTACAATATAACATGTTAAACTACACAAATAAGCACGTTTGGGAAAAAATGGTGTAAGATTATTTTGTAAGGGAAAATACGACAGTTTGTAAGGGCATGGAGCCGTGGAGGTTGACAGGTATGGAGACATGGACACACGGAATGGACACATAACAGATTTAATGGGGGGAAAACAAAAAAAAGAAAGTCAGGATAAAAAGGCTTAACGTGTAAATCGTAAGAATAATGCAATTAAAAATATTGCATCATAACAATAGTGCTAGGGCTGCACGATTCTGAGAAAAAAAAGCCTAATTGCGATTTTTCAGAGCAGTATTGCAATTTTGATGAGATTGATTAGATTTCAAAAGAAAAGTGCATTTTCTGTGCTAGTTTTTTGTCCGTGTGTGAGTACCTAACATTTTGTTGCATGACTTACCAGTACATGCGCTCTTTCATGAGTGGCATTGAAAATTAGTTCCGAGGAAAATACTAAGAGCATTATGTCATAAACATGTTTTATTAGGAATACCCGGAATATGACAATATTACAACTTGTTTTATTTTGAAAGGTTTTAAAGAATAACTAATCTTGGAGTAATTTTAGACCCCATTTAGGCATTCAAGGTATCACACTTGTGATATGCTTTAAACTTAAGTAAATGGCGCCCTCTTCTGGACAGCTTTGTGAGGCTCACTTGGGTGTGTGGCATGCAACTTGCAAACTTTGCCTCGCCTTTATTGGCTAGTGCCGTCAAAACTTTCCACTAATTGGCCGGCGCTGTTGAAACTCGAACTGTGACAATTCGGGTTTAACAAACGCTCCATCAATCAAATAGCAAAGGGGATTATAAATCCTTGCAAAAAAATGAAGCCTCTTGCAATGACATGAAAACACTAAGTCACATCCCAATATCGATGAGATTTACGTTAATTGTGCAGCCCTATATAGTGCAATAGCATTTGGCAGCAACAACATTCTCAACTAAGTCAATAAATTGATTAATACCCATTTTCCAACGCAACTGGCAAAATATATTTTCTATTGTCTTGCGTTTGAATAGTTATGATGGCAAAGTTCCCATATTGAGGTAAACACTTTCATAAAAATATGAAAATCAGAATGACTTTTAAATCATTACAACAATTATTTAAATTACTTTTTTTTTTATGTATGTATGTATTTTGTATTTTCACTTTCCATTCTGCATATGTTTCCAGAGTTAAAGAAAAACTGGAAGTGAATTCAATTGAGTGTTTTTTTTTCTTTTCTCTAACAAATGTGCTGTTGAATAACACTAGAAGAGATTAAATGGCTCAACAGCAATATATTTGCTACTTTAATGACTTTAAATGGATGTTGCAATTACACAGTCAACATAGTTTAATTAATTACAGTATAACACAATGTACAATTTTAATGCAGGATAATTAAAATCATACATATTACGAATGTCTTTGGCTATGCTGTAGAATCAATTTATTTTCACACCGATGACAGCATTAGTGCCAGATGTATCTCTGGGGATAATCTTAGCATGGTAGTTAGGCTGGTCTGGCGCAGGTGAGCTGTAGAGAATATGTCTCTAAGTCAAGCTGAATTTAACCTGCTTTTATGCAATGGACTTGAGGCTAAATTCTGCCAATATAACAAACATACAGGCTTAATCCCTCTTTTTTTACTTCCGTGCAATATCCTCAATGCGTGTTTGTGTGTGTGTTTGCGTTTGTGCTACCTGCAGATTACTGAAGCACAATGTGGGTTGACAGACCAATGTTTTTTGGGGTTGTACAGTGTACAGGAATACATTTTTTCTCACTTTTTTAACCCCCTGACTCTTTTACATGCAAGGTAATCGCTGTATTTGTTGTATTTTGAAAACCTTGCGTGGAGCCTGTTGCAGTACAATGCACCTAGGTGGTTTGAGTCATCCTCTCGCAACTTCTCAATACAACACTTCTGAAATAATCTATGCTGTATTTAGGAATGCCTGGAATTTGCCAATTATTATTCTACCACTACAAGATAAAAGTCTTGGGCAGAACCCAGCCATAATGCCTACGGCATCAAGATGTTGTAGGGCAGGGGTCTCTAACCTTTTTCAAGCGGAGAGCTACATTTTGTTACTTGTTAGCAAAAAGGGCATCCAGTTTGATATGGATTTCTAAAAAAAAAAAAAAGACAAGTCATCTTATTTCTGTGCACTTACTCTGTTATTATTGGGTTAATTATTGGAAGTAGAGTGACCTATTTTCAGAAAAAGTCCGCAGGCACCTCAGCTGTCTTGACACCACATTGGAGACGGGCATTTTCAAATATAGACAGATCAATGAATCCAGCAACAAAATTGAAAAAGAAAACCCTAAAAACATCTTAAATTTCGAGACACGTTTTAAAAACTGCAACTATTTGACATCTCTCTGCAACAAAATCGCAACAGAAATTAAACCTTGAAAATCCTTTCTCAAAAAGGTCAGGCAGGCAACAATCACAAAAAGACCCCCTAATGCTTAGAAGAACTGGTTCTTCATTGTGTAGTGCTTTTTTTTTTTTTTTTTTTAACTTTTTATTTCTCACACCAATTTTGACAGAGGTTTGATTCCTCCATCATACATCAACACAAAATATATACATTTGACACACTCATAAATAACAGAAGAAACAACAAAGAAGAAAAAAAATACTATTAATAGAAAGGAAGAATAAATGTTCATACAATACATCCATACAAAAAGAAATATATATATATATATATATATATATATATACATACACACATAAATATATATATATATATATATATATATATAATATATATATATACATATATATAAAATAATAAATCAAAATATACACCCCAAAAAAAAAAAACACATAATAAATAGGGGGAGGTGTTTAGACATCAAGTAAAATTTGTGTGATAGGCTTCCATCTTTTCTCAAATTGGTCAAGTTTCAGTTGAAGTTTTGCAGTGATTTTTTCCATAATGTACATTTGCTTTAATTTGTCTCTCCATTGTTTTATGTCAGGAGGTTGTGGTTTCAGCCAGGACACTGTGATCATTTTCTTTGCTACCAGAAGCATTACCCTTAGTATATATTTCTGTTGACCAGATAGTAATTCTTCTGGCAAAATTCCTATTACGTAAGCCTTTGGGTCCAACCGCAACTCCCAGCCCGTGATTAATTTTATTTCTCTCTGGATACTTCTCCAAAAATTTAATATTACAGGGCAATTCCAGAAAATATGCGTAAAGTCACCGACCCCCCCACAGTTACGCCAGCATAGATTTGAGGTATTTTTATATTTTGAAGTGATAGAGGGTGTATAGAAGAATCGCATTTTTACTTTCCATTCAAACTCCCTCCATGTCGGGCTGTTGGTTATTTTGTGTCCCTCTTTCAATGTTTTTTCCCATTCGTTGTCTTTTATCGCTACATTAGTTTCTTGTTCCCATTTTTCCTTAACTGCCATGTCCTCATTACTGAGATCCATTCTCAGGGCTTTATATAGTTTTGATATAACCCCCTTTATTGATTGTCCTTTTGTATACGATATTAATAATTCCTCTACCTTAGTTGGCTCCTTACATATTTTCCCCCATTCCTCGTGTTTCTGGAGGTAATGCCTTAGTTGCAAATATTTGTAAAAATCATTTCTGGGTAGGTCAAACTCTTGTTGGAGTTGTTCGAATGATTTCATTGCCTGTGCTTCCAATACTTGGGTAATCAACATCAGTCCTTTTTGGGCCCATTTTTGAAACCCTACCTCCATACCCCCAGGTTTAAAGTCTGGATTTTTCGCTATTTTGGTAGCCCTATTCACAGATCTTGATATTTTTAATTTTTTTTGTATTGTTGACCAAGTTTTAATAGTTCCCTTAATCCATTCATTCTGGATTTTTAATTTCTTCCACCTCGTGACTGATATGTATGGTAATGATTCCACCAGCATATTTGGACAAGATCGTTGCTCCATGTCCACCCATATCGCATCTTTGTCTGTAGTAATCCACAAGATGAGTGCTTTAATTTGAGCTGCCCAATAGTAATATTTAATATTGGGTAGGTCTAGGCCCCCCTTTTCTTTAGGAGCTAACAGGGTTTTGTATTTTATTCTAGGTTTCTTGTTTTGCCAAAGGAATTTTGCTATTAACTTATTTAACATTTTAAATGTGGATGCCGGGATCAGAATTGGAAGGGATTGAAACAGAAATAATAGTCTTGGTAATATGTTCATTCTGATTGTTTCTATCCTGCCGATAAGACTTAAGGGCAAAATTTCCCATTTTTCCAAATCTTTCCTTATTTCTTTTATCAACATTCCATAATTTGCATCAAACAGCTGTGTGGAATGTGGTGTAATGGTCACCCCCAAATATTTAAACCCTTTATTTGTCCATTTAAAATCAAACCTTTCAATCACATCTGTTGGACATTTTCCTGATATCATCATTGCTATTGATTTGCTCTCATTATTTGAATACCCAGCTACTTCTCCATATATTTTAAGGCTCTCCAACAGTGGTGGTATTGATAACGAAGGTTCCTTCAGCATTACCAACAGGTCGTCTGCAAACAATGATATTTTATGTTCTGTTCCTCCTTCATCCAATATCCCCCTTATTTGCTCATTTTGTCTAATTGATTCTGCGAGTGGTTCTATGCTTATTGCAAACAAGAGTGGGCTTAAGCAATCCCCTTGCCGGACTCCTCTTTGTGTAGTGCTTTTTTTATTCAAGTTGGCGCAAGGAATTCTTTTTTTTTTTTTTTTTTTTTTTTTTTTTTTTTTTTTTTTTGTAATTAAAAAAAATCTTGAGGCAAAGTAAATGTCCTTCAGTGGGGACTTACTTATTTCTTCCATTTTTCAGCCAAACATTTCCAGGGTTTGAAATCCCAAATAAATCGCTCTCGAGTGAAAGAGAAGGGAGGAAAAAAACTCCAATTTGTAATAAGTTTAAAACTCAGCATTGCACTTTAAAGCCGGCGGACTCAGCTGATGCTCCCATTGAAAGCTGGCAAAACCATGCATCCGCAGTTTGGCCCGTGGCATACAAGTAGAAGTATTTTCAACAAGTTAGCTGATTCAATCGATTAATCGCTATATTTTTTGCAAAATATTTGCAATTTTTTAAAATATATATTAGGAATTCACAAAAATGAAAACTGTGCCTAAACCACCATTAACAAATTCCTGCTCTCAAGGCCCTCCCCTGAGACCTTTTTAACGAGTGACAAAGCAGATCCGCCCTAAAGGGTATGAAAATCAAAGAAAATCTTAATGATCAGATCAGCCAATTAGTGACAATGATGTTAACAATGCATAATAATCTAAAAAACAGTGAGCAATATTAGTCAAATTCACAAACTGGCATCCTATGTAGTCTTCTTTGCAATATTAAAAACTGAATAAACTTGTCATACATAAATCCCTCGCTTAGGAAAGATGTCCTTGCGACCACATCCTAGTGAGTGTGATTGTAATTGCCTTTGAAGGCATGTCCATTACCCTTTTTTTAAAGGTACAGTAATCCCTCAATTATTGCGGTCAATGGGGAACAGACCCCCCCCCCCGCGAAAAGTCAAAATCCGCCAAGAAGCGTTGCACCCTCATAAAGAAGCCCCTAAGGGTCATACTCACCTCGCGATAATGTCCTTACTGACTTGACACTAGAGGTAAGATCGAGCCTGAAACATCAAGCCCAACCCGGCCTGTGGGTGTTAAAGCCCAGCCCAACCCAAACCCGACATATTAAACTGATTTGAGGGCTCAGGAGAAGGAAACTGTTTTTGGCTGATTACGCCCCCTGCCACTTTGTGTCCAATGCGCGCAGGTTCCGACGATCAAATGCGCGCTGCTTCAATCCTCCAGAATGAAAAGGAAACTGAACAAATGAGAAGTGGATATTTTTTTTAAGTCAGCAAGAGAGGAGCCCGGCTGAAACCCGATCTAACAATCGACATTTTAGGCCCGCTCTGAATTTCAGGCCCGGGCCAAGATCTCACCTCTACTTGAGAGTGTACGACTGTAATAAAATAACAACTATGGATCAACAAATAAAAACACAGAATTGCAGTTGAATGAACGGTCTATATTGTCATTACACAAAAGTACGAAACGAAATTGGTGGGCCTTTCCTTTCAGGGTAAGAAAGCGATTTAGAGAGCGGCTGGCTAGCTGCGCGCTCGCATCGCGTATTCTTGAGTCCAGAAAGATCTCTATGATGATTAAAATACAACAGTGCCAAATGTTGCGGTTTCCCACGTATTGTAACGCCAGGTCATCCATTCCATGGGTAATGAATCTGGCGTTGATGAAATCCAGGCCTGGGAGGGATAGCCTAAGAGAGTTGTCAGCCTGGCCGTAGCAGTAGGCAGGATTTTCAGCCCCGCTATCAGCTTTTCTCCCAGTGCCGCCTCTGTTGCTTCCAAATTCCGGTAATAATCCACTGACAACCTGCTTGTGATCAGCATTTCTTTGCACTTTCCTGACTTTTCCCAAAGTCCGATTTAATTGATTAATTTATTATCAAAGTAATGAGCCGCTGAAAGCTGTCTGATGCTAAGCTCCGCAGTTTGGTTTGGTGGCCACTTGTGCGTTTGACTGACTCCATACACCAGCCTATCACAGTTTTTTAAACATGGTCACGCCCACCCAAGACGTTAAGCCCTCTCTAACCTGCCCCTGTGATAACATTTGCTGTCTGCTCAGAACACAATGCATGATACGTTCATATCATTGACGATTAAGACAATTTAATTCCATTCAGAATCCGCAAAGCAGTGAACCAGTGATAACCAAAGCATGAAGTAACAGGTGGTCTCTGCAAATAATTTTGGGTAGTATTGCCTATCCTTCACACTTTCTGACAAAGCTGGTTGTTTTTTTAGTGGATCAATGAAAACCAGCAAGGCAGCAAAAATAGTCCGGCCAGCCGGCACCCTTTCGCCTCAGTGGGGTTTATAATTTAACACGACACCGCTTGCATATAATGTCGCTTTTGTCTAGTTGTGTTCCGCAGTCTACAATGCAGCAGGTGAAATGTTTTGACGCATTTGTGTTTGAATGAGAAGCATACTGTTTACAAAGGCCTGTGCAAGTGCGTGCATCTGCTTAAAGTGTCCAGGCAGAAACAGAATATTGCTTCTTAGTTCCGCTACACAAAAAAATGTTTTTATGAATTTGTATTTTTATGTAATTGAAATTTGAATGTTTATGAATCAATTCTTTCATGCCAGAAAGGCAATGTGTCCCCCCAACCCTACTCTCGTGTTGGCAATAAATTTAAACATTGCCTAAAATTTAGCTCGCCTCACGTTTGATGTGACATGGATCACAACATACTTATTGCAACAAAATTTTTTAAACCAAAGATGTCGTTTTGGCCATTCCGGACCCAAACTTTTTGGGTGCTGAAAATACGGCAAATCCCTCATTTTAAATGGTTGAAAAGCGGAAGAGAAATAAGGTGGGGCGAGAGGCTGAGGAGGAGCTGGGAAGGGCTTTAATCAAGGAGCTGACAAAGAACCCATGGGCAGCTCCAGCGCTCCTCTGTGGAGAGAAGAACCTTCAAGTGTGATGTCCCACAGAAATCAATCAATATACATGGGGCATGTTTAGCCAGGGGGCCAGAGTTGACGTGTATCATTTTTCTCTGTATTACAAGTCCACAGTTTATTGCGGCACCAACAAAGAAAAAAAAATCCCAGATGGAGAAACTGCACTTCTTCAGTAATGTGCATCAGTCGAATGCGTTTCCATACACAAGTAATTCAAAAATGAAGGGATTATCCAACACTTTCAATCAGACTATTCACTGTCAGACTAAGACCATAATCGGATCAGAGCGAGTGTTAACGTGGCTTCGCATGACTAAAATACCAACAATAGTCTGATTTTGACCCACAAATTTTACAAAAGCACAACTATTTTTCTAACTGGATTTTGACTCACCTTTCATATGCTTTGCCTCTACCTATCACGTCATAATACATAAAAATAATAACAGTTACTTATGTTTATAGGTGCCCCCTGCTTTCACATTGTCAAGAAATAGTAACAAAACAAAACTTGCAGCTCCCCTGACAGAAGCAAAGAACTTTTTAGCGATTCGTCAGCCCATGTATGGATTTCTGGATCTTGTTAGTCTGCTGTTGACCCACCAGCATGTGCTCTGTCCATCAAATAAAACTATTAGGATTGGACACTTGGTATCTTTACTGAAGCCGTTGGAGAGGTGATCAGGCTTTGGTGTTGATTTAGTTGATGTAGAAATGACAGAATTGGTGTGGAAGTGTAATCAGCCTGCGTACGCTTTGTGTAAGCCTCTGCAATAGCTTTATTCAATTCTAAGATAAAATGCAATGAAAATCACAACAAATAAAATGAAATAAGTGTATGAATGTATCAATGTTTTGGGGGGGAAATTAGTGTATTAGAATGGGCTTAAAGAAATGGGTTTTTCATTGTCTTTTTTTTTCACATATTCAATCCGTCATTTATGTGTGAAAAGGGCTTTTCAAACACATCTTTGCAATTCAGAGGAGCAGTATGACAGGGGGGAGCAGGCTTTGCTTTTCTCAAATTTCAATTATTATGGTCAGAAAATGCTAATTGGATGAATGATTCTCATAATATCCCAGTGTGGCAAATTTAAAAGCAACTTGACAATCTGTGATAGATCATGGTGTGGATCCTTCCTTCTTTTAAAAAAGGGATACGCGTTGCAGCTGAACATACCCCCAAACTACGGCTTCAAACGCATCAGGTCTCAGATTTGTGTTGTAAATAAAAGAACACAGTGGGGTGACACGGACCACATTGGGACTGCCCTTCCCCCAACTCCCTCTCCTCCAATCACACACTATATCTCCCCTGCTTGGCTGACCATGCAGGGATGCTTGGCTTAACCTGAAAAGCCAAGGGTCAGGTCTTAAACCCTGGTAATTAAAGAAATAATTCTCGATCACCACGTTTCTGAATTGACTGGTCGCGATTTAGCTAGATACATTTGCTGTGTTTTTTCCAGCCAAAACATTTGTGTAAACCCCTGCCGTCTGTTTGCTGCATTCCGCTGGGAATATGCCATAACCAATTGAACAATGCTCACCAGCAGCTGCAGACTTAAGTTGTGCTCCCTTTGTACATATTGTTTGGAAAGCTGTGGTTTTGGTGTCTAGCCTTGCAAGTACCTTGTTTAGTGTCCTTCATGCACCCGGTCTTTGGGATTTCAAGTTTTGATATTATACAGTTTTCGAAAATATTGTTGTTGAAACGTTTTCAAGTCTGACATTTATTTTACATCTTTTTTATAATCACATTAAATTATGACTTGTAAAATAGAGGAATACAACTTAAATCATCCCCAAAATAATTGGAAATATTAATAAATACCTCATTGACACAATTCACTGAGCCACCCTAGTACACTAACTCGTACAGAACAGAAGTTTCTATTAGGTATTGTAGATTTAAAAGGACTGTGTCTCCTGACTTTTCTAGGAACTTGACAACATCTTTGCAATATGGTGATGTCCAAAGCATGGTCAATAAAGTTCAGAGAGGAGTTAATTTTACTTTATTGGCAAGGAAAAGTTATAAAAGATGGTAAAAGATACAATTATTAGCATAATCTGAAAATATAAAGTGAAAATGCTACCTGTACATTGTAACAAAAGGTACTGTCTGCAACAACTGTGGGATACTTGATGCGAATGTTGGAGAAAATCACACATGTCTGAGGGACCTATTCAGACATAGTCAGGTTTCATCCCAGATAGTAAGACGCACACTTCCAATTTGGCATCAACCCCTTTGACTGCAGAAGGCCAACTGTGCCATGCCCCCACACACCCTAATCTGTTTTAGCTGTGTAATTTTCAACTTTTCACCAAGTTGCCAAGGTCACATGTTTCCGGATTATGTGACCATTCAAAATAGCGACTACTGTGGATTCACGTAGCAATTATGAGGACAAGCACATATTTACCACTGCGCCGAAAGAAAATGCGTTTGAGGGCTGTGTCGTGTAAAATGTGAGACCTAAATTTCTAGACAACAGCACTAGGGCAACCATCATTAGGAAATAGCGCTAGATTGCAACACAGACGCGGAAAGTCTTTTTATGTTGTCATTGGTGGTTAGCATGGCAACGGACCAACTTTCATTTGCCTTATTACATTATCCATGATTTAAGTGACCCCAGCAAAATGACAATGACGATGCGGAAAAAGAACACTAGCGATTTTAATTGGTAACTTTGATTGCTGGTTAATTCAGATATATAAATTTAAGACTTCATTTGTGATTGCAAAAGTTGAATTATCCCGAGAATTGAGTACACATTGAAAAGGTCCTGTCAAACGTCCAATTTTGCTCCTGTTATGTATTATATGTAAACTGTTAGTAAAAACACAAACCAATTTTTTTCTCTAGAACCGGGTTACTAAATATTTAAAACGTCATCGTGGATGTTTTGTATTTAAAGCCCATTATTTATGAAAAAGGACCGCTTGCAATTTTCCTCTGTTCCCTGCACACCTGAGGAAAGGAGGTCGACAGATTAACGGACGGTCCGATTAACTGCGCCAATATTTGGGAATTTGACCGAGATCAATATCTGCATTGTTTTTCTATTCAACGGGCCGATTATTAAGTCTCAGTTGCTGCTGAGAAACTCTCTCCCTTGCTCCTACTACTGTCTTCCCCTCCTATGCAGAGCCCCTAAAGCACGAACAATGAGAACGGCAGCTTACCTAACCTGTCCCGACATTTCCATAATAGGAAAGTGTGTTTGCGATTAAGATATAGTGTGAAAAGTGTATTTTACTTGTTTTAGAGAGGCACGTTCAGCTGGAGACTCATGTATTAGCTATTTTAATAACATCAGTTAGTTACTCAAGCGTGTGTGTTAGAGACTGAAAGTATAACAAGCACGCTAAAGTAGGAGGCTGATTGATTAGCTGTTACCATAACAGATCTTCAATCCGGCTCTAAAACAGGAGTGCCCATACTTTTCAATTTGCCAGCTTTGTTGAAACAACGATGCACTTTTTAATTTAAGTGAAGTCATGTTTGTTGCATTGACATTTTTTTCTGTATTACAAAAAAATCAGGGAGCTATCAAGCTTTTTATTTACCTTACACAAGTTACTAGTAAGCTTCATTCTATTTCCTGGATTGTGTGTTTTTCGTTTAAGTGAAAGATTAGTCGTGTTAGTAGTGTTGACATTTTAAATTTACTGTAAAACGTTTTAAGAGTTTTTTTTAGTTGTGATATACCTTTATATGAGTGGCCTCTAAGCCAAATTTTATTTCCTGCACTGTTAGTTTTAAGTTTAAATAAAACATTATTTTTTTGTTGTGTTGATAATGTAATTTATTTAGTGTAAATAGACTCAGAGAGCTATTAAAAGTTTTTAGTGGATAACTTGGAGACACTGCAATATTAAATAGTTGGAGTGCAGATTGAATGTACCGGTAGTAGTGTGTTTTCTTCCTTCATGCCCCAATCGACTTCGGACTAAAGCATTTCACCTTATGAAAAAAATCAGCTGTGCACATCTGTTCCTTAGCCTGATTTGTTATTGATCCACGATCTTGTTTTTTTTTTTTTATTCTGTTAACCCAAAGACATTCTATTTTGTCATTTTAGCAGGCCAATGAAGCACTCCACCACCAGCACCAATTAGTGGGAAATAGCCTCTTGCCTTTGCTCACATCTGGAACAGACCCGCCTGATCAGAAACCGGTGCTTCCAATAGTGCTTGACCAGAAACCTCCAGTCAGTGCCGCAGAACTTCTCAAAGACAATGTGGCCAGCGGGACAGGGGTAGGAGGTGGCGGAGGACCTCCACCTGCTGTGGTCAAAAAAGAACCCAAATCAAGGACTCCATTCATTTGCGGCTATTGCAACAAGGCTTTCCGGGACAGCTACCACTTGCGGCGGCATGAGTCCTGCCACACCGGCGTTAAGATGGTTTCGCGGCCTAAGAAGACACAAGTAGCTCCCACGATGGTGCCAATCATATCCACTGTACCTCGAGATAATGGTGGAAACCCTTCATACATTACTACTGTAGCTGGTATTTTGACAACAGCCACCACATCAACGGCAACAGGCACAGGGACCATGACTCCCATGCAACACCAACAGCAAAACATCCCTAAGAAACCCCCAAAACCTGTGAAAAAGAACCACGGCTGTGATATGTGTGGAAAGGCTTTTCGGGATGTTTATCATCTGAACCGTCACAAGTTGTCACATTCTGATGAGAAGCCGTTCGAGTGTCCCATCTGCCATCAAAGGTTCAAAAGGAAGGATCGGATGACATATCATGCACGCTCACATGATGGTGGCGTTCACAAGCCTTATATTTGTTCAGTTTGTGGGAAAGGATTCTCCAGGTATGTAAGATCGTGGTATATGTTTCTTTTTTAGAAATATGGCTCACATTTGAAATAGTCTACTAAAATGTCTGCAATGAATACAATTTACTTGAATAAATGAGTGGGTCCCATTTTCAAAATGTTATTACATTGGTATTTTTCAAGTCAGCGACAATTACCATGAATCCCAGACTAACAGACAATACTTTTTCGCTATATTTTTAACACTCTGGCTTTAAATATGATGCAGCCTTGTATATATTTTCTTTTTTTCAAGGAAGATGTGTTCTTTTCCCAAAACACATGCGCTTTAAATCCATAACATCGCAGTGACGCCTAAAAACATTAATGACACTCTTTGAGAGAAAGCAGTCCATGTTTTTGCCAACATTATTCATATACACAACAGGAAAAAAATGCGTGATTCGGTTGTACTTATTATTTAACACGTACTTGAAATATTTTTACTTTTTCAATTGTAATTGGATCGGGCTTTAAAACCCGCGGGTTTGGCTCGCACGTTTTTTGTTTGTTTGTTTTTTTAGGCCCGAGTTTACCTCTAACTCCTTAATTAGGAATATTTACATGGCTCTTCCTGAAAAATAAAATAACCTGCACTGTATGGTGTTTTTTTGTTTTTTTCCATTAGATATTGTGACCTGTAATTTGTACTCAACTAGGGAAGTTGAAAATATTTAGATTATATATATATATATATATATAATTTTTTTTTTTTTTTTTTTTTTTTTTTTAATGAAACAACTTGAATTATGGATGCAATGCTCTCATTATGTATGTTACTGTATTGAGAATCCAATTACATTAACATTCAAAAGTCAAGAGTGGTTATCTTTATCCTCTGAAAAGAAAAGTGATGGAATTTATCATTGCTCCAGGTAGTTCTTAACTGCACCAAATGTCATCTTTTTTAAATTTACTATTATGCATTTGGTATGTTTTTGTGTGTTATATGTTGAGCACATTGCAAATGCTGCCAAGATGCTACTTTTACTTTGAGTTATATTTTAACCCATTTAGCAAATGTGGGTTACACTTACTCATTTGAGTGAGCCTCAACTAAAGTGAGCTGACATAATTGTCCGTTGTCTTGCTGCTACAGTTACCCCAAAGACCTTGTGAAAAGCTGGGACAAAAAAATAGAACAATGATTCGATTTGGCAATAGTTTGTATTCTTGCTTGTGTTTTTTTAATCCGTCATTTTTGGTTGAACTACACAATTACAGCGACTTCTAGTGGTCAAATATGACTGTCCATGCAAGTTATGGATTTATCTAACACTGATAAATTGATTGATTTGATTTTCATCTTTATTTTTTATATATTATCATCTTTAGATGCTGTTTTGTGCTAAGATGTTTGAGAACTGTGGAATGTTTTTATGAGAACTTTTCTTCTTGAAAAGTCGATTTTGCCCAACCTCACTGACACCTTAGCTCCGGTGGCCCGCAAGTAAATTGAATCTGAGACGCCTGAACAAGATTTTTTCCAGTCCATCTTTGAATCCACTAACAGTTTAATTACTGTTGTTTTTTTAAAGGTGTTGATAGCTTTTAATTTAGTTTGTTTCTATCATTCTATGCAGGCCTGATCACCTAAGCTGTCATGTTAAGCATGTCCACTCCTCAGAGAGACCGTTCAAGTGCCAAGTAACGGTAAGTAAAGGCAACATCATCATCATTAATTTATTTTTGTAAATTTGTAGTTGCTGGTAGTTTCATGTACTATATAAACATACATTAATTCAACATGCAAATGTAAATGGTCTGCATTTATATAGCGCTTTTCAAATCAATGACGACGTCCCAAAGCGCAGTACAATGTGCTTCACACTTTTTCCTGTAACACACTAACTAACTTATAGCAGCGTCAGCCATGAAAGGCAACTACCTGCTATCGGGGCATTAGGTATTCAATGTCTTGCCTGAGGACACTTCGACATATAACACAGAGGAGCTGGGAATCGAACTTGCGACCTCTTAATCCCAAGACAAACGTTTTACCTCCTGAGTGAATGCCAACCTTATCAAAGTCTTATTTAATGCTTTTCTGTGTAAGGAATTCCATTTTACATAACTGGCACGTGTCTCTGAAAGGCCTTACTGCATGATTTTAATACATTTTCACAGTTTTATATGGCTTCAAATTCTTAGTGTAAAATCGAAAGTTTTGTTGTTACTGGAGTAATTAGCTATGAAAGTCCTTAAAAAGTGCTTGAATTTGGCTGTGAAAAGGGTGCACCCACCCTGTATAATAGTATAAATTATTTAACACTGGGTTGAAGTCATTTTTAGCAAGCAAGATTAAGAATCAACTATTTTCACAATGCCCTCTTTAAACAATTTCTGTAACAAAAATTTTCTAAGCCTTCTGTCTATTGCTCGAAACTTCAATCGCTAATCTACGCACGGTTTTTATTTGTTATGAATAGTTTAAATCTGTTCCTCCTGTCCCTTCAAATGTTCCTGTCAATATGTCCCATCAAGGAAGTGTAAAATAACTCAACAAAATGCCTCCCCTGAACTAAAATACTTCAATTCTTTGTATTTGGCAAGGCATGGCTATTAGCTTTTTTGGCAGATGCCAGCACTCAGGTGAAAACAAATGGTCCTGCCACCATTCAACCCTAAAAAAGTTAAAATTACACTAAGTCAGTAGGATTATTATTTAGCAATCTTAATAAGTGTAACTCGTATACTATAAGGTCAAATGAAAATATATGTTCTTCATAATGTTCCGTATACCAGCTTCGATAGCATCAATATTTTTCCAAACCATTTTCCCCTTTTTACAATTACACTTGCTTTACAAATGGTGGTAAATCCTCTGCATTTATATAGAGCTTCTTAAGTCACAGAAGACCTCCCAAAGCGCTTTACTATGTGCTTCACATTTACCCATCCGCACGCACACACACACACTCATGACAGCCATGCAAGGCACCTACCGGCTCGGGGCATAAGGGATTCAGTGTGACACTTCGACATTTACTCGGAGGAGCCGGGAATCCCATAACATTTATGGAACATTTATGTACTTGCGTAATCTTATGTATATGATGAAATGCAAAATACTATCTGATTTTATTATTGCGGTTTTTAGCATTCATGAGCCAGTATCTTGCTTAGTTTGAGGAGGCGTTCTCTTTTGTCTTTTAGGCCTGTACATCTGCTTTTGCAACCAAAGACCGTCTACGCTCGCATATGATCAGACATGAAGGCAAAGTGACATGTAACATCTGTGGCAAAATGCTAAGTGCTGCTTACATCACAAGTCACCTCAAGACTCATGGTCAAGCCACCTTCAGCAATCAATGTAACAACAAAGGTAGGTAGTCACTTAATATTCCACATCTTAATATATGGACATATACCGCATGCAGTGATTTAACAAGACATTGATCTAAAACTAAGATAATTACTAATGTCGGCATTCATGATGTTGTATCAAACCTTTCTTTGGGTTACCCCCCTTCCAAATAAAATATTAGCTTTGCAAGTCAGCTACAAAATGAGCTTTATACCGACAGTCACAGTTTGGTTTGCGGTTACATCAAAAGTCTAGTCTCCAGCCTACAGCAACTGCTGGTGTGATTGCATAATTTGTTTATTTAAGGTCACGGTACTCAATTGACTGGCAGACTCCTTCTACCAGTAAAATGCACAAGG
Organism: Urocampus carinirostris; assembly: GCF_059441175.1. Taxonomy (NCBI): domain Eukaryota; kingdom Metazoa; phylum Chordata; class Actinopteri; order Syngnathiformes; family Syngnathidae; genus Urocampus; species Urocampus carinirostris. Next base: position 10,681,112 of record NC_142358.1, read on the forward strand.
TCAATAAGATTCAGGCTAAGTAGTGTATCTTCCTGACTTTAAGGCACACCTAAAAAACATTTGACCAGACATTTGAGAATGCGCCTTATAACCAGATGGGCCTTTTATACTGCAGAAAATGCTTAATAAGATTGCTAATGCATACACTAATTATAGGTATGCGTGACAATATGGGTGTTAATGGTATACTACCTCATTTGTGCAAGATGGATCAGTCTATAAAGATTGGTGACGAAAATCGCAAAACTTTATATGCATTGGGAATCTAACCTGAGTAGTGGCAGTGCCGAAATTTAACCACTAAACCAGCAGTGGTACAGATGACATACAATAAGGCATTGCAGTCTATCTGATTATCACACTATTTTTACTTACAGTGCCAGAAATACATATTTGCACTTTGTCTCCACTTCTTCATTAACGAATATTTGAGAACGGAGAAAACAGAAAGTCCTTATGTGCATAGTATATATATATATATATATATATATATATATATATATATATATATTAAACCGCAATGCTATTGATATACAGGGGAAGAAATGGAACGTATGTGATTGCAGAACAAAATGCACTATGTAAATCAGTGTTTCTGGCATTGTGAACAAACATGGCGTGATTATAATATAAGCTCTGCCTTTTCATATATTATATGTCCCAGCCCTCTCACTGCCACGACTTGGGTTCAATTCCCATTGCATGCATAAGTTGATTTTGATCAGTGACATTAATCTATTCTTGCATTATTATTTATACCGTAAGTGTATAAAGAGCCCAACGGTTACACATGGTAGCTGTTATTGTAGTCTCAATGACTTACACCTTATAGTCTAGTGCGCCTTTTAGTGCAAAAAACGTTTGTTTTTTTCTCTTTCTCATTAAAATGTAGAACATGATTTCGGCTGGAGTTTTATTAAAATAAAAATATTCACCTATGGGGGCAAGATGTCAATTTTATGGGTATTGTTTTAGGGTGTGTTTAAGCTGACTTATTTGAAAGTCATGCTTTTTTGCATATATGAAGGCATTTTGGTATTGTGAAACGGTCGCTTCAGAAAAATTACAATAGATTGCGTTACTGCAAAACTGCTCAATCAGAGGGGCTTCGTCGACTTGTTCTTGGCATGGCGCCAATTTTTTATTTTTATTTTTTATTTTTTATTTTTTCAAATCACTTTGGCAGGCTGTGGACAAAAGCCTGCCAGGTGGCCGGTCAGTAGATTGCTGCTGGAAAGCCTGCTTACTGTATATTGAATTTATGATTAACCCTAGCATTGTAAAGCTTTCCAATACCGTGGTCCTTCAATTATCGAAAATGAACCCAGTAGAAACCTTTATTTATTTTTTTACAATTATTGTCCAACTTATTACTCTGTTGTACCCCGAAACCAAAGAACAAAATTATTTTACAGGTTCCCTAAAAACATCTGAGTAGCCCACGGACAGCTTCTGAAAACGAGTATTGCTGGGCCATCGTTGTGTTTCTTAAAAAAGTTTTAAATTTAATGACAGCAAATTAAGGCCTTGAAAATGTTTTGATTTTGTTTTTTACTAGTCTTAAATTTAAGTCAAATGTTTGAATTTTCCCTCTCTTGTCTGCATGATAAAGATAATAACTGTATAATAAGTAAACTAACAAATTATGCAACATTGTGTTGTAAAATGATTTTTCATTTCTCCGACTATCGATATCTGACCGATAAATGCTATGTGTTGGTCAAAAAAAAAATCCAGATTTTCACGTTTTTGAAATGCAGCAATGTGTGTGCTTTACGTAGAGTCGGGGGGGTGGAGTTTTTGTAATTGGTCCCTTTCCCTTGATGGCGGCAGCTCGCGAGTAACCTCGACTCCTTGTCGAGTCCGTACCAGACACCAACCCCTGCGTGGTCTTTCTCACGGCCGCCTCAGTTCCACCCTTAATACAGGTTGGGTCGAGGGGCAGTCCCTTCTCGGTGCGAGTGCGGTCCAGCTGCTATTGCAACTCAAATCTCAGCATCTGGGTACACAATACCTTCCCCGTTCCTTCGTCCCACGGCTTTAAAGTCCCCGCCATCGCGGTAGGGGTCCGCCACAACTCTATGCCCGCCTCCTTTGTGTATGCCAGAATAGGTGCTAGATTGGACTCAAATTTCATTGGATGTTGTCTTAAAAAGTTCTGAAAAAATCTTAAATTTGAATGGAAAAATCCATGTGGAAGCCTGTAAGTTATTTTAAGAATGCGTATCAAACGGGTAACCTTTCTTGCTAATCAGTAACAAGTAACCTTCTAAAGTAGCCTTTAAAAAGGTTGGGCAATTGTCGCCGTTCTCACTTTACATCACAGGTGTCAAACAGGCGGCCCGCGGGCCAGATCAGGCCCGCTAAGGGATTTAATCCGGCCCGCGAGAAAACACTCAGAGAAGCGCAAAAGAAAAACAAGCTGCAGGTTGAAATATGTAAACTGGAGGTTGCCAAAGCCAGGTGCCTCTCACAAAGACACTGTACTTGTATTTATCTCTCTCTCTTCCACCCCTTTTCTCCCACTCTGTCTCTTTCTCTTTCACTCTCTGTGTCTCTTTTTCTCTTCCTTTGCTGGTCTTTGTGTCTTTCTGTCTGTGTTTATTAACCTCTTTTGCTCTAACTTTTTTGCTAAAACCTTTTTTCGTTTTCTCTTTCTTTCTTCATACCCTTCGCGCTTTCTTTTCTCTCCTTCTGTCTTTCTATTTCTCTTTGGATCTCTTTCGTCCTCTCCCTTTCTTTTCCCCCTCTCTCCCATTTTTTATCTTTTGTTTCTCACACTCTCTTTTTCTTTCTTTGTTCCGCCCTCTCTCCTTTTCCTTCCCTCTTTCTATTATTTCTTTATCTCTCTTTCTTTCTCTTTAGTCTACTAGTCCGGCCCCCGACAGAATGTTTGTTCTATTGTGTGGCCCTCGAGTTAAAATGAGTTTGACACCCCTGCTTTACATTAAGTTCCAAAATGTGCTTGTTAAAGGAATTATTGTACGTATAAAGATTGTTATTGAATTAATTCAAAAGAAAACATTCAAAGTGCTCTCCCAAATATGAAAATTTGTTACCCTTTGCCTTCATCTCTTGGCTTAAACTCATGATCGCAGTCCATGCATTAAAGTGCGTGCGTTACTTAGACGGATGGGCTTAAGTAAAATCTTTTTATTTCATCTATTTTGGGGTTTGGGTTGGCTTTTGGACCGTATCTGATACAGGCCTTTTCTTACTTTCGCCATTGTCATGCTACACTAAGAAAACACTGACTAGAATTAAATCGTCCCCCTTCTCCCTCCCTCTTTTCTGCTTCTTATCGTGTTGCGCGTCCCGAATCTCTCTGTTAAAAGTAAGATAAATGTAAATAGGCGTGGTGGGGAAACAAATATAAAGGCTCTTTGAACTCAGTTTGGCATTGTTAACACATACTTAAAGAGATGCTATTCTACTTTCAACTTTTTCAGGGCACCTTAAATGAAGCACCCACTTAAACTTTTCAAACTGTCCAAAGTATAACACCAACCAAAGCCTCCCAGATGATGGCACTGTTGCCATGTGTTTTCATAACCCGTCATTGTCTTTTATTTTTGAATAGGCATAAGTGATTGGCAGTGGAACCACTCAGGGCCACGAAAAGGTAATCCAGTCCTGTAGTTAGTAGCTGAAACTCCTAAACCTGCAGTTAGAAAGTCTGATTAACACAAGTGGCCAGTTTTTAGTTATATTACTGCATTTCTCTATGAAAACATGTATCTTGTCAGCGGACTGGTGAAATGATTTTGTATTTTGTTTTAGTGGGCGTTATATTCAAGTTCATGAAGCAGGATCACTAGATTATTTAAATTAGCAAAAAACTGGACCATTACACAGGCTAAATGCACACCACCTGACTGTTGATGATTGTATGAATCCGGCTTATTAAAATCTGTATTTGTCTGAAAAATACTACAATAAGTGTTATATGTATCGTTGATGAATAGGGACACATGTGCCCCACAAGCTTCGAATTCCTGCTACTTTGATGTCTTGGCGTTTACTCAGAATTAAAGATGTCCTTGCAAAATACAATCTAGTAACAGTCATGAAGTGTTCTGTTCATCTAGCCTCTTGCACATAGATCTGATGATGTATTCTACAATGTAATATTGGTAAACTTATTTTTAAACAATCAGTTAGCTGTTTAGTCTATTGATCCTGCTTTTTGAATTTACTCCATAGGTGATTTGACGGTAGGAGAGATTTTAAATAACTCCTTCCAAGTCCTAATTGACAACTCTCACAAAGGTAGGTTTCTCCACAAATATTACTACAGATGGCATAATGTTGAATTGATTTATTGACATTTTCAGTTTTCCCAAACAACGGTGCTGATAGGACTATCTGCTTTACTGTTGGGAAGTTCTCACCGAAATGACATACCTTTTTATTTGTCTTTGTTGTATCATAGACACCAACAACGTGCACCCCAACTCGGCCACAACAACAGCGGTCAGCAACTCCTCACCCATCACCTCGGCTATGAACCGCTGCGGTAATGCCAGCAATCCAGTCACGATTGCCGCTCAGATGAACATCACTACCAGCACAGTCAACATTACCAACCCGGTCAACCTGCAGCACCCGGTCACCATCACAGGCCCTGTGAACCTAGCCTCTGTCAACATTCCCACAACAGCCCACATGAATATTGCTCACCCTGTGGCCATCACCACCCCAATGCCCATGAATATCACGGGTCCAATTAACATTGCAATGAGGTCCATGGAGAGCATGCCTTTTCTTTCCCAAGTTTTGCCATCCTCACCTCCTTGGTAGACTACGCTGTCCAGATGCTGAGTCACTGGTGAGACTGTACCTGCATAATCATTGATGAAACGGTCAAATCTTAGTATAATAATATTTTTGGTGGATTGGCAAGATTGAAAGTATGCACACCGTCCTGAATAATCTTACGATAAGCGATAACCTATGTTGATTTTAAAATGCATAATTTAGTGCAATTTTTTTAATTGATGGAGGGAAATGCATGAAAAAATGGTTAACTCAGTGCTTTACGAATCACTCATGAATTCATCACATTGATGTAAAATGATGTAAATCATATACAGTATTAGATCCAAAGCTGCCCCTGTCTATTTTCAAAACAATACACCTCTTCCTAGAAGTAAAATATTCGCAAGAATTTCAAGAGACTTTCCCGGTAGATACCTTTTACACAAAATAAAGGTTTGTTACCTGTATCTTCCAGTGGGGCATAACTAGAGCAGATGATAACTTATATTGGCCAGTGTCCTATTTGAATGAGTGTACTCATTTTTTAAACTTCCATGTAAGCAAAATATTTATACCAAAGATTTTTCAAGCACCATGTTTCCCTTTAAAATTTGATATTTTAAAAATTTGGTTATAAAAGTCAACCATGACATGTCATAAAGGATTCACATTTGTGAATTTTCCTTAGGGGATGAATAAAGTATCTATCTATCTATCTCTATCTATTAGTAGCTGTGTTAGCTTGTGTAAAACGTTGATTAAAAACGCATCGATTTTCAAATCATTTCCTACCTACGTTTAGCCAATCAATAACACTATGTAGTAAAGGTATTTTATCTTCAAATGTATCTTTCAACAAGCATCATGGCCCGTCGTTTCTAGGCATGCTTGGGCGATGTTGTTGGTGCTGTGGTTTGTCGAAAAAGTGTCAGGAAGCCACTAGGGAGTGCCAAAGAGTCACATGCAGCTCCTGAGCTGCTTGTACACAGAAGCAGATGTTTATCGATTTTGTTGGTGTTTAGTGGGGGTGGCTTGACACAAAACCTAGCTAAAAACACTCCCAAAGGCCTAAAGTGCAACTGTGCAAATGTTCACTAAAACTGGTTCTGCCTATTAGGAGTGTATAAGAACACGCGCGCAAATCGGGATTTTTAAAATAAGTTTGGATAGATTTGGATACATTGGATAAATATCCATTTTAAAAGTTCGGTCTAAAATACATTGCAAAAGAGCTGGTACATTTTGAACATGATACAAGAACCAACAACTTGTCTTGGATTTTTCCCTGCAGACACTATTGGTTGTATTTGACAGAGTTGCTACTTGGGTGGGTTCAATTGTTGCTCCAGAACAACTGCACCTTTTAGCATTAATGTTACTTCCTTAGCTTGACACGCAGTTTTCCAGTTAGCCTCCGTTAGCAGCCAGCTAGCCTGTTGTGTCCATTGGTTTATTCCCGCCCTGGTCCGTATTTGTCGCTGTAGCCACTTTTCCTTATTGTTTGCCCTTTTGTTGTACCATTATTATATCCAGCTGTGACGCACCGCTTTAACATTCTTCACAAAAACTACAAAAACTTTGCTTCGAACACTCTCGAGCTCTTTGACTAATCAACACGCAAAACAATATGACCATAAAATATTCATAGATTTCATGCAAAAACCATGTAATATTCACTCTCATTTTACATGTTTAAGAATTTTCGGATTACTTTTAAAAATGCCTATGTTCCCTCGCAATGCCAAGACAAAAGCTACGTTTTTTGTTTGGTAGTTGCTGTTTTAAGCATTGCTCAAAATTCTCATACTTTATTTATTAATTTTTTTTAACTGCCCCAGCTCTTTGGGAATTCGAAATGCAACAAATTCAAAAAGCAACGACATATTTTTTACTGGAATAAAAACTCGTTTGGCTAAATAGATATCTAGGACTGTTTTATCTGTATATGGTTCATGTAAAACACCACATTCAACGTCATTGTAATGCATTTATTTTTTGCACATGGCTTCATTCAAATTAAGAATTTTATATCAAAATAATTTGTAAAACTGTATATTCCTACATTATAGTACAGTTTATAGTCACTGGTATGATCATTATTAATTTAGGTGTATTTACCTATCATTACATTGTTGCAGGTACACTTTGACCTTTTTTCCTTCTTTTACCTTTTAACATTCTTAACTAGTGCTGTCTAATATAAAGATCCGTAGTTGGTGCAACTTTTGATTCAAAGTTTCTGTTTTGGCAGCAATGTCGTTTACCTTTGGAGAAATATGCTTGTTAGCTGGCACAATAGAGCTTATTTCTCAAATAAAACGTGGACAGCATTCCTAGTTTGTGTTCAATCAAGAGTGTCTAAACAAACAACCAGAAAAAGATGGCTACAGTGGTATGAAAAGGTTTCTCAACCTTTTGTAATTTCTCACATTTCTGCCAAGATCAATGGGATCTGATCTTTCTCAAGATCACAGTGATGATAAATGGAGTCTGCTTTAACTACAACCAACCAAACCTCTACAGGTTTTTGTATTTTAAGAGGATAGCATGCAAACTACTATGACAGAAGGGGGAAGAATAAGTAACTGAACCATTATATTTAAAATTGGCTCCGATAACTTCAACCAGATGCTTCCCGTAGTTGAAGATCATCTGACACCCCAATCAGGAGTACTCTTGGCCCTTATTTTTATTTTACAAACTGCTGTAGTTTAGTAAGATTCCTGACACGAATCAGTTTTGAGGTCAAGCCACAGCATCTCAATGGAGTTAAAGTGTGGACTTTGAATTTGGCCACTCCTTAATGTGTATTTCGTTCCTCTGAAAATTGGTTTGCTTCTGTCTTTTGGATTATTATCCATCCATCCATTATCTGTACCGCTTATCCTCAATAGGGTCGCGGGGGTGCTGGAGCCCATCCCATCCATCTCCGGGCAGTGGGCAGGGGACACCCTGAACTGGTTGCCAGCCAGTCTGGATTATTATCTTCTTGCATTATTTTTCTGAATGTTTGCTTTAAGTTTTCTTGCCAATCATCCTGATAAACATTTGAATTCATTTTTTTCATCAATGATATTAAAATGTCCAGGCCCTAAGACGGCAAAACAGCTCAAAAACCATGATGCACCCTACACCATGCATCACGGTGGGGGTTGAGATCTTAATGTTGGTGAGCTGAATTATTTTACTACACACTTTTAAAGATGGTTTTGTATGTTTCCCAGCTTTATACAAATCATTAATTGTTTATGGCAATTTTTAGACTGCTTTTGAGCGAGTCATGGTGCACATCAGACACTGCTTACCAGGTGGGTTTTAAAGCGGGCAGGGCAAATAAAAACCACTAATGGGACATAGGCAACACATCCGACTTAAATTGTTAGAAATGGATTTCAACAGTTCTTGAAGTTTCCTTAGGAAAAGGGTTCAGTTATTCCCTCCCCCTTGTCATTGTCTGCATGCTATCATTACTATATAAAAACCAACAAAAATGTGGGTGGTGCTAGTTAAAGCAGACATCCTTTTTCCATCTGTGTGGTGTTGACAAAAATTAAATCAAGTTTGATGTTGATTTTATGCAGAAATATGAGCATTTCCTCAAGGTTTATATACTTTTTTATTTGTCTTGGGGATTTGATGTCTTAAACATGACACCCTACCACAATAGTGTACCAATGTGTGTTACCATAGGGTGTGAATTATGCTTTCTTATCATTTCTTTGAGAGTTTTTGGTTTTAAAAGGACTAATCAGTATTTGAAAACTTCTACATTTTATAAGCAATATTTTAGAGTGTGTGGATGTTACCGAGGCAGGTTAGTATCATTGTTTTAAAGCAATTCCCATGTGTTTTTTTTTTCTTAAGGCAGGAAGCTGTTCACTTGATCATCACACTTTTCTAAAGTCCTCAATTTGGGGATTATTTTAATGTACTATATTCATGAGGACAGGATAACAATACCCAAAGTTTTGTTGTTTTTTTGTTTTTCTCTGTTTAATTTTTCAACTCAAAGCGGGTCCCTGGCGGTTTTGCCCTGAAGACAGTATTATCAAAGCTCAAATGAAAAGATTCCGCCCCTTTATTAAAAACCTGGAGGTCAATAAAATTGCTTAGTTGCACATGGACTGTGCGAGCATGAAGTTGGGTTTGTTAGGTTGCTCACTTTAGCAGCCATAGGATCGAAATTATACAAGTAAAACTGAAGTGACTGCTATTAGTGTTTTGTAATCTATTAAGTCGTTTTTTTTCTTTTGTAAATATAAAACAGTATTTTGTTGCCTTTTGATCTGTAGAAAAGCAGTCAGATTTTGCACGGGTTTCGATGTAACAAATATGCCCACTTTAGGGCCGTCAACTAGCGAGAGTGCCAAACAATGATAAATTGAATAGGGGCATAATATTGTAGAGAATTTCAACTTATAATGTATAACAATCCCATCGGTCAAAACAGTTTGGATGCCACACAAGTTTGGTGTCTTATACTATTTCAAGATCATCGCTGTCATTACAGCAAGTTGTAGCTGAAAATGTAAAATGCAATGCATTTTGAGGCTTCCCCGCCAAAAAAATGATTGAGGAATTGGTTAAAAAATATGTTTTTCTAGTTTTAATCCATTATTTTAGAATTATTTTCCATTTGACTCCAATTTGTAGCAGGCATTGATAGGAAACAAGCTTTGATTATGTTGGAACACTCCATAACAAGAGTGGCAGGCTGTGGAGTCGACTGTATGTGCAAACCACAGAAAGTATCAAAAGAAGAGGTTGGACTTTCCTGCCACTTTACTCTCACTGCATCTTTTCAAGTCGTTGAGCGATCTGCCAGAGAATTGAAACCATTCAATTCAAACTGTCACAAAATGGAGTTTCCTTTTGATTTCTCAAAAATTACAAAATCCAGGTAAAATGCTAACAGAAGCCAGGTTTGTGGAGTAGCAGAATTAAAAAAAAAACGGTTTTAGCCCTTGCTCACAGTCCATCATTTAAGAATGTTTGACTCTGGGGACACAAAGGTCAAGGTTCAGTTTGAAAACTATTGAGTTTCAAACGGTTTTCTCACTGTTTACCATTACAGCAAGGGCATGGTGCATTGCATAGGTAGTCGCTTATTGACTTGCGACTGACAATGGAACTACAGTTGTCACACTGGTGCATGGGGTTACTCATATTTAAGAGAGAAAAAACTCATAAAAATGGTGTGTTTGGTCCAAACTGTTCTGAAAAGAGGGCAGAACCGGCTGATAACGGGGTAATAATCAAAGGTCATGACTTTGAGTTCATGGGCATTGGTGGGCCACGAATTCTGTAGAAAAATCTATCGTAAATTCCGGACTTCAGAGCACTGCAAATTAATAGCTGCATTCTCAGATTTATTAGCGAAATTCAATTTTGTATTTGTACAATCTGCACCGGATTTCAAGCCCGCAGGCTTGAACTTAACTACAAATGAAGTAATTCACGACCATTTCGCAAATATTTAGCCCAGTTCATACCTAGCGCTACCCGCGTGGACAATTTAGCGTTTACGCGTCTGGCTACAGAAAGTCTGCTGCGCTGTGCCCACGCACATATCATTTTTGGGGGGCTGTGTTGTTTTCAGTAGTGCTCAGAGTTATGTCGCGTGTTTTGGGATTATATGACCATCAAGGTGGCGATTATAAAAAGGAACACATATTTACTACTGTACCAAAAGAAAACTCAAATGAGGGCTGTGTCATGTAAAGTCTCAGTTTTCTAAATCATAGCGTCAGAGGATCCATAATGTTGGGAATAGTGCCATATTGCATCACAGCTGTGTCTTTTTGTGTTGTTGTCATTGGTGGTTGGCGCGGTAATGGAACAAATTGCATTCGCTTGTTATCGTTCTGATGATACGGGAAGAGAAGTGTTGCATTTTTTGTCACTGTATAAATTGGGGACTAGTTTTTTGGTTGGAAAAAAAATACTAAATTTTGTCAAACCTCCCATTTTGCTCGTATGTATTTTATGAATAATGTTTGGTAAAACGTCAACACATTTTTCAAAAAGGTTTCCAGACGTAACTGCGATGTTTTGCATTTAGAGTGCTTGCGTTGTTGAAGATCAGCTTGTTGTTTTTCTCTGTGCCACCACGAAAAAAAGAGTTGTATTCAAAGCTGCAGTGTTTAAAATGTAGCAAAAACGTAGCGGCTTTTAGTCCGGAACTTACCTTATAACAGTAACATCCAGCAATGCACCTATAAGATTGCCACAGAGAGGCAATGAGAATTTAGTTCCCTTTTTTGTTCTTATAGCCAAATCTATTGGTCTTACAGTATGAATATTTTCTTACAGATGTCTGTTTTTACGTTTTTGAAGTCTAATACAATGTAACGTTACTTAGATAACACTTGCATTGTTGACTGGCCTAAATGCAATCAGTGCAATTTTATTGTTCTTATCCCAGGCTCAATTGTGGGGCATTGTGATATTTGTGTCTGAATTTCTTTTAAAAAATGTGAACCCTGGTATGAAGATTTTGTTCAGTGTGTTCAAGGAAGCACTTGCATCAAACTCAAACCGTGTGTGTACACTACAACAGAATGGTACTTACAGGGCATTTCAGTCGGGTGGAATGAGATAAACGTCCTGTCTATTGTTGCAGCCCAGATGTTCTCATTTCATTGTGTGCATGACCAAACTGTTCTCCAAGGGAAATGCTCTAGTGTTTAGTAGTGGCATTGTAAACTCGGACATTTTTAGTTGATTTAGTAAGTCTTTTATTTTTATCGACAGTGTTGCATGTGGACTCAGCTTGTCCGTCATTTTTTTAGGATAGTGACATTTTATGAAAACAAAACACACAAAAAAATTAGGATAAACTCAAGCATGTGCTTTGTCATATGTCCTTTTCTAGTGGCCGTAAACAAACGTGCCTGAAATACTTTTGTAAGGACTTTTCCATACACTGATGCTTCCTCCCTGTCTTGTCTGTTGGAATTTACTGTGAAGGAAGTTTGTTTTTTTTTTCGGACGTTTGCGGATGTTTGACAACCCCACTATGGCATTAACATTTCGTTTGAAGAAACATGATTGTGCAGGAATAAATTCGAGTCTATGGCGGACCCATCCTGCCATAGGTGGTAGAAATGCAAATAAATACATAGAAATTGTATTTTGTACAAATTATATTTTGTCATTGTAATTTGCCGTCGTTATGCAGTTTTGCAGTTAATGGGCGCACTCGTCAATCAATCAAAAATAGGTGAAAAGCTCAGCTAGTTTGACCCACACCCCGTTTAGATAACGGTTTGCTGTTAAAAATTTCATCAACAAAATGCGACGACTACAAAATACAATGACAATGCAATTTGTAGGTGTTTAATTTTTTGTACATTTGTTTCTACTTGCGTCAAGATTGGTTCTCCATCCGAGTCCTGACAGCAAGAAACGGACATTTTTAATTTGTTCGGGGGGTGCTTGTACAGCCGGTTAAATGTTTTTTCGTGTGTCGAAGGGGTGGAGCGTGGAAAATGTTGTGAAGGCAAATGAATGTATATCTTTGTACAAAGTGTTTAGAGCAGAGGACTTAGTTATAGTTATGGCAGACACATGCAAGGGAAAAAAAACTTTTTATAAAACATTTTGTATTAGATCATTAACAATGATACTTTTGTACATACGAAAGCTAGGCTTTCTGTTTAGCAGAAAGGTAAAACATTCCTACATTTTTTAAATGTATGTTCATGAAGAGCAATTATGTGATCATGTTTTATGTGCCTTTTATTTGGGTTTGTCAAAATAAAAGAAACACTAAAACATGATTGTGAGCTGGCTGTGGTTGACGCTTTTGTTTGACTGAGGTGCTTTTTCTCTTGGAGCTATGAAATCTCCACTGTAACGGTGTACGTGAACAGCTTGCTAGCTGGCTCACAGTTCGCCTCTTTGCTCTGGAAGTGCCTCTTTGAAGATGGTTTTTGAAATGGATTGTGAGTGTGTGCCAAAGGACGAACAAAAAGTCATTTTCCATTCTTTATTAAATTTGAAAATGTTAATGCGTCTCTTGTCAATTTTCTGTTGCACCTTTGTCATGAGCAGCGTTGGAAACATTACTGAAAAACCGTAATTACTTTTAAAATGTCTAGTTAAGTAGTATTTCAACTACTCCCCCAGATTACTGCCATCAAAACATAGCGTGTGTTACTCTAAAGCAGGGGTCGGGAACCTTTTTGACTCAAAGAGCCATAAAAGCAAAAAATATAAATTTTATTTTGGGAAAGAGCCACACCATATATTATGAGACAAATTTACTAAATTGCTAAACCCGCGCCCCAGACAAAAGCTTAGTCTTCAGCACATTTATTTTTGATGATTTGATAAAAATTATGAAAAGAGAATAATGCCAGAGCCCCTGTCCCAAATTCAACAAACAGACCACTTTAAACTTCTCTTTCTTGCAATTACTCAAGATCGGTTAAACTCCTTTTGACCCTTTTTTTCATACATATTGGTTTCAAAACCAGATGCAAGCATTTATTTTGTAAAAACGTCACAACATTCTGAGAATAGGGAGCCTTGTGTGCTTACCTTTGGCGAGAGATGGGAGGGAATGCTTGTACTTTTTGCATAGCTCCACCCATCCCTCCCACTCACCCAATCAAATGACTAAGTTCTCTTCCGGTGTTTTGGCGTATTTACAGTTCTGTGGATTCATCATAAAGTATCTGAACACTGAACACAGATTATATCGTGAACTTTTAAATAAAGGATTCTTTAGCGTTGTACAGCCAAAACGAGTTTTTTTTCCCCCCTTTTTTTGTGTGACACCTTGACTGTAAATTGTAGTGAAAAACATGCCCTATATATACTGCAAAGTGTTTCCTTCGCATTTAGCTTTGGTTCGGCTTTACGTGTGCCTGAATAGGATAAACTATCTCGGTTTTGAACAAAATGGAGAAATTTTGCATGCAATCAAATTGGTCTCTGAGCCATAGGTACTCATAGAAAGAGCCATATATGGCTCGCGAGCCATAGGTTCCCGACCCCTGCTCTAAAGGACCTATCTAGTTACAAATGACCATATATACCCATAGAATCCAACCCCCTAAAACTGTTTTCAAAATAACCACCTAAAAATAGAAATAGAAGAAAATGTGTCCACCATCCTATGGAAGGGGTAAACCTTTCGTATTTCTTGGCTTGTGCAATCCTGAGAGCTTGCAATCGAACGCTCCATATCCATTGCGTCTTTAGGCTTCTAGCCACTCTTCTGTCTGCTGATTCTGGGTACCATCTAAGACCTTTTTTTTCTCCAGCATGCTGTATTGCAAAAATAAATTTATGAATAAAGACCAAAATTGAGCGCACTCTTATCGTGAATTCTGTGCTCACTCTTGCGCCATTGATTTCCTGTTTCCTACCATCTACTAATGACACATGACCAAATGTTCACATATAAACTGACCCTGAATGAAGCATTTTATTTTATAGTTGAAAATTAGATGAGTATATATGTTGGGAGAATATCTCCATGAGGAGAAATTCAGTTTACTTGTACTATGTGCTTGAGACGCCATAATTGTATTTAGTTGTACTTTGTAGGAAAATTAAGAATGCCCATCCCTCAGATACCTTGCTTCCGGATCAAGGGTTGTATGCAATAGGTGAATGAAATAGGAGTAACAAGGAATTAAATGAGCAATAAATCATGATCTGCATTAATTTACTAGCGGAATGAAGCTTTAACGCACCACACTTTTTTTTTTAAATAATTTGTTACAGTACTAGCTACGGGCAGCACGGCGGCACAGTAGTTAGCGCATGTGCGGCACAGTTCAAGTCATGGGAACCTCCTGCGTGGGTTCAAATCCAGCTCCAGACTTCCTGTAAGGAGTTTGTATGTTCTCCCCATGCTTGCGTGGGTTTCCTCCGGGCACTCCGGTTTCCTCCCACATTCCAAAAACATGCATTTCAGGTGAATTGGCCGGTCCAAATTCTCCCTAGGTGTGAATGAGCGAGTGAGTTGTCTGTCCCTGTGTGCCCTGCGATTGGCTGGCAGCCAGTTCAGGGTGTCCCCTGCCCACTGCCCGATGATTGCTGGGATGGGCTCCAGCACCCCCGCGACTCTGCTGAGGATAAGCGGTGCAGCTAATGAGATGAGATGAGTAATAGCTACCAAAAAAAATACAATTGCAACCCACAACCTTTTTGTAGCCTGTTACTTCTAACACTGGTAATAAAAGCCACCAACCTAAATATTGATCTTATTACAAATTGGATTTTTATGCCACAAAAAAAGCAAAGATAGACCTTAAAATTCCCAAAAGCCAATTTCTGTAGCCGGGGATTGTTGCGCCCAGCTGTCAGCGCACCCGACCCCTTTGGCCCCTCCTACAGGTGGTGAACCCATGGGAAGAGAGTCCCACGCCGTCCCTTCGGGCTGTGCTCAGCTGGACCCCGTGGTTAAAGGTCCGGCCACCAGGCGCTCGCCAGCGGACCCCACTTCCAGGCCTGGCTCCAGAAGGGGGCCTCAGTAACCCGCGTCCAGGCGAGGAAAATTGAGGACCAATGTTTTTGCTCGTCATAAGGGGTCTTCTGATCTGCGTTTTGTCTGGCCACTCACCTAGAAACTGTTTGCCATGGGTGACCCTACCAGGGGTTTAAAGCTCCCAACAACATAGCTCCTAGGATCATTGGGACACACAAACTCCTCCACCACGATAAGGTACCAGATCAAGGAGGAGCCAGTTGAGGTGGCTCGGGCATCTGATAAGGATGCCTCCTGGACGCCTTCCTCTGGAGGTGTTCCGGGCATGTCCCACTGGCAGGAGTCCCCGGGGACGACCCAGGACCCGCTGGAGAGACTATGTCTCTCGGCTGGCTTGGAAACGCCTCGGGATCCCGTCGGTTGAGCTGGAGGAGGTGGCTGGGGATAGGGACGTCTGGGCTTCCCTTTTAAGGCTGCTGCCCCCGCTACCTAACCCTCGATAAGTGGAGGATAATGAATGGTTGGATGGACCTTAATATTCATGATTAACCTCACCTCTAAAAGTACAAAACTTAACCTTACTTAGACTTACCTGATGTGAACTTAAATGTGATCCGCATAAGTCAAGAATGGGGATGAAGTTGGTTGTACGCAACTAGTTTTAAGGGATAGAAATTCCCGACTCTTTTAAGAGAACGAACTCCACAACAGCTTTTCAGATTTTTCTTTGTATATAATTTGCCAATAACAATGAAAACGTACAAATTAGTAAATAACATAAATATATTACATTGCAATATTAAACCTGTATTGTTTCAATATAGTGTTTTTTTTTCAACCCAATTTCAAGTTTCAGGTTGTTTCTAAGTCACTTAAAATTTGTAACACAGTATCCTTTAAAAACACTGCACAACAAAATGTTAAGTAAACATTAGTGTTTAGTTCAACAACAAATGAAGTATTAGTTGAAATAATGGAGATATTACCACAAAGAAATATTTTGGGTCCTCGCCCAAAGCATTGAGTTGCTGCACCGGTAAGACTATTGTATGTTTGTGTTTTGAAGGAAAGAATATGCCACTTTGTTTTAAGCATCGCTTTCCGACTGCCGCTGATAGCCATGTTATTGGCTTTGAGCTTGCGATAAATGAGACCCACAGTCACTCTTCTCTATGTCTGCGCGATTAACCTAAATCTAATAGATATAGCGATGTGACGTGCGATTGCTCACGCTGTGGTTTGGGCCTTGTGTGAGCAGACAGAAAGCCAAACAAAGCACCCCCAGTAGATGACGCTGTTTTATTGATAAAGCGTTTCAAAATGATTAAGGCCCGTGTTAAAGAACATTTTTTATTTTAAATGTAGATTACATGGAAATATGAATAAAAACAATGTCATTTTTCTACTGGGAAAAGAACATCCATCCATCCATTATCTGTACCATTTATTCTCAGTGGGGTCGCGGGGGTGTGGGAGCCCATCCCTGTTATCTTCGGGCAGTGGGCAGGGGACACCCTGAACTACTTGCCAGTCAGACGTAGGGCACACAGAGACAGACAATTCACTCGCTCATTCACACCTAGGGACTATTTGGACCAGACATTTAAAGTTAAATAAAATATAATTTCAGGGGATTTTTCTGGGTTTTTAACAACACAGTAGCAGGTCATTTTTACAACAACAAAAACCAGAGTGCCCGGAGGAAACCCACGCAAGCACGGGGAGAACATGCAAACTCCACACGGGGAGGCTGCAGTAGCTAGACTTAAACCCTGAACCTCTGCACCACGGGGCTGCGCGCTAATCACCCAACCGCCGTGACACCCAATGCTGAATGTTGACCTGAACAAATACTACTTGTCATTCTCATGATCAGCTAAGGTCACCTGAAAGAGTCATCACCCTCCTTCCCAAGCCTTCGGTGCACAATAATAATCACTGGTGGAGAGTCACATCATCACGCCATTCCAAACAATGGTGGATTCATAAAAGTACCTTTTTTGCTAACAAATTTGGTGAAACAGTGGACTGCCTTCATTTGTCTTGTTACGGTACTTCCTACAAACTTTCCTTGTTTAGTCTCAAAAATATTGGAGGGTGGGTGAAATGTGGATTTGTGGGTCCAATCTGCAATGTTTATTAGCACAATGTATTTGTTTTCATTGCACTATTGTTACAATGCACTACTCTTCATTACATTATTATTATAAATAAGGCCAGTTTTCTAAGCATTATGTTGTAATTATCATTCTTTAGTTTCTAGTCTTTTATCTCTTCTCTCTCTAAAGTCTCTAAATACCCTGGAGTGTCTAATCTCGTTGCATACAACGTTTCACAACTTTGATATCAATGACAAAAAAGCTAATTCCAATGTACTATATGACTGCCACTGTAAATATACACGTTATTATATTGTGTCCTTAATGTTTTTTTAATCCTTTTCCACTTTTACCTTTTTGTTTTTTTTAATTGCACCAAAAAGAGAAACCCTCCAATTTTGCTGTATTTATATAATGACTATAAAGGACATTCTTTGATTCATATCGTTTGTTGTGAAGGTCTGTTGAGATTGACAAATGTTGCAATGTTATATTTCTTGACGAGTAAATCAGTGTTAGGGCACTGAAGGACACACTTGCAAGTTTACCCAAAAATAGTGTTTATTTTGAATACAAAAAAATATAATGACAATTGGTATTTACTTGTTGATTTGGAATTAGATCTCAGGTAAACTGGAAACTGGATAAGTGTTTATTTCTCCAACACGGAAGCTTGGAAAAACTCACCGGTTCCCTGATCAGCTGGTCTTGTTTTCAACCAATGAAATTTCCACGGTGAGTCTGCCAGAAGATATGAGTACGAAAATTTAGCAAACAAACCTAAGCATATAGCCACGGGAAAAACTAAATAGTTGAGAGCCATATAAAAATATGATGAAATTAATCACAAATGAAGTTTTTGCACTTTCAACCAAAACGTAAATTTGCTTACAAATTTTACAGCGATGACATTTTGGTGTTTTAATTTTGAAGATAACTAAAAAACAGATTATTTCGAATGTATTGATAGAGAAAAACACCACTTTCTGGTGTGGTCGTGACAACAATAAAGTTTTTCTTTCACAAAAAATTCAAAATGGTCTTAATCTATATCACTCACTTTCTCAAGGGATACATGATCCATCCATCATCTGCACCGCTTATCCTCAGTAGGGTTGCTGGGGTGCTGGAGCCCATCCCAGCTATCTTTGGGCAGTGGGTAAGGGACACCCTGAACTGGTTTCCAGCCAATTGCAGGGCACACAGAGACGGACAACTCACTCGCTCAGCCACACCTAGTGACAATTTGGACTGGCCAATTAACCTGACATGCATGTTTTTGGAATGTGGGAGGAGACCGGAGTGCCCGGAGGAAACCCACACAAGCAAGGGGAGAACATGCAAACTCCACACAGGAAGTTTCGATCTCATCACCTCAGAACTGTGCCTCACACACACTAACCACTGCGCTGCCGTGTTGCAGTACTGAATCAATGAGTAACAAATATGATAGACTTACTTTAATATTCGGAATAATGGAAGTTGTGTGCTCTGAGGTTAGACTAGTGTGTTGGAGGACATCCAAAAAGGCTAGGTTAACAAGGCTAGGCTGCTAAATTAAAGGAGAAAGCTACTGTTTTATCACCGGATGCTACGTAGTTAGTTCTTCTTCCTTTTTCTTTGTAGAACTAGTTTGCTGTCACACTATATCAATCGTTCCCCAACTTTTGCAGGCTGGCGCCCCCTTGGCTCCCCAGTGAATTCCTACTGCTACAATTATTTATTGCTCTTATTATAACATTTCACTTATAGATTTGCATAAATAAAAAGTGTTACCTCTAATCGATAATGCAGTTTTGGTGTTGGACACTATTAGACATTTTTAGCTAAAGTCACAGCATTGGTTATTTCTTTGTGCCTTTACGAACTTTTTTTTTTACGGTGTGCAGGGCCCAAATGCTGCGTTGATGGAGGTTTGTTTACCTCCCGGTCCAATTGTAGATGCACCTTCTTAGTCTTTTACTTGTAATCCTTTTTGACATGCCGTGCATTGTAATATGTGATCATTTTTAAGGTGCTGGTACAAATACCTTGTGTTTCCTCTTGACCAAGTGACTACGCAAAAGCAAATTCTGCAACAGGCGTTTTCTTCTGTTCAACGTCTGCTTCGTCTAAACCAAATAGATCTAGACAAGTGATGTACGACCTTTCTTTGGTGCTAGCTTCGTTTCCTTCTCGTTTGTTGCCTACAAAACCTTCAAAAAACGCACTGTTTTGCAGTTTCACAACCACGCTATGTCACATGGCTATATCGATTCGATGTTGGTTAATCGTGCAGCCCTAACGTGTTGTGTACAAATCACCAAAGAAACGAACAAACTTCTGACCTCGACTTCGGACTTCGACTTCGGACTCCCGCCCCCCTACCGTCCCATTCTTCCTCACTACACCCCCAGATCTTTCCACTGCTCCAAGGGGGGGTGGTACCGCCCACTTTGGGAATCACTGCACTATATGATAGAATGACATCTGGTGGTCAAATATTACACATTGTACCTTTATCTTTTTTGTTTGTCTCTTTACCCCTCCTCTAGTCACATGTCCCCGTATCTATGTTAAATATTTTTTCCACGGGGTCACTTGAGGGTCTACCCTTTATACGCGATGCTCAAACTCTGCTTAATGCACTCTGTGGAGGCTAGACTTAAACAATAAAATGCCAATGAGAACACTACGGCGCCCTAGAGTAGTGGAGGTGTAATTTCACTTTATACTGGGAAAGTAAAAAAAAAAGTTCCCCAAAGTCAGACGCGCCCATGACCTCCGTGGCGGAGACTCAAGCCCCCTCGCAGTCTCAAGCACAGAGTACGAGAACGCTTAATTTCTCCTCCTAGAGATATTTTACCAACTGTATATATCCGCATGTATTTACATCTACAAAATAAAATACTGAAATCAGGGGATCAATTTATAAAGGCATATTTATTTTTGCAATAGACCATACCTGTAGGAAAAAATGTTTTGGAAAGTACCCATAAATTGAGAAGATCTTCGACTGTTTTGAAGCCCAGACACAAAATGGCTATGGAGTTTCTCGATTAATTGTTCATTTAAAAACTCCCACGATTGCACAAGCCAAGAAATATAAAGGGTCTTCTACCTCCACAGGTTGCTGTTTATTCTATTTCTCTCATTTTGTGGCTATCTTAAAGTAGTAAAGGGTCTGCTTCAATGCGAGGTGACTACAGTAATCTGTAACTAGATAGTTACTTTTAAAGTAACGCGCTACTTTTGGGAGTCAGTTGTGTGGGGACTAACTAAATTGTTTTTAAATGAAGTAAATATTTACTTTTTCTTTTGTAACGTGCCCAACACTGAATATGACAGTAACATACAGTCCATACTGTTAAAAGATGAATTTCATACAAATATACATAGAAAAATATATCCATTCATCCATCCATCCATCCATCCATTATCTGCACCGCTTATCCTCAGTAGGGTCGCGGGGGTGCTGGAGCCCAACCCAACTATCTTCAGGCTGCGGACAGGGGACACCTTGAAACGGTTGCCAGCCAGTCGCAGGGCACATGGAGATGGACAACTCACTCACTTATTCACACTTAGTGACAATTTGGTTAGGTCAATTAACCTGACATTCATGTTTTTGGAATGTGGGAGGAAACCGGA
Source organism: Urocampus carinirostris (assembly GCF_059441175.1). Classification (NCBI taxonomy): domain Eukaryota; kingdom Metazoa; phylum Chordata; class Actinopteri; order Syngnathiformes; family Syngnathidae; genus Urocampus; species Urocampus carinirostris. Next base: position 10,702,043 of record NC_142358.1, read on the forward strand.
GTGCCCGGAGGTTACCCACGCAAGCACAGGGAGAACATGCAAACGTCACACAGGAAGGTTTGATCTCACGACCTCAGAACTGTGTCGCACACCCGCTAACCACTACGCCGCCATGCTTAGAAAAAAAAATATATATGATAATTTGTCATGTCCTGCATGGTCGTCATGGCACCCAGCTGGTCCCGCCCCTTGACACCGGCTGAGACAGATTGACTTGATTGCGTGTGGGATACTTGAGCGCTCCTTTTGGGACTGCCAGTTGCCAGACCAATGCTTCACTATGCGGAAAACCTGTTCATGCCTGTTTGTTCTGAGTAAATGCCTTGTTTGTAATTTTGATAGTCTTTAAGCCTGTTTTGTTATGTCTTTGTTCCCTGTGTGTTGGACAACTTTTATTTTCCAACTAAAGTGACAGATCGTTTACGCATTTGAGTTCCTATTTCCTGCTTCCTGGTTTGTTTCTTGACATAATTATTGTTCTTCCGCATCTCAATTATAGTTGTACTGCTGAGTTGAGCAACTCACAGAGGAAAAACCTGATTGACATGTGAAAGTCACACGCCCAAAATATTTTAACAATGTGGGTCAATAATTTGATGTGATGCCAGTTCCTTTTTTGGACTGACATACGTTCACTGGTTTAAATATTGGATCATTGTAGCTATACACCAATCATGTTGTTCTTTTTCAATGCACACACCCTTTAGGGCTGATCTGTAGAGCTTCGTGGAGGGACAGACTCTTATATGAAAGCTCCTTTCCTGCCCTCCTTGTAAGTTCAAAATCTATTGATGTTTTCTCGCCTCATGTTAACTGCTTATTAAAGTTTAAACTTAAACTTTAAACAAATTGGCTGTTCATCAAATGAAGATAATTTAGTGAGATTGACAGAGACAAGACTTCTTGGACTGAGTCAGCGCTGTTTCGAGAATTTGTAGGTGAGGGCTTCCCCTTAGAGAAAAAGGCTCCATCTGGTGCATCTAAACCTCACGTAAGTCTTTAAACTTGATTTTTCCATTACTACGCCACACTACTTTAGTATCATAATAAAGACACTCATTTAAAAGTTAACTATAACAAAGGTAACAACAATATATGCACATATAAACTGACCCTCTTAATTCAGTATTTTATTCTATAGTTTTAAACTTGGCTTACATGTGAGTACATACAGTAGGGAGAATGTCTCCATGAGGGAGAAATTCAGCCCCCTCGTGTGTTTGAGACAGAGCCACCACAACTTGAATGACCTTTATTTTGTAGGTAAATAGTACTTCCCTCAGAGATTATTCCAATGGATCAATAAACGTATGTGACAACGTAAGTGAAGCTAGAGTACTCAACAATCAGAGGACACTATAATTCATGAGTAACATAGTTATACACTAAGTCACACTAATTCTACAGTCTCACGAGAAAAGATGCTTCTCACACGATACGATTGATAGAGTAACCACACCTAGGAAACATTTTCTTTTTGCTCCTGTGTTGTCGAGCTTGCTCTTTATAGAGCAGCTAAGGCGAAAAATCATCAACGGCCCACCTATAATGATAACTTATTCTTGCGTGTATCAGAGTGTTGATGTATATTTTGGAAGCAACAGCAAGTCTGGCCAAAGGGAAGGGGGAAGTTAGGGTTCAGCACAGTACAGAAGAAATGCCCCAAGTGTGAGTTAACATTTGTGGTTTAACAAAAAGATTTTTGATCCTGCTTTGCGAAAAGGACTGAAAAGTCAGACAAAATGGCACAAGATTCTATGTCAGCACACATATTTTCAATTGCAGATTGAAGGGAGAAGCAGGATCTTAAAATAATATTTTGTTTTTTTTGTTTCCCTTTCAGGAGTATGTCAAGTACAACGTGCAAAAATCCTCTCACGTTTTTGATATTACTAGGTCTGTTAGTGGTATACATTGTCTTTCACACTTTGGTAACCCTTCAAACCAGGTAATGATATTTGTCATTCCAGATTTATTGTTGAAAGAATGAAACCTGGCTTATAGCATCACATGAAAAAAAATGCTGTTGGATTTATTCATTGTAAAATTGTCATGATTACCGATGCAAGGCACCAGAGTCTTCTCCTTTGGCGCCAACTGCCTCGAACATTGATTGGCTGCTCATCTCTTTTTAAACCCCCGTCCTGTCACCCGTTGTCAGTCCGTCTGCGAACCTCAGCTCCCACCAGGCAAGCCTTTTCAACCCTGACTTTCTCCTGTCCTGATCCCTGTGTGATTCCCGGCTCCAACCCGTTTTCCGAACTCGATTACATTTTTGCTCCCCCATTCCGGCCATCGATCTGCTTTTCACCGCTCTCGACACTGCCTTTGCTTGTCACGGAAGTGTCACTTCCGGGTTCCGAGCGATCTTCTACCCGTGACCGATGATCACCGGATCGTGGGTGCAAGCCTTTTCCTCCTTCTCAATAAAACTGAGAGAAACGAACACAAGTGGGTCCTGTCTCCGTTTCTGGTCTCTGACAGTACGGACTGACCAGCAATGGACCCAGCAGACGTTTCTCCAAGCGGGGAGCGAGGCAACTCGGAGACTCCCTCCGCGGTCCAACGAGTCTCGAGTGACGTCGCCACTCTCCTGCAACAAGTCCAGCAACATCAACACCCTTAGAGCAAGAGCACCAGCAAGTGACAAAGTTGTCAGAGCTGCTGTCAAGACAACTGACGTCATCAGCTCTACCCACCGGTAATCCCCCTCCGAGCATGTCACTGCGTTCCTCGGCCGTGCCGTTCCCAAACACGCCCCCCATCGGAGCGGCGGAGCCGCGAGTGGGCGCTCCAGAGAGGTTTTTTGACGATCCCGCCCAGGTACGCGCATTCCTTGTAAACTGCCGGCTCATTTTGGACTTGCAACCCCGTAACTACGCATTCAGAGCGGCCAAGGTGGTTTCTACCATCAACCACTTGTCTGGGAGGGCTCGACTCTGGGGAACGGCAGAATTTGAAAGGGGATCAGGTGGCGTGTTCCTCGTGTGATCTCCTGATCCAGGAGATCCTCAAGGTGTTCGACACGGGATCTTCATCAGCCGATGCGTCGAGATCATTGATCAACATATGCCAGGGAAAGTGCACGATCGCCGATTTTTTGATCGATGGCCGGGACGGGGGAGCAAAAACGTAAACGAGTTCAGAAAAGGGGTCAGAGCCGGGAATTACACAGGAATCAGGACAGGAGAAAGTCAGAGTCGAAAAGGCTTGCCAGGCGTGAGCTGAGGTTCGCAGACGGACTGACAACAGGTAACAGGAAGACGGGGGTTTAAAAAGAGATGAGCAGCCAATCCGTGTCCAAGGCAGTTGGCGCCAAAGAAGGAGAGTTAGGTGCCCCGCATCGGTAATCGTGATAAAAATAACTACAACTTACCTTTAAACTTTGGAAAGTGAACGAATGTTATTTTCTTGAATGAACAGAATGTATCTCGAAATGTTTTCATTTCATTTTTCATTTCATTTTTCATTTGTATCAATTTTTCTTTTACTGAGCATTTGGGATCATTTATATTTCTTAATATTACTGGAAAATGACATAGTGGACAAATCCGGCAATCCTTGGAGCAGGAGGCCATTACATGTTGAGAGCACTGCAGCGTTATTTCATAGCCACAATGTTAGTTTTTTTTGCGGGTGGACCCAAGTGAAGGAAATCAGTAACTGAAGCAGGAGTGCTCAAAATATGGAAGGTAATTAATAACATAACCACAAACCAAGTAACAAAAAAGCAGTTACAAAACAATAAAATGTCCGAACAGAATCAAACCTTACAATAGCCCAACCTGAAATGAAGACCAAATGGAAATGCAGGGAACCAAGTAACCACCAATAGCAAGTGGGCGCAGATACTATTTAACTTTTCAGTACAGTATTCCTGACTGAAATTCATACCTGTCAACCTCCACGGCTCCATATGCCCGTATAAACTGTAGTATTTTCCCTTACAAAAAACAAAATAATCTTACACCATATTTTTTTTTTTCAGAATGGTGCATTATGGGAAATCCCAAGGCGGCAGACGCTTGCGCACAGTAGCATCAAACCGCTCGCTTCGTTTGCAACGAAAAAAAACGATACCAAGATAGAGGCTACCGCGGTGAACTCGTTAGACTTGATTGATTCGCCATTTCGTGATCGTCGGTGTTTACCGGATGGTAACCATAATTGACAAATTTGTGTTTTTCCGTACAGATTTTCTTGAACGTCGTACACGTCTTAAATTGCACAATAAACGTACTTTGTAAGGCAAAAACGTACAGGTTGACAGGTATGAAAATGTGTGTACATTTTAAGAAGCTATCGAGCTTTGTCATACAGAATTGATAATATAAATTTGCGTACATTTTGACAAGCTATTAATCTTTGCAGTACAGTAATTCTAACAAAAACGTTCGGGTCATTTCAAGAAGACGTGTAGTGTTGGGAACAGAAATTAAGGTTAAATTTTGTTTAATTATTTAATTTAAAAACTCAGCTGAAGTAAAGTATTCATGACAGAGATTTGCATTCATTTTAAGATGGTATCTAGCCTTGCAGTACAATAAAACTGAAATTTGCATTATTCTAAAAAGCTATTCTTCTTTGCAGTACAATATTTATAACAAAAATATGTGATAATTTTAAGAAGCTATTCAGCTTTGGAATAGAGTACTCATAACAGAAATCTGTGTTATTTTCATGTAGCTATTAAGCTTTGTAGTATTTTAAGCAGATATTTGAGTACATTTTAATAAGCTGTTTAGATATGCAGCACAGTATTCCTAATAGAAATGTAAGTTCATTTTAAGAGGCTATTCACTTTCGGAGTACAGTGCTTATAACAGAAATCAGTGTTAATTAAAAAAAACCTTTTCACCTTTGCAGTACAGTATTCATAAAATAAATTCGCATTATTTTAAGAAGCTGGTCAGTGTTGTATTGCAGTATAATTTGACAGAACAAAAAAAAAGTACAGTGCTTTTGTTTGTTAAACAAATTCTTGAACCTGTCAATCGAGTAGGTACTTTGGTTTCAATGAATAAAAAATTATTAGATGAATGAAGGTTTCTCATTGGCAGGTTTTAACTATCGCGGGACCGTTCTGGAACGCAACCCTTTGCGAAAAAACGAGGGATTACTGTACGCCGTCTACATCATGATCTTGTTAGCTGTTTTCAACTGTTGTTTAATATGCAATATTCAAACAATACCAGTCATTTGGATTATGATTTCTTTCAGATCGACATTCACATTTGGAAGGATCAAAGAAATCTTGCCATTTGGCAAAAACAGCTCAAATGGTCTGTGTAACGGATCTGGACTAACATCAGAAAGGTCGAATCTGGAAAATTATTCGACTCCAGAAAATGAGGAGCAGGGTTCCATAACTGCTGCCTACAGTTACCAAAGAAACAATTTTAAGTGCCTGTCCGAAGTATCACACATTGTATTCCTCAAAACGCACAAGACGGGAAGCAGCACCATGCTAAACATTCTTTACCGCTATGGGGAGAGTAGGAACTTGACTTTTGCCCTTCCCATAAACAAAGGAAAACAGCTGTTTTACCCCAATTTCTTTCATCCCCGTTATGTGGAAGGCGTCAGCAGCAACAAAATTAAAGAGTTTCACATCATATGCAATCATATGAGATTTAAAAAAACTGAGGTAAGTGTGCTGTTATGAAAAATAAAATGTGAATTCATGTATTTCTAAGAATAGATGTATTTGTATTCCCCTACATTGTTAGACGTGTTGCTGAAAAACAGTTATTAGATACAGTTGCTAGTTACCTTATTTAAAAAGTAATTCAGTTACCCCTCAGATTACTGATAACAAAAAGTACTGCGTTCGTCTGAAAGTAACTTATAGTTAATAATTATTGTATACACTTGGAAATAAGTTGATGCATGATAACTGCTTCAAAGGAGCTGTACGGAATTTGGAATTCGGTTGCTCTCTGCAGCCATCTCGTGGCTTGTGTCATCATTGCACCCTCGGTCAGTTCATTCATAATGCACGTGCTAGTACATGCATTTCTTCGTCGCGCTCAAATTAACTATTCATTTTAATCTTTCTTTGGGTTTGAGTTGGTGATTGGATTCTACTAAAAGCAGGCCTTATCTTACATTCACGACACAGGCCAGGAGATTGAACCATTTTTATATTATACTGACAAATAGAAATGAAATTGAAACCCAGGGACGAGTATGACCTTACGCTCCATCACCCCTGCCCAGCCCCCATTCCTCAAACTTCTGTGCTGAACAGCAGTAAAAAATGAGATGAAAGCAGATAGGCACATTTAAAAATAAACAATAACGGCTTTTTTTAAATCAGTTGGGCATTGTCAACACGTACTTAAAAGAAAATGTTGATAATTTTTAACATTTAAGGACACATCAAAAGACTCACCTCACTTTTTAATTCGCCACATACTCAAAGAAAAAAAAACATGTACACCAACCAGTGGAACCGGTGAACTCTTCATATTTCTTGGCTTGTGCATTCTTGAGAGCTTACAAATGACATCCCATATCCATTTTGTCTTTGGGTTTCAACCTGTTCGAATCTCCTTAGCATTCCTGTTTAATGTCCAAGACTTTTTTGTTTTTTTCTGGTGTATTGCAAAAATAATTTTGTTCTTGAGTAAAAAATAAATAAATAAAGGGTTCTACTTTGCGGGAAGTTTTTGGAACGCAACCCCCCCCAAAACACGAGGGATCACTGTAGCATGATTTTGCCTAAGGAATTCAATTTTATATGGAATTCATAAGTATGGATGTTAAAAAAAATGTGTTTCGTTGTACTTTTGTGAGAATGACAAATACTCTGAATCTAAAACTAACTGGACATACTCTCAAACAAAGACAGCAAACAAATCATAATATCCATTTAGAAACCATCAAAGCTTATTTTCTCTTGTGTAAACTGTAAAATCCTCAATACAAACAAGTATTATTTTCCTGTCCCAGGTGGCGAAGGTGATGCCGGCAGATGCATTCTACTTCTCCATCATAAGGAATCCAGTGGCCATGATGGAGTCCATTTTTAGTTACTATAAGGGCATTTCAGCCTTCAACAATGTTCAAAGTTTGGAAGAGTTCCTGGATAAGATATCCCCTAACACCTCATTTGCTTCTGATAGTCATTATGCTCACAATATTTTGGCTTTTGACTTCGGATTTGACAACAATGTTTCCGCAGATACCTATGACTTTGAAGCAAGAAGTAAGCATGCTATTGAAGCCATCGAACAGGACTTCCACCTCATTCTTATTATGGAGTACTTTGAAGAGTCTATGATCTTGCTCAAACACAGCCTTTGCTGGTCCCTGGAAGACGTGGTTTTCTTTAGGTTGAACAGCCGCAGTGAAGCTGCACGGCGCCCACTGGAGCCCCCAACTGCTGAAAAAATCAAGCGGTGGAACGCTCTCGATTGGAGTATCTATGTCCATTTCAACAGAACTTTCTGGAAAAAAGTTGATGCCCTCGTTGGAAGAGAAAAAATCAAAGTTGAAGTTGCTCAGTTAAAAGAATTACAAGCCAAAGCATCAAAGAACTGTCTCAAAGATGGGTTAATTGGCCCAAATTATGTCAAAGAAGATAGATTAAAGCCATTTCAATATGGGCAGGCTGTCATCCTTGGCTACAATGTGAACACAAAACTAGAAGGAGAAAATGTAACGAAATGTGAAAGGCTTGTAACACCAGAACTGCAATACACTGATCATCTCTATGAAAAGCAGTTTCCAAAGTTGGTGGCTGTGAAAACTGAAGTTAAAGAAAAGCCCCCAATTTATTCCAACTCCACAAAGGTCTCTTGAACTACCCATTGATACACATTGCAATGTTCAAAGTGTTCCAAAAGTCTTGGGCAAATTTCAACATATATCTTGGAATCTATTAAGGATATAAAAACACATCTGGTTAATTCAGAAAGCTTGTAACTTAAATTTTTACATGGAATGTAAGATGTTCAATGTGAGCACGATTGGTCTCAAATCAAGCCGATAGTCAAATTCTTAGCAACCCATCCTAGCATTGCATTGTTAATGGTTGCAATAGCTTGTTTTTATGCCTTCAGCTCAACCACTTGTCTTGGAATAGGGGGGTACAAAGACCAATCCTTTTACAAATCCTGGCCAGAACATTTGATGTCATTCTGGCCAGACCGTCCTATCCATCTGTCTGGCAGTGATGTGTTTAAGCACTGTCTAGGCTCCAGTGTGGTGGGCGTCAATTTACGTCTCACCATTGACTGTCGCTCTTTCAAAGAAGAATGGTCCATATACAGTTTTCTTTGACGTAGCGCAAAATATGGACACCTTTGGGGACTCTTGCTGATGCTCAAGAAGTTCACGTCGGTTCTCAACACCCCATGTGCGAGTGTTATGCTTGTTAACATTTACGTGAAAAGTTGCCTCATAGCTAAAACAATCCGGTTGTCAAATCTGTTATCCTGCATCTTCTGTTGCATTGCAATGCGATCGCCGCGACGAGCAGGTTAAACGGTGTCAACTGTTGAACCAACTGCTGCTTGGAATGCTTCATGTGCAGTTGTCTTCTCAAGACACGCCAAACAGTTGTTGTAGCACACTGAAATTCTCTACTGGCTCTGCTGATTAACATACAGGGGTTCCGCTGGGAAAAGGTTTGAACCAGTTTAATCACATCTTCTGCGATAGAGGGGAGTCCTGTTCTTTCAGCTGGGCATAAGCACCTATACCTTATGAATTTACCATGCCATCTCATTATGGCTCTCTTGTGGTTCAATTCTGAATTTCCTGCAAAATGCACGTTTGAAACCAGTCCTTGTTGCACTTTTTGCAAATTTAAGCACACGTAACACTTTTTCTGCTTAATTGAGTCTGAAAGGAAATACAAAGAATTGGGCCTTACAAAAAGCTTAATGTAATATGCTTTAAAATGGCACAATTTTTATCTGACTACTATTCATCGTTAAGGAGATCGAGGGACTTCAAATGTGCCAAGACTTTTGGAACATTCTGTATTTCCTGGAAAACCACGATTTAGAATTAAAAGAACAGTTTTCAGGATATTGTCGGGTGATTTTTGAGATGAGTAATTATGTTTTCTCTCTTTTTACAAGTAACATATTTGTGACGTTTTTTGTTGTCGTGTTCCAATAACTCCCCGCGACAGTCAAAATCCGTGAAGTAAAAACCTTCATTTTTTGGGGGTTGATTTATTTATTAAATACTCCATTATAATTTGAAATCAAAGATAAAACCCCAATTATAGGTTCAATCATTTTTAACGAATACCATACTTTTTTTTAACAAATAACTTCTGTGATGTAATATTATCTAGATGCTATATTATATTAGAGACGCGATCAAAACAACTTGCTGTGGAATAGCAGGTAGTCTACAGGTATAACCAAAGGCACAGAATCAAGTACCTGATGGTCTCAAGTGGTAGCCTCTGGGACTGCTCGTAGAATTGGTTTTCCCTAGTTAAGTGAGGAAGATTTGTGTGTGTGTGGAAAAAAACTTTGTTTCTGGTTTAGTTTTTAATTAAATATGTTGGGTATTTTCTTTTTTGCAATGTGTGCATATACACTTTGAGACATTTTCTGATTATAGGCTACACAAATAAATGTGAATTGAAACCTCCCTTTGTGTCACTTTTTCTGTGTTTACTGATAATCCAGTATAAGTATTTTGAATATATTTATTGAATTAACTGAACAATTCTTACTCTTCTGTACAAAAAAACAAATTTAAATGGCTATATGATCTAATTTTGCAAACACTTAATAAGTATTGTGAGATTTCAGCAAGCGAATTCCCGCTGGATGGCGCCAGGGACAATTTACATAAATTTCACCAAACTTTCTTCTTATACTTGTTATTTTGCTGTAGACTCAGCATGTGTTACCCATACAGTCTCTCGACCTGCGGCGGGGAATTGGATTTTCTTTCAAACATTTTTGATACTCCACTTACCCAGAGACATTCAATTTTCAAATGAATTTGTTGAAATTCCTTCTCATGGTTTCTTCATTTTCCTCATGTTGAGGCTTTTGAGTTTTTCCTTGCCCGCATGTAGGTTTTAGATCAAGGGATGGTGTAATAATAGTCTGTGTTTTGCAATAATTTGTGGTGTGTACAGACCTTTGAGACTCTTTGAGGGCTATACAAATAAACATGACTTGACTTGACTTGAAATGGTTTGCAATTATTTTTTTTCATCTCGCAAAACTGAATACATATGTGACCCGCTCTAACGAAATAAGTCTGGTCTAATTATTATTATTATTATTATATTTAATGTATTATATATTTTATACAGATGCCTTTGTTAAGAAAAACTACACTATAAAATAAGACTATCCCTTTAACTGTAAAAACCTTTGAATGACATCACACCCAAAAAAAGCAACAACAAAAAAAACAGAAAAAGTGATTTTCTTAGGTTTTTGATCAGAAATAGGTGGATGGAAGGCCGTATTTTAAATGAGCTACCCTGGTGGTGTATCCATTATTTGCATATTTTTAAACTTCATTCATGAAAATAAATAACAAAACTTATTTAAAAAACTGGCAAATGATAAATAAACTATAATAATCTGCATTTTTTTAAATCCTCGGTTTCATTTATTTTACACAACAGGAGTCTTACCGATTTCTCCAAACAAAATTAAATAAATAAATTCAAAAAACGCAAAATGCGAAATGCGTGGCAAAATAGGTTGGAAAAAATGTTTTCGGTTTTCGGTCAAATAATACACACAATCCCTTTTAAGTTGCAGAGAAGAACATCTAGTTTTTCCCGATTCTCTTAATGCTATGTTTGAGACTTCTTTACTACTTCTAGTCTTTCGTTCTGCCTTAGTTGCCTTGTTTCCTCTTAGTCAAATTCAATTTTAGTCCACAGTTACTTGTTTTTATTTGTGTATCCTTGACCCATTGTCCCATGTTTTGACAATTTCCCGTTTTCTGAGTTTGATTTCAATTGTATTTACTGTAAGGCAAATTATAGTTTGATTATGGTTTGAATGTGCCTTTGTTTGATTGTATCCAAAAATTACCTGAACGAAGCCAAAGATTATATCTAGGTGCTGTTTGTATTCTTGCAACAAATATATCCTCTTGGGCCTGATAAATATTAATCAACATGGCCTTCACTTTAGTGTCTGCTCAAGAGCTTTCCACCCTTCTCTTTTCTACATTCATTTGACTTTACAGTGACGCATTGTACCTTTTGTGTTACAAAGTTTCACTTTCCTTACTGCTCATTTATTATGCTCGCACGCCATCTAGCGACCAGCATTATTTACTTAATTTAAACATGTGATTTCTGTCTATACCAATCAGATTCCTTTCATGTATTCATGTGATCTTGATTAAGCCAATAAGAAGTGTTCTTATATGCCTGTGTAATCTATAGATGAGTCTCTAACCATTGTGGGTGCGTGATTCCTTCCTGAGACGATCTTGGAAGCAAACCTAGGGAAAAGCTAAGAGGGACGCACCTCCAATGGAAGGGCTATCGAAATCCTAATCTCCAACTCAGAGTATGTTATTGCCTGTATCCTAATACAATCTCAAGTTTTAACCTTGACATTCTGATTTTTTTTTTAGTTATGTGGCAGCAGGGGGCAGATTGACACAAATATCCATATGATCGATCCTAAGGGCCCGGTCACACAGCCGTTTGCGTCTGTATCGCGGGTAAAATTTTGCGGGTTTTTTTTGCCCGTGGTTGCCCGCGATGGAAAATGCGCAAAATTGGCCAACCTGCTGTTCATCGGTGGTATGCCCGCAAAACAGACGACGGCGACTGTTCCGCTTTCCGCGTCATTTCCTCGTGTGGACCACGGGTATAAAAGCTTCACAACCACGCTATGTCACATGGCTATATCGATTCGATGTTGGTTAATCGTGCAGCCCTAACGTGTTGTGTACAAATCACCAAAGAAACGAACAAACTTCTGACCTCGACTTCGGACTTCGACTTCGGACTCCCGCCCCCCTACCGTCCCATTCTTCCTCACTACACCCCCAGATCTTTCCACTGCTCCAAGGGGGGGTGGTACCGCCCACTTTGGGAATCACTGCACTATATGATAGAATGACATCTGGTGGTCAAATATTACACATTGTACCTTTATCTTTTTTGTTTGTCTCTTTACCCCTCCTCTAGTCACATGTCCCCGTATCTATGTTAAATATTTTTTCCACGGGGTCACTTGAGGGTCTACCCTTTATACGCGATGCTCAAACTCTGCTTAATGCACTCTGTGGAGGCTAGACTTAAACAATAAAATGCCAATGAGAACACTACGGCGCCCTAGAGTAGTGGAGGTGTAATTTCACTTTATACTGGGAAAGTAAAAAAAAAAGTTCCCCAAAGTCAGACGCGCCCATGACCTCCGTGGCGGAGACTCAAGCCCCCTCGCAGTCTCAAGCACAGAGTACGAGAACGCTTAATTTCTCCTCCTAGAGATATTTTACCAACTGTATATATCCGCATGTATTTACATCTACAAAATAAAATACTGAAATCAGGGGATCAATTTATAAAGGCATATTTATTTTTGCAATAGACCATACCTGTAGGAAAAAATGTTTTGGAAAGTACCCATAAATTGAGAAGATCTTCGACTGTTTTGAAGCCCAGACACAAAATGGCTATGGAGTTTCTCGATTAATTGTTCATTTAAAAACTCCCACGATTGCACAAGCCAAGAAATATAAAGGGTCTTCTACCTCCACAGGTTGCTGTTTATTCTATTTCTCTCATTTTCTGGCTATCTTAAAGTAGTAAAGGGTCTGCTTCAATGCGAGGTGACTACAGTAATCTGTAACTAGATAGTTACTTTTAAAGTAACGCGCTACTTTTGGGAGTCAGTTGTGTGGGGACTAACTAAATTGTTTTTAAATGAAGTAAATATTTACTTTTTCTTTTGTAACGTGCCCAACACTGAATATGACAGTAACATACAGTCCATACTGTTAAAAGATGAATTTCATACAAATATACATAGAAAAATATATCCATTCATCCATCCATCCATCCATCCATTATCTGCACCGCTTATCCTCAGTAGGGTCGCGGGGGTGCTGGAGCCCAACCCAACTATCTTCAGGCTGCGGACAGGGGACACCTTGAAACGGTTGCCAGCCAGTCGCAGGGCACATGGAGATGGACAACTCACTCACTTATTCACACTTAGTGACAATTTGGTTAGGTCAATTAACCTGACATTCATGTTTTTGGAATGTGGGAGGAAACCGGAGTGCCCGGAGGTTACCCACGCAAGCACAGGGAGAACATGCAAACGTCACACAGGAAGGTTTGATCTCACGACCTCAGAACTGTGTCGCACACCCGCTAACCACTACGCCGCCATGCTTAGAAAAAAAAATATATATGATAATTTGTCATGTCCTGCATGGTCGTCATGGCACCCAGCTGGTCCCGCCCCTTGACACCGGCTGAGACAGATTGACTTGATTGCGTGTGGGATACTTGAGCGCTCCTTTTGGGACTGCCAGTTGCCAGACCAATGCTTCACTATGCGGAAAACCTGTTCATGCCTGTTTGTTCTGAGTAAATGCCTTGTTTGTAATTTTGATAGTCTTTAAGCCTGTTTTGTTATGTCTTTGTTCCCTGTGTGTTGGACAACTTTTATTTTCCAACTAAAGTGACAGATCGTTTACGCATTTGAGTTCCTATTTCCTGCTTCCTGGTTTGTTTCTTGACATAATTATTGTTCTTCCGCATCTCAATTATAGTTGTACTGCTGAGTTGAGCAACTCACAGAGGAAAAACCTGATTGACATGTGAAAGTCACACGCCCAAAATATTTTAACAATGTGGGTCAATAATTTGATGTGATGCCAGTTCCTTTTTTGGACTGACATACGTTCACTGGTTTAAATATTGGATCATTGTAGCTATACACCAATCATGTTGTTCTTTTTCAATGCACACACCCTTTAGGGCTGATCTGTAGAGCTTCGTGGAGGGACAGACTCTTATATGAAAGCTCCTTTCCTGCCCTCCTTGTAAGTTCAAAATCTATTGATGTTTTCTCGCCTCATGTTAACTGCTTATTAAAGTTTAAACTTAAACTTTAAACAAATTGGCTGTTCATCAAATGAAGATAATTTAGTGAGATTGACAGAGACAAGACTTCTTGGACTGAGTCAGCGCTGTTTCGAGAATTTGTAGGTGAGGGCTTCCCCTTAGAGAAAAAGGCTCCATCTGGTGCATCTAAACCTCACGTAAGTCTTTAAACTTGATTTTTCCATTACTACGCCACACTACTTTAGTATCATAATAAAGACACTCATTTAAAAGTTAACTATAACAAAGGTAACAACAATATATGCACATATAAACTGACCCTCTTAATTCAGTATTTTATTCTATAGTTTTAAACTTGGCTTACATGTGAGTACATACAGTAGGGAGAATGTCTCCATGAGGGAGAAATTCAGCCCCCTCGTGTGTTTGAGACAGAGCCACCACAACTTGAATGACCTTTATTTTGTAGGTAAATAGTACTTCCCTCAGAGATTATTCCAATGGATCAATAAACGTATGTGACAACGTAAGTGAAGCTAGAGTACTCAACAATCAGAGGACACTATAATTCATGAGTAACATAGTTATACACTAAGTCACACTAATTCTACAGTCTCACGAGAAAAGATGCTTCTCACACGATACGATTGATAGAGTAACCACACCTAGGAAACATTTTCTTTTTGCTCCTGTGTTGTCGAGCTTGCTCTTTATAGAGCAGCTAAGGCGAAAAATCATCAACGGCCCACCTATAATGATAACTTATTCTTGCGTGTATCAGAGTGTTGATGTATATTTTGGAAGCAACAGCAAGTCTGGCCAAAGGGAAGGGGGAAGTTAGGGTTCAGCACAGTACAGAAGAAATGCCCCAAGTGTGAGTTAACATTTGTGGTTTAACAAAAAGATTTTTGATCCTGCTTTGCGAAAAGGACTGAAAAGTCAGACAAAATGGCACAAGATTCTATGTCAGCACACATATTTTCAATTGCAGATTGAAGGGAGAAGCAGGATCTTAAAATAATATTTTGTTTTTTTTGTTTCCCTTTCAGGAGTATGTCAAGTACAACGTGCAAAAATCCTCTCACGTTTTTGATATTACTAGGTCTGTTAGTGGTATACATTGTCTTTCACACTTTGGTAACCCTTCAAACCAGGTAATGATATTTGTCATTCCAGATTTATTGTTGAAAGAATGAAACCTGGCTTATAGCATCACATGAAAAAAAATGCTGTTGGATTTATTCATTGTAAAATTGTCATGATTACCGATGCAAGGCACCAGAGTCTTCTCCTTTGGCGCCAACTGCCTCGAACATTGATTGGCTGCTCATCTCTTTTTAAACCCCCGTCCTGTCACCCGTTGTCAGTCCGTCTGCGAACCTCAGCTCCCACCAGGCAAGCCTTTTCAACCCTGACTTTCTCCTGTCCTGATCCCTGTGTGATTCCCGGCTCCAACCCGTTTTCCGAACTCGATTACATTTTTGCTCCCCCATTCCGGCCATCGATCTGCTTTTCACCGCTCTCGACACTGCCTTTGCTTGTCACGGAAGTGTCACTTCCGGGTTCCGAGCGATCTTCTACCCGTGACCGATGATCACCGGATCGTGGGTGCAAGCCTTTTCCTCCTTCTCAATAAAACTGAGAGAAACGAACGCAAGTGGGTCCTGTCTCCGTTTCTGGTCTCTGACAGTACGGACTGACCAGCAATGGACCCAGCAGACGTTTCTCCAAGCGGGGAGCGAGGCAACTCGGAGACTCCCTCCGCGGTCCAACGAGTCTCGAGTGACGTCGCCACTCTCCTGCAACAAGTCCAGCAACATCAACACCCTTAGAGCAAGAGCACCAGCAAGTGACAAAGTTGTCAGAGCTGCTGTCAAGACAACTGACGTCATCAGCTCTACCCACCGGTAATCCCCCTCCGAGCATGTCACTGCGTTCCTCGGCCGTGCCGTTCCCAAACACGCCCCCCATCGGAGCGGCGGAGCCGCGAGTGGGCGCTCCAGAGAGGTTTTTTGACGATCCCGCCCAGGTACGCGCATTCCTTGTAAACTGCCGGCTCATTTTGGACTTGCAACCCCGTAACTACGCATTCAGAGCGGCCAAGGTGGTTTCTACCATCAACCACTTGTCTGGGAGGGCTCGACTCTGGGGAACGGCAGAATTTGAAAGGGGATCAGGTGGCGTGTTCCTCGTGTGATCTCCTGATCCAGGAGATCCTCAAGGTGTTCGACACGGGATCTTCATCAGCCGATGCGTCGAGATCATTGATCAACATATGCCAGGGAAAGTGCACGATCGCCGATTTTTTGATCGATGGCCGGGACGGGGGAGCAAAAACGTAAACGAGTTCAGAAAAGGGGTCAGAGCCGGGAATTACACAGGAATCAGGACAGGAGAAAGTCAGAGTCGAAAAGGCTTGCCAGGCGTGAGCTGAGGTTCGCAGACGGACTGACAACAGGTAACAGGAAGACGGGGGTTTAAAAAGAGATGAGCAGCCAATCCGTGTCCAAGGCAGTTGGCGCCAAAGAAGGAGAGTTAGGTGCCCCGCATCGGTAATCGTGATAAAAATAACTACAACTTACCTTTAAACTTTGGAAAGTGAACGAATGTTATTTTCTTGAATGAACAGAATGTATCTCGAAATGTTTTCATTTCATTTTTCATTTCATTTTTCATTTGTATCAATTTTTCTTTTACTGAGCATTTGGGATCATTTATATTTCTTAATATTACTGGAAAATGACATAGTGGACAAATCCGGCAATCCTTGGAGCAGGAGGCCATTACATGTTGAGAGCACTGCAGCGTTATTTCATAGCCACAATGTTAGTTTTTTTTGCGGGTGGACCCAAGTGAAGGAAATCAGTAACTGAAGCAGGAGTGCTCAAAATATGGAAGGTAATTAATAACATAACCACAAACCAAGTAACAAAAAAGCAGTTACAAAACAATAAAATGTCCGAACAGAATCAAACCTTACAATAGCCCAACCTGAAATGAAGACCAAATGGAAATGCAGGGAACCAAGTAACCACCAATAGCAAGTGGGCGCAGATACTATTTAACTTTTCAGTACAGTATTCCTGACTGAAATTCATACCTGTCAACCTCCACGGCTCCATATGCCCGTATAAACTGTAGTATTTTCCCTTACAAAAAACAAAATAATCTTACACCATATTTTTTTTTTTCAGAATGGTGCATTATGGGAAATCCCAAGGCGGCAGACGCTTGCGCACAGTAGCATCAAACCGCTCGCTTCGTTTGCAACGAAAAAAAACGATACCAAGATAGAGGCTACCGCGGTGAACTCGTTAGACTTGATTGATTCGCCATTTCGTGATCGTCGGTGTTTACCGGATGGTAACCATAATTGACAAATTTGTGTTTTTCCGTACAGATTTTCTTGAACGTCGTACACGTCTTAAATTGCACAATAAACGTACTTTGTAAGGCAAAAACGTACAGGTTGACAGGTATGAAAATGTGTGTACATTTTAAGAAGCTATCGAGCTTTGTCATACAGAATTGATAATATAAATTTGCGTACATTTTGACAAGCTATTAATCTTTGCAGTACAGTAATTCTAACAAAAACGTTCGGGTCATTTCAAGAAGACGTGTAGTGTTGGGAACAGAAATTAAGGTTAAATTTTGTTTAATTATTTAATTTAAAAACTCAGCTGAAGTAAAGTATTCATGACAGAGATTTGCATTCATTTTAAGATGGTATCTAGCCTTGCAGTACAATAAAACTGAAATTTGCATTATTCTAAAAAGCTATTCTTCTTTGCAGTACAATATTTATAACAAAAATATGTGATAATTTTAAGAAGCTATTCAGCTTTGGAATAGAGTACTCATAACAGAAATCTGTGTTATTTTCATGTAGCTATTAAGCTTTGTAGTATTTTAAGCAGATATTTGAGTACATTTTAATAAGCTGTTTAGATATGCAGCACAGTATTCCTAATAGAAATGTAAGTTCATTTTAAGAGGCTATTCACTTTCGGAGTACAGTGCTTATAACAGAAATCAGTGTTAATTAAAAAAAACCTTTTCACCTTTGCAGTACAGTATTCATAAAATAAATTCGCATTATTTTAAGAAGCTGGTCAGTGTTGTATTGCAGTATAATTTGACAGAACAAAAAAAAAGTACAGTGCTTTTGTTTGTTAAACAAATTCTTGAACCTGTCAATCGAGTAGGTACTTTGGTTTCAATGAATAAAAAATTATTAGATGAATGAAGGTTTCTCATTGGCAGGTTTTAACTATCGCGGGACCGTTCTGGAACGCAACCCTTTGCGAAAAAACGAGGGATTACTGTACGCCGTCTACATCATGATCTTGTTAGCTGTTTTCAACTGTTGTTTAATATGCAATATTCAAACAATACCAGTCATTTGGATTATGATTTCTTTCAGATCGACATTCACATTTGGAAGGATCAAAGAAATCTTGCCATTTGGCAAAAACAGCTCAAATGGTCTGTGTAACGGATCTGGACTAACATCAGAAAGGTCGAATCTGGAAAATTATTCGACTCCAGAAAATGAGGAGCAGGGTTCCATAACTGCTGCCTACAGTTACCAAAGAAACAATTTTAAGTGCCTGTCCGAAGTATCACACATTGTATTCCTCAAAACGCACAAGACGGGAAGCAGCACCATGCTAAACATTCTTTACCGCTATGGGGAGAGTAGGAACTTGACTTTTGCCCTTCCCATAAACAAAGGAAAACAGCTGTTTTACCCCAATTTCTTTCATCCCCGTTATGTGGAAGGCGTCAGCAGCAACAAAATTAAAGAGTTTCACATCATATGCAATCATATGAGATTTAAAAAAACTGAGGTAAGTGTGCTGTTATGAAAAATAAAATGTGAATTCATGTATTTCTAAGAATAGATGTATTTGTATTCCCCTACATTGTTAGACGTGTTGCTGAAAAACAGTTATTAGATACAGTTGCTAGTTACCTTATTTAAAAAGTAATTCAGTTACCCCTCAGATTACTGATAACAAAAAGTACTGCGTTCGTCTGAAAGTAACTTATAGTTAATAATTATTGTATACACTTGGAAATAAGTTGATGCATGATAACTGCTTCAAAGGAGCTGTACGGAATTTGGAATTCGGTTGCTCTCTGCAGCCATCTCGTGGCTTGTGTCATCATTGCACCCTCGGTCAGTTCATTCATAATGCACGTGCTAGTACATGCATTTCTTCGTCGCGCTCAAATTAACTATTCATTTTAATCTTTCTTTGGGTTTGAGTTGGTGATTGGATTCTACTAAAAGCAGGCCTTATCTTACATTCACGACACAGGCCAGGAGATTGAACCATTTTTATATTATACTGACAAATAGAAATGAAATTGAAACCCAGGGACGAGTATGACCTTACGCTCCATCACCCCTGCCCAGCCCCCATTCCTCAAACTTCTGTGCTGAACAGCAGTAAAAAATGAGATGAAAGCAGATAGGCACATTTAAAAATAAACAATAACGGCTTTTTTTAAATCAGTTGGGCATTGTCAACACGTACTTAAAAGAAAATGTTGATAATTTTTAACATTTAAGGACACATCAAAAGACTCACCTCACTTTTTAATTCGCCACATACTCAAAGAAAAAAAAACATGTACACCAACCAGTGGAACCGGTGAACTCTTCATATTTCTTGGCTTGTGCATTCTTGAGAGCTTACAAATGACATCCCATATCCATTTTGTCTTTGGGTTTCAACCTGTTCGAATCTCCTTAGCATTCCTGTTTAATGTCCAAGACTTTTTTGTTTTTTTCTGGTGTATTGCAAAAATAATTTTGTTCTTGAGTAAAAAATAAATAAATAAAGGGTTCTACTTTGCGGGAAGTTTTTGGAACGCAACCCCCCCCAAAACACGAGGGATCACTGTAGCATGATTTTGCCTAAGGAATTCAATTTTATATGGAATTCATAAGTATGGATGTTAAAAAAAATGTGTTTCGTTGTACTTTTGTGAGAATGACAAATACTCTGAATCTAAAACTAACTGGACATACTCTCAAACAAAGACAGCAAACAAATCATAATATCCATTTAGAAACCATCAAAGCTTATTTTCTCTTGTGTAAACTGTAAAATCCTCAATACAAACAAGTATTATTTTCCTGTCCCAGGTGGCGAAGGTGATGCCGGCAGATGCATTCTACTTCTCCATCATAAGGAATCCAGTGGCCATGATGGAGTCCATTTTTAGTTACT
Source organism: Urocampus carinirostris (assembly GCF_059441175.1). Classification (NCBI taxonomy): domain Eukaryota; kingdom Metazoa; phylum Chordata; class Actinopteri; order Syngnathiformes; family Syngnathidae; genus Urocampus; species Urocampus carinirostris. Next base: position 10,722,329 of record NC_142358.1, read on the forward strand.
ATAAGGGCATTTCAGCCTTCAACAATGTTCAAAGTTTGGAAGAGTTCCTGGATAAGATATCCCCTAACACCTCATTTGCTTCTGATAGTCATTATGCTCACAATATTTTGGCTTTTGACTTCGGATTTGACAACAATGTTTCCGCAGATACCTATGACTTTGAAGCAAGAAGTAAGCATGCTATTGAAGCCATCGAACAGGACTTCCACCTCATTCTTATTATGGAGTACTTTGAAGAGTCTATGATCTTGCTCAAACACAGCCTTTGCTGGTCCCTGGAAGACGTGGTTTTCTTTAGGTTGAACAGCCGCAGTGAAGCTGCACGGCGCCCACTGGAGCCCCCAACTGCTGAAAAAATCAAGCGGTGGAACGCTCTCGATTGGAGTATCTATGTCCATTTCAACAGAACTTTCTGGAAAAAAGTTGATGCCCTCGTTGGAAGAGAAAAAATCAAAGTTGAAGTTGCTCAGTTAAAAGAATTACAAGCCAAAGCATCAAAGAACTGTCTCAAAGATGGGTTAATTGGCCCAAATTATGTCAAAGAAGATAGATTAAAGCCATTTCAATATGGGCAGGCTGTCATCCTTGGCTACAATGTGAACACAAAACTAGAAGGAGAAAATGTAACGAAATGTGAAAGGCTTGTAACACCAGAACTGCAATACACTGATCATCTCTATGAAAAGCAGTTTCCAAAGTTGGTGGCTGTGAAAACTGAAGTTAAAGAAAAGCCCCCAATTTATTCCAACTCCACAAAGGTCTCTTGAACTACCCATTGATACACATTGCAATGTTCAAAGTGTTCCAAAAGTCTTGGGCAAATTTCAACATATATCTTGGAATCTATTAAGGATATAAAAACACATCTGGTTAATTCAGAAAGCTTGTAACTTAAATTTTTACATGGAATGTAAGATGTTCAATGTGAGCACGATTGGTCTCAAATCAAGCCGATAGTCAAATTCTTAGCAACCCATCCTAGCATTGCATTGTTAATGGTTGCAATAGCTTGTTTTTATGCCTTCAGCTCAACCACTTGTCTTGGAATAGGGGGGTACAAAGACCAATCCTTTTACAAATCCTGGCCAGAACATTTGATGTCATTCTGGCCAGACCGTCCTATCCATCTGTCTGGCAGTGATGTGTTTAAGCACTGTCTAGGCTCCAGTGTGGTGGGCGTCAATTTACGTCTCACCATTGACTGTCGCTCTTTCAAAGAAGAATGGTCCATATACAGTTTTCTTTGACGTAGCGCAAAATATGGACACCTTTGGGGACTCTTGCTGATGCTCAAGAAGTTCACGTCGGTTCTCAACACCCCATGTGCGAGTGTTATGCTTGTTAACATTTACGTGAAAAGTTGCCTCATAGCTAAAACAATCCGGTTGTCAAATCTGTTATCCTGCATCTTCTGTTGCATTGCAATGCGATCGCCGCGACGAGCAGGTTAAACGGTGTCAACTGTTGAACCAACTGCTGCTTGGAATGCTTCATGTGCAGTTGTCTTCTCAAGACACGCCAAACAGTTGTTGTAGCACACTGAAATTCTCTACTGGCTCTGCTGCGTTTTAAAGACTGCGGCTTTACATATGGTTCAACTTATTATATTTTCATGGTGGTATTGAGGGAAAAGCTGAGCTTGTTAAGTTCTCTGCTTCCCCTTAATAAAGGGGAAGCAGGACCTGAGGCAGGGGTGTTCAAGATAAGGATCGTATTTAACGAAACCAGGAACAAAGTGACAAACAAACAAGGGGTCACAAAACTACTAATAAACTGCCCAAACATTAAACCAGAACCCCCCCAAAAAACTGGTTGGCAGTGGAAATGCAACGAACAAAGTAAAAACAAATACAAGTGGGCGCCAACAACTAAAAAAATGTCCAAACAAGAATTAGGAAACAAAATCTAATGTAGCTAACACAGTACAAATTTAAATGACCCGACGACGTACGCAGTCCAAAATTACATTACAGAGGGTTAAGATAATTAGGCACAGGTGTGTGGAGATTGGAGACATCTGTGCCCAGTTCCAAACTCTGTTGGCGCACTCTGGGGGAAGGTGGCGTACCAGATCCTAACACAGCTGATCTTTTCCAGAACACATGCGCTCTAAATAAAAATCCCCGCAGTGCAAGTTTGTCCTTCCTCGCGGCAACCAACAATGACAACAGCACAAAAATACATCCGTGTTGCAATCTGGCACTATTCTTGACAGTATGATTGCTGGCTCTGTAGTCTAGTATGATAGGGCCCACAATTTAATCATATTTTACTTCAATGATTATTTATTTTGTTTTTATTGTATTTCAACCATTGTGTGTGGATGTGTACTTGGTTTTTCGGGCTGTCAAGTGAGGATGAAGAAGGGGATTTTATTGTCTTATTGGATGCTGAATGTTTTATACGGTACTTTGAGGGGCAATTTATTTCCTGAAAAATAATCACCATACATAATAATGAGAACATTTAAAAATAAGAGAATTAACCATGAATTGTCCTTAAAGTTTAACCTCACAAAATCTTCCTTCTCTTAAAAGTGCAACTTGAAAAGTAAATCTGCGACCGTATCTTTGTTGTAAAATTTTCAACATTTAAAATTATTGAAAATTTTCACTTTAAAAAAGCAATGATGTAGCTTGGTTGATCTGCATAACGCTGTCTTCGCTTAAACTCAAGAGACCGTCCAACACAAGACATGTACATGTCACCTTTAAAACAAGGCCTTGTAACTGGCTTTACTGTCGCCATATCAGGATCTGATTGATTACTGACTTATTGAGTTGTGATCCAACGTATTAGACCTTGTGTTTTCCACTGACAGATATCTGATTAAAAACATTGACGTTGGGCCAAGTTTCTCTACCAGTGATCACGATTCTGTTACTTTCCAACTTAACCTGGCTCTTAAAAAAGACACCACTGCTCAGAATTACATACATTTTAAAGACTGTAATCTACATGGCATGAGATACTTTCTGTCTAGTGTCAACTGGTATCTCTTGTTTGATAATTGTTTTGATAATTGTTACACCTCACGTCAACCGGGATATAGCTGAATTGCATTGGCGAAAGCAGTTTATTCACAAGCTTTATAAACGTGATCAGTTGGCATACTTGGAAAGTTATCAAGATGCTTCAAGGGAACTGCGGAGGGCCATCAGGCGGGAAAGGGTGGCTGAGGAAAATAAAGTTTTAGAGGCTAATAATACTCGTAAATTCTTTTCATACATCAACCGTAAACTAATTTCTAGGGCATCTATTCCCAACCTGAAGGCATCTGACGGTACCGTTGCTAGAGATAATGCTGACAATGTCCGTATATTAAATGATCAGTATGCCAGTGTTTTTGGTCGTGACAATGGGGTTTCACCCGACTTTCCCAGCAGAACCTCAGCTGTTCTGAATTCTGTGGAACTTTCAAAGGAGTTAATTCATAAATACTTGATAAAACTACCCATCAAATTTTCAGCCGGCCCTGACAAAATTCCAAATTTCTTGCTTAAAAAGCTAGCTGACTTTTTATGTGAACAATTATTTTACCTGTTCTCTAGATCTTTTGAGGATTCACAGTTGCCTGAGGAGTGGCTTAGTGCTATTCTCATACCCATTTTTAAAGGGGGGAGCACAACAAGTGCAGCCAACTATAGACCAGTTAGCTTGACTACCTGCGTCTGTAAAGTGTTTGAGAAAATTATCTCAGATGCCATATGGAAATTTATACAGAGCACAATCTTTTTACGTTTAAGCAACATGGGTTTAGGTCCGGACATTCTACCATGAATAACTTAATAGCTCATTTGAATAATATTACCAGTATGTTTTTTGTTCACAATATGGCTGGTCATGTTTGTTTATTTAGACTTTTGCAAGGTTTTTGACAAAGTGTCTCATCACAAGCTTTTACAAAAACTGAAATGCTATGTTATTAGTGGAAAACTGCTTGAATGGATAACTGCATATTTGTCAAATCGTAAACAATGCGTAAAAATTGATGATGTTCTTTCAGCGTGGTCGGAAGTTTGTAGTGGGGTACCGCAGGGCTCAGTACTAGGCCCATTATTATTTCTGTTTTTTGTGAACGACCTACCTGAGGCCATTCAAAGTAGTGACATCTCAATTTTTGCCGATGATGCTAAACTGTCGGCTTACCAAAAACCCAGGTTACAGGAACAATTGATTCTCTCCAAAATGACATTAAATCAGTTTTTCTTTGGTCCGAAAAGTGGCAACTGCAACTGTCATCTCATAAATGCTTAGCACATGGTTCTGTTCTGCTGTATAACATTAATGATCATGATTTGCATGTTGTTACTGAACATAAGGATCTGGGTGTCACTCTTACTTCAAACCTAAAGTTTATCACGCATATCGCCAAAATTACCAACAAAGCCAATAACATAGCATCAAACATTTACAGACACTTTTACAACAAGAACACAGCATTCTTAGTTCGAATGTTTTGCGTTTATGTTAGACCCGGGTTAGAATATAACAGCGTTGTGTGGAACCCTTACTTACTCAAGGACATTAACCTACTGGAAGGAGTTCAACGACGGTATACAAAGCGGATACCTGGGATGCACAACTTGTCATATCCGGAAAGACTACAAAGACTGAACTTGGACTTTTTGGAGCTCCGTAGAATTCGATTTGATTTTTGTGTTCAAAGTACTGCATGGAATGATCGATGTGCCTTTTGATCAATTTTTTGAGTTCTGTCGTGTTGATGGTTTTCGTGGTCACTTATATAAGTTACGGGTGCATAGACCTACCAGCAACTTGCATGGAAACTATTTCTTTCAGAAAATTTGGAATTTTTTGCCTGACCGGGTTATTAGTGCAAATACGGTGCAAACCTTTAAGCAAAGGTTGGCAGAAACAGATCTGTCAAATTTTCTTAGGAGAGGGGGCGTAAGGTGACCATATTTGGCCAAGCTCACTCTCAGCATTAGTTTTTTCTTTGTGTCATGTTTTGATTAATGTATCCAACAATACCTTCAATAAACATTTCATTTCTTATTTCTAATAATGATGCAAAAATACAGAAATCAGAAAAGGACAAATACTATTTTCATGGCACTGTATAAATTAGACATAGATAAAGCCAAATATATTACTTTCTTTTTTTTTTTTTTTTTAAATCTAACAGCAACATGTGCCGTTGACTTACAGTGCTCAGACGTCAGCATTGTTGATTCTGAAGGCCTTAAACAGATTTCATACAGACTGAAGACACAGGCTAGCTGAACAACTGTTACGTAAAACTACTGGAAGGAGCATGACCAAATGAATAAAATATATCATGAAAAGTATAAAATATTGAAAACAACTATGAACATGTATACGCTTTGGAAAAATATACTTAAATTATTATAATAATGTCTGGTTATGTAAGAGAAGACCTTGCTGGTCCTGATGGCCCACCACTGGTGTTATGATAAACATATGTCCTTGAGTCAGTCACTCATTTCTGACTTTGCCCAGCAGCCCTTGGTCTTTTGGGCTTGCCACTAACTTTGGGAACTGCTTGCTGTAGAGACAGTCAATGTATGGCAATTCTGGCGTTATCAGTCTCTCACATTTAGTTTTGTTTTCTTCGTCTAGGTGTGGGTTCAAGTTGTAGCTCTGGATGACAGCCAACCCAGACTGATGTGATTTAAGTCTAGCTTCTTTAACATACTGCGGCCCAACAGGCCCGCCATCCTTGAGACAGGTTACTGCTAGATTAGCTTGTAATGCTTTTAACTGAGCAACCTCAAATTTGATCTTGTGTTGACCAATTAGGGTATCCACTTTGTTCCAGAAAGTCTTGTTGAAATGCACGTAGATTCTCCAGTCAAGAATATTCCACCGCTTGACTTTTTCTACAGTTGCTGGTTTAAGTGTGCGACGTGTCTCATCGCTGCGGCTGTTCAACTTAAACGAAACTACGTCTTCCAGGGACCAGCAAAGGATATGTTTGAGCAAGATCATAGACTCTTCAAAGTACTCCAAAATGAGAATCAGGTGAAAGTCCCGTTCAACTGCAGCAATAATCTCCTTACTTCTTGCCTCAAAGTCTTTAGTCTCTGAGGAAACATTGTTGTCAAATCCAAAGTCAAAAGCCAAAATATTGTGAGCATAATGGTTGTCGGCAGCTAATACATTGTAGTTTGGAGATGCCCTTTCCAGGAACTCTTCCAAACTTTGAACGTTGTTGAAGGCTGAAATGCCCTTATAGTAAATAAAGATGGACTCCATCATGGCTACTGGATTCCTTATGATGGAGAAGTAGAATGCATCTGCAGGCATCACCTTCGCCACCTGGGACAGGAAAATAATACTTGTTTGTGTTGAGGATTTTACAGTTTACACTAGAGAAAAAAAGCTTTAATGGTTTCTAAATGGATATTATGATTTGTTTGTTGTCTTTGGGTGAGAGTATGTCCAATCAGGAAAGAGCAAAGTTAGGGTATGTTTTTTGACCACATTTAACTACAGACTCTTTGTGCATGTGTAGGTCAGACCATCACGGCTAGTGGGAAATGAGGACCCAGGTGTGGGTAAGCCATTACAGGACTCAGAAGGTGGCCTCATAAATATGGTTCAATTAACTTAACAAAGGAACCAACTATCAAAACAAATTTACAGGAGCAAAAACAAAAAAACACATGGAGGGACATATTCCCTTATTGCTATACTCCTGGACCATGACCAAGATTGGGGTGGAGCAGAGTACATGTAACAGGGTTGCATTATTAGGATTCAAAAAAAAAAATTGTTTTCTGTTACTTTGCTGAAAAAATGACGTCGTCAAATTATAGGTACCGTATTTTCCGCACTATAAGGCGCACCTAAAAGCCTTTCTTTTTTCAGAAGCTGACCATGCGCCTTATAGTACAGTGCGCCTTATTTATGGATCAATATTAAGTCGCAAAGTCTTGCAACTAATTCAACAGCCGCCGACTAGATTTTCCCCCGAACGCGAGTAGTCCGCGGTGTATGCTGGGAATTATATACCGGCGTTCCATTGGCTGACCAATGTGTCAATCATCATTTTAATCGATCACTATTGGCTAAAGTTATTCGGAGGTAAAGGGAGCGGATCCTTTTTATCATTTACAGGCTCGCATAGGCTAAGGGGCAAAACAAAGCCTGTAATTGGCCGAAAAAGATGTGTCAATCATCAGTTGAATCGATCACTATTGGCTAAAGTTATTCGGAGGAAAAGGGGGCGGATTTTTTTTTATCATTTACAGGCTTGTATAGGCTAAAGGGGCAAAACAAAGCCTGCGATTGGACGAAAAAGATGAATGTGAATAGCAAGTGTGGTTGTCTACGGCATAGAGGAAACACGCTATATAAATGCAGATCATTTCATTTCATTTCATTTTACCATTCTGTATTTGTAAATATTTTACTCTCCTGGATTTTACTACACTCACGGATATGAGGACCATGGTTGCACATTATTACTGAACGGTGAGCTACTATATATTTTCCCAGTATCTTGTTTCAGACTGAACTCGATGTTTCTGTGATAAGCGGTGCAGATAATGGATGGAATGGAGTGTCTATTTCTAAATTAAACTCAATTCCAAGTGTTTATTGTCATATGCACAGTAAAGTTGCGAGCGAAAAAGAAAATAGAAACTAAGGAATGGTTGGCATTTCTTGAATCCCAAGACTTTAACCTTCCGAATCATATTTGGAATGATGCATTTGAGTGACATCGTATGGACACCACATCCGCACGTGTCTACGACACGTACTTGCTTCTTTGCAAGAATTCGGAATGTTAAGGGGGTAATAAGTTTGACTGAACTATCTGACTGTTTTGTCGACGTTTCCATTGTAGCACCTTATAATCCGGTGCGCCTTATGTATGTCAAATATAGGACCAAGAACAATTTTTTCGGGGTGCGCCCTATAACCCGGTGCGCCTTATAGTGCGGAAAATACGGTGCATTTCATTAAATCAGTTACTTTGCAGGATTACGATTATTATCAGGAATTGCGTCTATCATAATTTCAATCATGGACACTAGAGTGAGGAAGAGAGATGAAGCTTACACACCCTGTTTGTGTGCATCGTAGTCACGTCAGTATCTGTTGCACAGATTGTAGAGATTGCATTTCTATCACACTGTGTTGCAGTTTTGTGAGGCTGCTTAGCACACGTATGTTTTTATTGGGGAGCGCACTAGCGCACTAGTGATGTGTCCAGGAACATTTAGTAATTTTAATTGACTGTCTTCTTTTTGTAACCCTCCCAACCCTATTCCGGCCGTTGTAAGTGGTCACAATAAATATTTCGTCAATAATAATAATAATAATAATTTCCTTGTATTGTCATTCTGTGTAACAATGTACACAGAACGAAATGTCGATTACACCTGACCCGTTTTAGCGAGCCGATGCAGCCGCAGCCAACAGAGGGCGCCGCCAACCCATTACAGTGGAACCTCGGTTCTCGACCATAATCCGTTCCAGAACCCTGTTCGAAAACCGATTTGGTCGATCACCGAAAATCGTTTTTCCCATTAAAAGTAATCTAAAATTGTTTTAATCCGTTCCAACACCCTGAATGTTTACCATGAACATAAACATGAAGCTAACCCAGGCTAATCGTAGGTTCGCGTTAGCGTAATCTTCCGTACGAAAGATTACGCTAAAAATAAAAAAATCAAGTCGTTTACACGTCATTTAGCACAACAAGTGGCTAGCGCTTCATTGGAAAGGGAGCTCCGTTCTAACACCCTGAATGTTTTACGTAAACAAAGCTAACCCAGGCTAATCGTACGTTTGCGTTACCGTAATCTTCCGTACGAAAGATTAGACTAACATTAACGTGTAAAAATAAACAAAGGGTAAAGAAAAGAATTATGAATAGGATTTCTTACCTTTGTGGTGCTCAGCAGAAGCCATGCTGTATGTATAGCAAGATCGGAAACTCGCACACCTTCTTCATATTTTGCTATTATTTCTTTCTTAAATGCTATAGTTGTACCACTACTCTTCTTCTTTTCACCTGTAGCAACTTTGCTGCTTGCACCGACCTTCTTCGGAGGCATAATTAGGGGCTTAAACGCTAAAACAAAACGAAACACGTCCGCACGTGATAACAGTTCTTCACAAGGGGTGGGGGCAATCTACACGATCTACACCCATACGCCGCTTAGCATCGCACCCTAGCGTACCGGCGTTCAAACTCCGATTATGTGACCGAACAGCGAAGCAAGAATTTCTCGAAATTTTTGGTCGAGAACCGATTTGTTCGAACTGAGAGGCGTTCGAAAACAGAGGTTCCACTGTATCATATTATTTATTTTATCACTGTATTAATAGCAGCACGGCGGCGCAGTGGTTAGCGCTTGTGCGGCACAGTTCATGTCATGGGAACCTGTCGTGGGTTCAAATCCAGCTCCAGACTTTCTGTGCGGAGTTTGTATGTTCTCCCCGTGCTTGCGTGGGTTTCCTCCGGGCGCTCCGGTTTCCTCCCACATTCCAAAAACATGCATTTCAGGTTAATTGGCCGGTCCAAATTGTCCCTAGGTGTGAATGAGCGAATGAGTTGTCTGTCCCTGTGTGCCCTGCGACTGGCTGGCAACCAGTTCAGGGTGTCCCCTGCCCACTGCCCGAAGATGGCTGGGATGGGCTCCAGCCCCCCCGCGACCCTACTGAGGATAAGCGGTACGGCTAATGAGATGAGATGAGATGAGACTGTATTAATATATTTGATTACTATTTCAATGTGTTTTTAGTCATCAGGACGAGGTGTTTCATGGCTATTTAGTTTTGATTTAAATGCTTTTGGTAGACCAGACCAGATTTATTACTTTGCAATTATTTCATATGTGGAAAATTTACTTGTTACAGGAGCAAATCGAGATACGAGCATTGGGTCAATTTCTTGTTTCAGTCTTCGTTTGAGATTTGGACTTTGTCACGGTTGATTTTGTTTGGACGTTTCATTAGTTTTGTGCCCTCTTAATCATTTGTTACTTTGGTCCTGGTTTAGTTAATAAATACAATCCTCATTTTGAGCACCCTTGCCTCAATTCCTGCTTGCCACGCATTTGGATCACCTGCAAAACGTGAGTGTTTTACAGCTTTAATTCTTAAATAATACTCTATAAAAGGCTGAAAGCGAATAATGTGTATTACTTCAATAATGATTAAATATGGTTACGTGTAGCCTCCAATAACAGTGATAAAAGATCATTTATAGTTTTGTGAAGATGTCACATTTTCTGCTCCTTCATACCAAATACCCAAAAATTCAGACAATAAGCCAAGACTTTTCTCCCAAGCTTTCAACCCTGCGGTTTATGAAATAATGTGGCTATTTTAAGCATTTTTTTCCAACGGCTGCCAGGTGCGCCTCAGCAGTAAAGGTAAGAATGAGACACGTGGAATATAGTTGTAGAGGAAGACGCAAGTTTAATGTATCTTTGAGCTTTGTTCATAAATAAAACTAGCATGAACAGACCCTCATCAAGGAAAAGTTGTCAATCGAAAGGGGTGCGTTAACTACCATATTGGGAAGTTTAATTAGTCTGTTTATTTGTAAATGGAAATAATGTGGCAAAGTTGAAAACGGCTCAGGGGACGTACTGGTGAGTTACGCCGGCTTTAGAGTTTTAGGGTATCGTTGTATATGTTTCAGACTGATCGAGATGTTTCTCTGATAAGTTTATTTTGAAATTGTCATTCATTCATTCATTATCTGCACCGCCTATCCTCAGTAGGGTCACGGGGGTGGTAGAGCCCATCCCAGCTATCTTCGAGCTGTGGGCAGGGGACACCCTGAACTGCTTACCAGCTAGTCGCAGGGCACACAGAGACAGACAATTCGCCCGCTCATTCACACCTAACGACAATTTGGACCGGCCAATAAACCTGACATGCATGTTTTTAGAATGTGGGAGGAAACCGAAGTGTCCGGAGGAAACCCACACAAGCACAGGGAGAACAGACAAACTCTACACAGGAAGGTTTGATCTCATGACCTCAGAACTGTGCCGTACACGCGCTGACCACTGATCCGCCGTGCTGCCTTGAAATTGTCGTTTTATCTTAAGTTTCAAGAGATGAAGCTTTCCAATAATCTGTGGCATGCCGTATATCAGTGAATGGTGACATTGCACAGACACATATTTGTTTATCAAAAGTCAAGGGGTTAGAGTACCGTATTTTATTTAAAAACTTTCTGTATAGCGTCTTTCTTTGTAAATATGTTTCATTGTGGGCACATGCGGCTTATAGTCAGGTGCTGCTTATGTATGCACAAGATGGTTTTTCCTTTAAAATTCTACTGGGTGAGGCTTATAATCAGGTGCGCCCTACAGTCTGAATTTTACAATTGATTTGTAAAGTTGAATGTGAGAGCAAGCAACTATAATTAGATTGTCTGCAACAAAAACAATTTCCTGTTATTGTCTCATACCTTCAACCGTGTTACTGGATGGGAAATACAAGCAGCAAGAAAGAATGTACTGTATTTGTGGTGGCACACTTACCTCATCTTTTTTAAACCTCATATGATTGCCTATGATGTGGAACTTGTTAATTTTTCCGCTACTGACACCCTCCACAAAATGTGATTCAAAAAAATGGGGGTAAAAAAGCTGCTTTTCATTGTTCAAGGGAAGGGCGAAAGTCAAGTTCCTACTTTCCCCGTAGCGGTAGAGGATGTTTAAAATAGTGCTGCTTCCCGTCTTGTGCGTCTTGAGGAATACAATGTGCGACACTTCCGACAAGCACGATGAAGCATTGCCGTGATAACTGTATTTGCCAGCAGTCAAACTCTTTTTGTCATTCTCTGAAGTCAAAGAATTTGAAAGATTATGTAGACCCGCCCAGATATCGTGCACAAACGGGAAAATGTGCTTTCTTCCAGCATCGAATTTTACCTTTGGGAACTTGTCGAACCTGAAAGACATAACATACAAAGTAAGTGGTATGAAATAGTTCACTTTTACCTGTGAAACAAAACCAACTATAGAGATACCTGATTGACTGGAAATTGGATGTATGGATTTTTAAATATTTTTTTCATAATTTAGTAACCAGTCCTCAGGTTATGTTTTCAGTTTAAAAATGTTCAAGGGTCTCTCTCTCAATCTCTCTCTCTCTCTCTATTTGTCCATCTATTCGATCTCCCTCTCCCTCCACCTGTCCTTGTCCCTGTCCTTTTCCTTGTCCCTGTCCTTTTCCTTGTCCCAGCCCCTGTCCCCGTCCCTCTCCCCTGTCGACGTCCCTCTCCCCTGTCCCTCTCTTTCTCCCCTTCTATCTATCTATCTATCTATCTATCTATCTATCTATCTATCTATCTATCTATCTATCTATCTATCTATCTATCTATCTATCTATCTATCTATCTATCTATCTAGACATTTTTTTTGTTTTCCATTAAAAAGTCACACTTTTATTTATGGGTTGTCCCATGTCTGTGTTCTTTGGCCCATATTATTCTTTTCTTTTTGTTGACCATTCAGATATGGCTTTTTCTTAGCCACTCTTTTTGGAATGCAGGCATCTTAAAGTCGCCTCTTCACTATCGATGTTGACACTGGTGTTTTGCAAGTACTATTTAACAAAGCTGCTTGTTGAGGACCTCAATTCCTCAAACTAAAGACTGTAATGTACTTGTCCTTCTGCTTGGTTCTGCAGCAGGGACTCCCACTCCCCTTTTATTCTGGTTGGAGCCTTATGTGCTGTTCTCTGAAGAGTACAAACTGTTGTTGGAGGTTTTATTTGGGCATTGTCGAGAGACTGTCGATAGCAAAGTTCCCTCTAAGCTGCGCGCGTGTGCTCTGCCCGCACATTCTCAGCGCACAAGAAAATCTATCCAGCGCAATGTTCCCTCTAAGCTGCGTGTGTGCGCAATTGCGCACTTCCCAGAGCTTTTCCGCACAAAATAAAATCTAGCCAGCTCACAAAAATCAGGGCTCGCAATTGCTAATTAAGAAGCGAATTAAGACAAAGTTAAAGTGCATGAAGGTAAAAATACATGGGTTCCCCTGACGTTGTGTTCTAAATACGGTATTTTGAGGTCAAGGTCGAAGTAGAACGAAGTTGAGTGAAGTCAATAGAGTTTTTCGAGAACCGGCTTCTTCGGCTCTGGTCACTAAAAGGAACCGGCTCTTTCGGATCCTAAACGGCTCTTCAGGTTGTTTTTGCTTCCTTCATCTCTATATGACAAAATATTATGTAAAATTATGCACAAAACGACTTAAAGGAAGGGGGAATGGAACAAAAAAGAAAAAAATACCAACATGAAAAAGTAGTGAAAAGCTGAGAAAAAAAAGAAACATAAGGAAGAGAAAAAAGAAGTAAAATTACAGAAAAAAAGCCAGAAAAAAAGAAAAGAAACAAACAAAAGAAAAAGTAAATAGAGAACAAAAAGAAAAAAGTAACACCTAAGAAAAAACAAACACAATTAGATTTTTTTTAAAGGAATTTAAAAAAATGGAAAAAAAACTGAGAACAAAAATAATTGCATTATTATGTGCATTCAAATAATTTCCAATTATACCAAGTCAATCGTGTTGCCAACATTGTACTTTCACTAAAAAAATGTGTTTAAATACAGTTGTGTATTGTGCAACCAACTAAATAAGCCCCCAAAAATGTTAGTCTTATGTGACAATAGATACCAGGAAAAAAAAGAAATGGAAATCTTGTGAAAGAATTGTTGTAAAAACAAATGACGTTTGTAGGCCGTACAACCTTTGCAATAATACATTACTCAATTCATTCAAAAGTGAAAAATTTGTTTGCATTGCCAGAACCTCAGCAAAATGTAACGTGATGTCATGTTTTTGACATGTTTGATAATGCCTTAGTTGCCACACTTGGGATTGCTGTTGCTCACTGTTGTTTCAAGCGTTGCTCACCGACTTTGTGTGAATGCTCAGACCCGTGGAAAATTAGAGGGAACATTGGTCGAGAGTTACATGAAACTTTTTTCTAACTTTTCTGAATGTTAAATCACACCCACAAATGTGATGGTCCAATTATAACGTCTCAAACCAGCTTAACTTTTTTTCAGGTATGCTAACATACAGTAAATGCACAAGGATTTATCTAATAGCCTTATAACACAAATAGCAAACACAATATACTATATAACACTGGAGAGCCTATTGCTGGAAATGGGCCCTTAAACACCTATGTGGATACTGTATCCAAAAAGACAGCTAGAATAGTCATTTACCAGGTTAAAAAAAATCTGCTTTTCCTTCGAATATCTAGACAATCCTAAGCAACCTAAAACTTTGAACGGTAGTGTACAAATGAGCAGATTTAACGATTTTAGCATTCATCCCAGACAGAAAGAACATCACCTGGCTTGGCGGGCGACCAATATCTGAAATGCAATGCAGACCACTAGGAGGATTAGTAATATCCACAAAATGTAAAGCTTCCTGCATATTGTTCTCTTGACGCCCCTGCAGTGCAGAAAACATAAAAGATATCACTTAATTCTGGATGGGAGTATACATATGACAGAAATGTATTATAATGTATCATGAAGCATTAGTCATAAGTAAAAAACTATCAGATTAGGACCTAAATTTTGTTTGGAATAATGTCTGGTGCAATTTTGAATTACTCTGATTTTGTTATTATTTACATTATTTTCTAAAAGTAATTAAATATTAACTTAATTTAAAAATGATTTAATAACTTAATTCATATGGTATGGAGAATATTCTATTCCCCCCCTAAAATAGTTTAAGACAGGATTTTGTTAACCAGAACTTGTATTACAACATAATGCACTTTTAAGTCCCAACTGTTTAATTTTTCAAAGTTTTATGTAGAAGGTAACTGTTACCTACACTGGGACGTTTTTGAGTGAGAGTACAAAATGAGTTAGGTTATGGTAAGACAAACTTGAGACAACTTACCATGAGCTGAAAAGCTTCTTCTGGAGCAATTTCCTCTTGGGGCACAGCATTACCCGCAAATCCCAGGGACAGCTCCTTCTCAAACCAACTACCTTGTCTGTGTCTCCACACAATGGACGCCTCGCTATCCCTACCTCTCTCACCTTAACCCCTCCCCCCTCGTGCTCTCTCCCTAATGCTTTTTACTTCTCCGGTGTTCCTGTATTTAGTATATATATTTTTCGTCGTCTGATGTTGGGATCGGCTGGGTTAGCCAAAGCTATCGTGACCACCCTCTTCAGCTCTCTGCCCACTATCACTATGTCCGGTTGGTTTGCCGGGAGCTGCATGTCAGTCTGGAACCTGAAGTTCCACAGGATCTTTGGTTCTGTTATTCTCAGCGACGTACAGTGGTATGGCCCACCGGGATTTGGGTACTTGTATGCCATACTGGTTGCAGATGTTCCTTTATACCAGGGGTGTCAAACTCATTTTACCTCAGGGGCCACACGATAGAACAAACATTCTCTCGGGGGCCGGACTAGTAGATTAGAGAGAAAGAAAAAGAGAGAAAGAAATAAGACAAAGCGAAGGAGAAAAGAGAGAGGGTGGGACAATGAAAGAGAGGAAGGGAGAAAGAGAGAGAGAGAGAGAAGAGAGAGGGAGAGAGAATGTGAGAAACAAAAAAGATATAAAGACAAATAGTGAGAGAGGGGGAAAGAAATAGAGAGAAAGAATGATATCCAAAGAAAAATAGAAAGAGAGAAAGGGGGAAGGAGAGAAAAGAGAAGGAGAGAAGGGGAAAGCAGGAGAGAGCAAAAGAGAGAAAAGGAAAAATGGAAGAGAGAGCAAAAGAAGGTAAAAAGACACAGAGAGAGAAAGAGACAAAGAGAAACAAAGAAAGAGAGAGAGACACAGAAAGTGAAAGAGAGAGACACGGAGAGTGAGAGAAAAAGGGAGGAAGAGAAAGAGAGAAAGAGAGAGAGAGAGAGAGAGAGAGAAGAAATACAAGTACACCGTCTTTGTGAGAGGCACCTGGCTTTGGCAACATCAAGTGGACATATTTAGACCTGCAGCTCGTTTTTCTCTTGCGCTTCTCTGAGCGTTGTCTGTCTCGCGGGCCGGATTCAATCCCTTAGCGGGCCTGATCTGGCCCCCGGGCTGCATGTTTGACACCCCTGCTTTATACTATCCAAGCTACTTGCTTGTATCTCACCACAATGGAGTCAACCACAAGCAAGTATCTCTATAGAGTAAGACAGGTCTTTAAAAGTCAGCAGAATAGTAGAAACAAGGTCTGAGCCATCAACATGTACACACTGACAGTCATCAGACACCTGGTATCGCAAGCTGGCCAAAAGAAGAAATAGAACATCAAGACAAGAATGCTCCTCACATGTGAGGAGGGTTCCACCCCAAGTCCAGCACCCTAACATTAAGCAGAAAGAGAAACCGTGCATGATGAAAAGTACATTGAACAAATCGTCCTGATGAGAGTGTACAAGAGGAGGAACAACAGACTCCTGGAGAGGGGGCTACATGCAGTGAATCTGTGTCGTAGACACGTGCAGATGCGGTGTCCGTACAATGTCACTCAAATGCATCGTTCCATTATTCGGAAGGTTAAAGTCTTGGGATTCAAGAAATGCCAACCATTTCTTAATTTCTATTTTCTTTTTCGCTCGCAACTTTACTGTTCATATGACAATAAACACTTGGTATTGAGTTTAATTTAAAAATAGACACTTCATTCCATCCATTATCTGCACCGCTTATATCAGAAACATCGAGTTCAGTCTGAAACAAGATACAGGGACAATATAAAACCCGGAGTAGCTCACCGAAGTCATTGTGTTCATAATAATATGCAGCCAATGTCCTCTTATATCTGTGAAGGTAGTAAATCCAGGAGAATAAAATATTTACCAATACAGAATAGAAAAAAATGCTTTCTTTATGCCGTCAGCCACGTGCTATACGCATTCATTTTTTTCGGCCAAATGCAGGCTTTGTTTTGCCGTTTAAGCCAATGCCAGCCTGTAAATGATAAAAAGGATCTGCCCCTTGACCTCTGAATAACTTTAGCCAATACTGATCGATTCAACTGATGATTGACACGTCTTTTTTGGCCAATTGCAGGCTTTGTTTTGCCGTTCAAGCCAATGCCAGCCTGTGAATAATAAAAAGGATCCTCCCCTTGACCTCCGAATAACTTTAGCCAATAGTGATCCATTCAAATGATGATTGACACATTGGTTAGCCAATGAAACGCAGGTAGATAAATCATACAACAGCATACACCGTGGACTACTTGGCGTTTGGGGGAAAATCTAGTCGGCGGCTGCAAGTCAGTTGCAAGACTTTGTGAATTAATATTGATCCATAAATAAGGCGCACTGTATTATAAGGCGCATGGTCAGCTTTTGAAAAAAATAAAGGCTTTTAGGTGCGCCTTATATGTGGAAAATACGGTGTATATATATATATATATATATATATATATATATATATATATATATATATATATATATATATATATATATATATATATATGCTATCGAAGCATCCTGGGCATCAATAACACCTCAGCAATGCCACAGGCTGATTGCCTCCATGCCACGCCGGATTGATGCAGTAATCCGTGCAAAAGGATTCCCAACCAAGTACTGAGTGCATCAATGTACTTTTTTAAATGTTTGATTTAGTTTTGCAGTTATAAAATTGTTTTTTTTACTTGGTCTGAGGAAGTATTCTAATATTTCGAGATAGGATTTTTGAGTTTTTTTCAGCTGTAACCCAAAATCAGCAATATTCAAATAATAAAAGGCTTGAAATAGTTCAGTTGATGTATAATGAATCCAGAATGTATGACATTTTTGTTTTTTTAATTGCATTACAGAAAATAAAGAACTTTATCACAATATTCTAATTTTCTGAGACAGTCCAATATAAATATATATATATATATATATATATATATAAATGAAAATAGAGAATAGAAAAATAAAATATAAACGAAAATCAAACACATGCTATGGTCTATATTCTTCTGGGCCTAACTGCAGTTACTGAAGTCTATTGTAACTGTCTTTTCTCCAAAGACGGAACAAAACAGAATCAGAAAACTGGAGCAGCTCCAGAAGACCAAAATAGCTTAGTTTATGAAAGTGGATCATCACTCCAAAGGGAAAAGCTAGAGGGCAAGTGTGGGAAAAACCATGCTGTGCGGGCAATGTGCGGGCCATGTGCCACCGGTCAGGATTTTCAAACCGTAATTACTTCAAAATTACAACAAAAATACCAGTACAGTAATACTAAAATCCAAAAATACGACTAAAGCAATATTATGACAGGAATACTATAGAAATACTACTACAGAAATGTCATGGCAGAAATACTACAAAAATACTGCTATGGATATACTTAAAAAATACTTTTACAGAAATACTACAGATGTACCACTACAGCAATACTTACAGTGCAATACAAACATTCTACTAAATGTATTATGACAGGAATACCACAAAATACTAGTACAGAAACATTATGACAGAAATACCTCAAATATACCACAGCACTACTAGTAGTAAAACAAAATACAACATAAAGTACTTTAAAATACTACAGAAATACATAAAAAATACATAAACAAAAGAGTGCTCCAAAAATAGTTTAAAAAAATATTACAAAAACCCAACATAAATTCTACAAAAATCTGACTGCAGATATAGTATAAAAATACTAAGAAATACAACTACATGTACAGTAATTCTCACATTTTACAATTCATGGATACCTGAACCGCATGGGTTGTCGGGCCACCACCGAAGATGCAACTCTGGACATTCTTCTCTACTATAGATGGTGCCTGGTCTGTTTTTTGGGTTGTTGCAAAGTTTGCACCAGTCCATTCCTCGGTCCAGTTCATTTTAGATCTTCCTCTCCCTCTGCCCCCTTGGATTAGGCCCTGGAGAATTATTTTGGCCACTCCTGGTGACGTGACGGTAATACTACAAAACTAACTATCACATAAAAACAACTATAAATAGGAATATTGTATGATATATATATTTATCCATAAATGAAAAAAAATTGGAAATATCAACAGGGCAGCTCCTCAGACCAATGTTTTAGCCCAATGTGACCAGCAACTACAAACAGGTGCCCAACCCTGCTGAAGTGTCAACAAAGAATGAGGGTGGTTTTTGCTTCCATCTTTTTACTACAACACATTAATCTTAGAAATATTAGGCGTAGAATAATTTATATCAGGGGTGTATGTGTTGGCTACTTTACATATTTACGAAAATCTGTGTCTCTGTTTGCTATGTTTGCATTTTTTGTCACAATCCTGCACTCAGGTTTACTCTGTCACACTCTCATCCCTCTCTCTCAACCTTACCTTTTTTGGTCAATCACTTTCAGGTTTAATTTTCCTCCTCACAGCTACGGTCACTTGTCCTGATTTCCTTCCAGTTACGACCCTCTCTTGTCACTATTTAAACATTCTGACTCCTTAGCTCTGTGCTAGTTTGTTGTTTTTCATGTCACGTCCCAAGCACTCATGTTTCAATGTCTTTTTTTTCCCATTGTATCGAATCCTTGCTTGCCTTTCCGGATCATGAGTCCCACCTGACGAACTCTTGGACTGTCACCCTTGCTGTTTTGGACTTACTGGAACACAGCCCTTCTCCTAAATCTTTGACCACCAATGTTGCCTCGCTACCTGACTTTCTGTGTAATGAACCCTGCCCGAATAAAAGACCACCGTTTGCTGTACTAATCAGTGTTCCTGCACTTTGATTCTGCACCACCGTGAGTGGGTTCTTCACAGGTTTACTCTGCAGCGGTCACAACATAAAGTAGCCTCTTATACCTGGGACTCTTCTAAAGAACAGTGATGGGATGTGGTAATCTTCTTAAAATGTGTGAGATGTACTCTAGCTGAATATCATTTTCATTTCATTTTCTATAAAGCTATCATGTGAGGGTAATATCTTGCCCGTTTCTTGTATTAACCAATGTGTCTTAAAATAAGTGAATGTTGTCAATTCACCAACTTGAAGTAATTTGTGACTATGGGAACTCTGTGAAACCTTTCTGCTTGGATGGAATCGAAAAAACAAGCTGGTCACACTAGTTTCAGTATCCGTGACGTATAAGTTTCGGGTTTCCAGTAAGCACAATCAAGTTTTCATGAAGATAAGCAGGTCAACTGAAATCAGACCTACCGTTAATTGGTACACACACAAAAAAGCGCACGCAACTTGCGATTGGGTTCTCTAGCCCAGTAAGCCTCCCTAAACTTGAATTACATCAAATGCGTAGTTTTGAATGATAAGCAAATAGCAAATGCCTTTAAATGACCATTTTGCAATGCTACACACACACTTCAGGATGATTCATTTCCTCGACTATGCCATCATGTGGACAGAAAATTATATAACATGCTATAACAAAAAAACTGTGGGGTATTAAATAGGCTCTGAATACATTTTATGTATATATATATATATATATATATATATATATATATATATATATATATATATATATATATATATATATATATATATATATATATATATATATTTAAAGAGTGTATTCAGAGAGTAAAAGAGTAAAGGTGTATCTTGAAATTTTCAGTGTTACTTTGTGCTTATGCAACAAGTGAAAAGGTGAAATGAGGAGGTCAAGTAATTATAATTTGTATTGCCTTTAAACACAAGGAGTCTGAAAGGGCTGCACTGGCCCCAGATTATTGCAAACCACAGACTAGTATTAGACCAGCCCATCCATGATCATAAACCTACACGAGGGCAAGGAAAAACTCAAAAACCTCAACACAAGGAAAATGAAGAAACCTTGAGATGGGACTGCACATGAAGTAATCCCCCTTCCAGGATGACCAGGCTGCAATGGATGTTGCAATAAAAATAATACACATATATTGTCAAATTAAAATATAGGTCATTCATAAACTATAGAATATAAGTGTGTTTTAAGCCTAGATTCAAACAGTTCCATCGAGGTTGCAAATCAAATCTCAGTGGGCAGAGTATCTCCACAGCACTGGGGCCCGAATGGAAAATGCTCTCGAACCTGTGGATCTTTTCTTGGCTCTTGGGTTCCTCTAACGCTTTTGCTTCAAACCACGATCAAAGCTAGCGAATCTTTTTTTTTTGTTTGTTTTGATGCAAAGACTTGGTTTTGGCTTGGACACATGGGACATATCCCCACCAAGCTGCGTCTCCACAAATGCAAACACCAAACTTACGCCCTTGTCTAGATGTATTTATACAAAAAAACGGGATGCGGCTTTTTATTTTTGAGAAATTGTTTTTAAAAATAAAATATTTTGATGATCTGTTATTTTTTTTTGTACATAATGCCACAGGGAGGCTTTTAACTAGGACAAAAAGGTCCGATCACATCACCCTGATTTTGGCTAACCTGCATTGGCTCCCTGTTAGCCTAAGATGTGATTTCAAGGTTCTCTTAGTATTGTACAAAACCATACGAGGACTTGCTCCCTCATATCTTTCAGATCTGATTTCCCCCAATGTTTCGATCCGAAACCTTCGTTCTGAGAGCGCCGGTCTTCTGGTGATCCCAAGAGCCAAGAAGTGTTCCGCTGGTTCGGGAGCGTTCTCCATGCGGGCACCGGTGCTGTTGAATGCCCTTCCCCCTGAGATCCGATCTGCAACCTCAGTGGAATAGTTTAAATCTAAGCTTAAAACTCACTTCTACTCTATGGCATATGAATAACCTAAACTTTTCGTGGACAATATCTCTGTATTATTTGCGATTGCAACATCCTGTGCTGTCTGGTAATCCTGGAAGGGGGATACCTCATGTGCGGTCTCTTCTCAAGGTTTCTTCATTTTACTCGTGTTGAGGTTTTTTGAGTTTTTCCTTGCCCTCATGTCGGTTCCATATCAACGGATGTTGTAATAATAGTCCCAAAAAATAGTCTGCGTAATCCTGTCAAGCCCTTTGAGACTCTTTGTGATTAAGGGCTATACAAATAAGAATGACTTGACTTGACTTAACATGCAGCAGGAAATAAATACTGTGGCTCGGTTTAGGACCTATGCTCTCTTACAAATGGCCAGGGAGTCGGGGGTCACGATCTAAGGTTTTTCATCCAGCCCGCCAAAATATAATGATACTCATTGTAATAGCATACAAAGATGTACTCATAAAACATGTCTTTTGGTGCCAATTTTGTCTCCACTTAACAAATTAAGCTTGCATTAAGAAAAAAAAACAACATTTTGAATAGCAATGTGGCAACAAAGGAAGAGCACATGCCACAGGTTGCAAACACAACTTTATTGTCTTCTTGTCCACACACAATGAACACATACTGTATCTGAGAATTGCAAATTATAATCAAACCCCAACAGGAGGTGGTGTCTACACATTGTTTCAATGCAGTAGGAATTTAAAACCACTTATTGTTGTCATGATTACCTAAGTGGAGCCACCTGGGGTAATCATCTGGCGCGCTGGAATGCGCTTCCTAATTGGTTTATGCTCCCTTTTTAAGCACGTTACGCCAAGACCTCTTCGTCTGAGGATTACTTTTGTACCCCGTTTGACTCTCCTGATTTACCTGTGCCTTCTTTACCTGATTGTGCCTGCCTGCCTCCGATCTGACCTGCTTCCGTCCCACGCTACGATCTTCTCTCCAGTCCCGGTAAACCCGACCTGCTTCCGTCCCACGCTACGATTGGCTACGTGTTCCGAAGTTGTCTTCACGGCTTTGCTGCTGACGTCCGACGGTCATCGCGTCTCCCGCTAACCCTGTACGCTTCCCCAAATAAAGACTTGTAACGAACGCTCTGGGGTCTCCTGCTCTGTTCTGGTCCTCCTGACAATAGTGGTGTTATATTGACCACGGGTGAGAACTGGGCCACAATGGATTGAAAGAATTTGGCCACGGGACCAATACCGGAAACCTCTCCAATTTGGTTACTTTATCAATAAATATACATGCAGCTAGAGGGTCCAAGCCTACATACAAGCAAAAATAAGATTTGGGGGCCCCTATTACGGGGCGATTTTCATATATACGATAACTCATTCTATCTTCTCCAGGGGTGGGCAACTATTTGTCACGGCCTGCATTGGTGAAAAAAATGGCCAAGGGGCCAATCTTGGCGACATATCCGTTTTTTTATGAGTAAACACACATGGATACATTTTCATGATATGTTTATTATGAAATAGATTAGTCTCATTAAGTAAGTTTTGAAAAGATCACAATTACAGTAAAATAACATATTCAGTCCAAGTTTTAAGCACTTAATTTAATATTTAATTTTGAAGTATTACTGAGGTTGTATACTTTAACAGTGTTTGAAATAACGTCTGCCCGGACGACTGGGGCGTTCATCTTTTACGTCGGGCGTACAATTTACAAAACACCGCCCGGGTGGCCGAAAACTTTTTCAAGGAAATGTGATTTCTTTTCAAATAAATCGTTTGCTTTATTCCGATTTCGAAATCTTCGTTCGGTTTGAAAAATTCGGAATTTCGGTTCGTTTAGCAATTTGCATACTCGGCAGCAGATCAGAAAACATCGAATAACTTTGTGCTTCCGGACTTTCCCGAGCGTTACAAGGTCGCGCATTTGCATATCATTTTCCAAAGTTGTTAAGGATATGTCATTGTGTACTTTCCTTATGCGTGAGAAGATAAGCAGGACATTGTGGTTCAGCCTTTAAGCATATTTATCCTTCAACAGCAAGAAAAACAAGAACACGGCTCCATTCAATACAACATGGCAATTAACAATACCAAAACGAAATAAGGTGTGTGCGTAATGGCGTCACACAATGGAAAACGTCTTACCGCAATATCACGGGTAAGAGCGCTATTAAATTGACAAAAGTAGACGCACAGAGAACAAAAGAAAAATGGATAAGTTGTTAGGAATCAAGCCAAAACCTCAGCCCCAGAATAAGTATTCAAAGGAAGCAAAATGGATGACGCTTCAAAACGTAAACGTACATTAAAAGCATCGTGGGCTTGTAGGAGACGATGCATTGTAAAAATTTCATGAATGAAGATGAGTAAATACAGGTACCGGTACATAGTGATGGCAGATGGAAAACAGCGATGTCATATCCATGCAATGAATGTTATAAGTAGATTTATAATAAACTTAATTTTAAAGCGGTGTTATGTTATATATTCTGATTATCAATCCTTAATAATTTGCAACAATGTTTTTTTTTTTTTTGCGATTAGTTGTCTTATTGTGTTTCAAGTTGTGAAAAATGGGGCAGGCAACTATTCAGAGTTGTCTGCCCTGATGTCCGGTAACTTTTTGTCACAAGTTTCAGACACTGACTTTAGGTTTTTTTTGTTTTTTGTTTTTTTTTAGTATTTCTGCAGTCACATTTTTGTTGAAGTTCTGTAGTTTTTTTATAGTATTATTGTAGTTTTATCTTTAGTACATTTTTGTAGTATCTATACTATACATTTTTTAAATATTTCTGTCGTATTTATGTTTATTATAATTATTTATTTATTTGGATGTATTTTTTGTTGTTCATCCATATCATTTTTTGTAGAAGGTTTGTAGTATTAAAGTACTTTTATGATTTGAGTATTTTTGTAGTATTTCTGTTACATTTTGTATTATTTCCATAGTGGATTTTTAGTATTGCTGTAGTTGTATTTGTGCAGTATATCTGTTGTACTACTTCTATTGTAGTATTTCTGTGGTAATATTTCTTTAGTAGTGTTTTGTATTGTACTATTATGTACAGGTATTTTTGAAGTATTTCCAAAGCAGTATTTGAGTTGAATATTTGTAGAATGTATGTAGTTTTTCTGGGGTAATATTTCTGTAGTAATATTTTATCATACAGTATTACTGTAGTAGCATTTTTGTCGTATTTATGAACTATATTTCTCTTTTCAGAATGAAAGCAAAATATTATATGAGGTTCCTGTTTTTAAGCACTATATTATTATTTTGCAGTATTTTTGTTGTATTTATGTCGTTTTTCGATGTACTCACACAAAGGGAAAATGGGGACAAATTTGGCACAAAAACCTTTTTTCCGTAGCACTTTACTATTGTCATTATATTTTAACCTGGGCCGGATTCAAAAGCCTGCATGTGGCCCGCGGGCTGCAGTTTGCCCACACCTCTTCTTCTCTGCCATTACGAATACACTTAAAATACTATATGTGAGATGTTTCTTTTGAAGTTAGATTATGAACAAGGCAACAGAAGCAAACAAAAGATTTGCAAATATGAAGAAAAAATATTTCAAATTAATATTTGGCAAAATGAGAAACTGTGGCGTAAGAAGGGTTGCTGACTAGTTAAATTGTTATATTTTGGGATTTATGTTGTGTACTCCGTATTTCACTGATAGGGGAAGTTTATTATTATTTTTCAGGGTATTGATTTTTGTATAGCAGAAAGGGTAAGAGAAGTACCAGTATATCACCACTAGATGGCAAAGTCTCACAGTTCAGAAAAGGGTGCTTGGACCAAGTCTCACGGGACCTCACGTGATTTAGTGAGACTTCCTCATTAAATGAACTTTATTGCCTACAATTAAATTGTTTCGTGTGAGACTTGTCATTTATCATCTATTTTGCAGGTGAGATGTTTATACTGGTAACACACTTACTGTTAGAATGATAATATGTGAAAATATGTGTGTAAAGATTGTTTGTGATGTCTGTAAACTTTACAAAAACTGAAATAGTAAGAGTGAGTTATCCGTTAGCATAAGCAACAAATAGGGCATTGGGTGAGGTATGCTATGTTATGCTGGACTGGCTTAAGAGTGTACTGTGATGTTAGTTTGTATATTTTGATACCAAATAACATAAGCGGGATTGTTTTGGAAGGTGTCGTGTGATACTGATATTTATCATCTATTTTGCAGATGAGGTAAACAACGACAAAAAAAAAACATATAAAACATATGTGTAACACCAGCTGGAGCTAGCCCAGGGGTGGGTAAACTTCTTGACTCGAGGGCCACAATGAGTTCTAAAATTTGACAGAGGGGCCGAGCGAAGAACAGATGGATTGAGTGTTATATAAATTGCATACAGGATTTGACCTATTAATGATTAATTTAATAACATTTCAGTTGAATAAACACGGCAGGAAAACTCACCATCAGTTTCAGTGGGAACAGTGTTGTTGATCTCCCGGTTTTGTCAGTGCATCAAAGTCTGGAGTAAGTTTTGTTTTGGCAATTCTCAGGATAGATCCGAGGTGTTGATCTGTGACGGACTTTGTTCATAACACTGAATGTCTGCTCACATACATAGGTCGAGCCAAACAAGGCCAACATCTTCTGTGCCGTCCTCCGTAGGTTTAGAAATGTGGCTTCGTTCAGTGAAGCATAAAAGATCGTTAAATTTAAGAGTGTTGAACTTTTCCTTCAAGGTGGCGTCAGACTGAAGATCGATCAGTTCCAATTGCACCTCATGTGGTACTGTTTCAGGGTCTTGTGAGAAGGGACAAAACATGAGCTGAAGTGACTCATCAATGTTTTCAAAATCAGAGAACCAGCGACTGAATTCTCTGTGCAGGTCATCCAGTGATTTATTGTATTTCTTTGCATATCGCGTCGCCTCTTTCTGAGTGTCAAGTGCGGCGGAATGAGTGAAGGATGTGTTTGCAACTTGTCTGGAGAATAAAATGAGCTTAGATTTGAACGCTGTAACATGTTTGTACTGCTGCTGCTAGCCCATCAACCTGGGTCCCGGTACAAAACTTTCCCTACTGGCCACACAGGAGTCAATACATAAAGCATCAAAGGGAAGTCAGGCATCTTTTAACCTTAAATGGTACAAAATTCAACCACAATAGCAGCCTGGGGTTGATTTTAACTAAATATTCAAAGAGATTTTGTACAAAGTGGGATACTAAAAGTCTCAGGCCATTTCAAAGTAACAAAAGTGACAAAATTAACCAATTATTTACCACAAACACAACTTTCTTCATCATTTGCGCTTTAAATTAACTAACAACAAATGTACAATTTTGCGGAATTTGGGGGCCTCTTACTGGTCGCCGGGTCCTAAGCAGCCACTTAGCTCGCATAAGCTTATGCAGTTATCTACGGTGTCGAAATCTTTATATTTTTTTTAAATAGATTTGTTTCATCAAATGAAAACGCCCACAATTAAAACAAAATAATATATTAGGCCCCTGTCTTAAGCTCTAAATTTGATTTTTAGTTTTGTAGTACAGTAATACCATACCTGTCAACCCCAACGGCTCCATGCCCGTACAAGCTGTCGTATTTTCCTGTACAAAATACAAAATAATCGTACACCATATATATATATATATATATATATATATATATATATATATATATATCTTTCCGGAATGATGCATGATGGGAAACCCCCAGGCGGCAGACGCATGCGATTGACAAATTTGCGTTTTTCCGTACAGATTTCCTTGTACGTCGTACTCGTCTTAAAATGCATAAAAAAACATACTTTGTATGGTAAAACTGTACAGGTTGACAGGTATGTAATACTGTAGTTTTAATTAGCAGTATTTTGGTGGTATCTTTGTAGTATGTTTTCATAGTAGAATTCTTGTAGTATGTCTGTCGTATTTTTGCAGAATGAGTGTAGTTGGATTTTGTCGTATTTTTGTTATATTTCAGAAGTGGTATTTTTATAGAATATCTGTCGAAATATTTTGGAAAGAGTATTTTTGTCTATTCAGTAATAAGTCTTTTTTTTCTTTTTTTTCCAATATTGCAACTTACTTCACCGATAGATTCTACTGCGGTCATATTTATGTTGAATGTCATTTTCTTAATCCAGGTTTATTTTTTGTTTTGCAAAAAAATATGCATTTTTATTAACTGTCTACAGAAATACACTGTAGATGGCTGAATCTATATTTATTAATAAATGAAAAATAATTGGATAGGTCTCTAGAATTGGTACTCTGCCAAGTTTTATTAAATCAATACGACCCCAGACTCCAAATAGTTCCCCACATCTGGTCTATAACACTACTGCATTGGGTCTCAATTAGTAGGGCTGCCCCCTATGGGTGGGCGCGAGGCTCTGTCAAGGGGGCGCTGACTTCTGGAACTTTTTTATTCAGCTTTCCCAGAATAAGGTCAATTGCACTTCCACAAGGGCGCAGTGGCATTCTCATTGGCAGAGGGTTTTGTTTACACTTAGTCTCCACACTGTTCATATAGCACAGAGTATAAGCATTGAGTATAAAGTGTAGACACGAAGTGGAGCAGACCGTCAACTGACCCCATGAAAATATATTTAAGCCAGATGAGGGGACATGCAAAGAGAGACGGCGTGGTTGATAGACAAACAAAGTCTTCTAAAAGCTAAGACGAGGAAGTTTGAAGAAACGTACGTTGCACTTCGCCGTGACAATGGATTTTTAAGCTTCCTGCGCTTAAAAATGTTGGCAGCGGACAGCACCAAGCCAAATAAATTAAGCTGTCAATTTAAAACATTTCAACCCAATCATGCTGATAAGGCATAGATTTAGTGCACCCAAAGAAAAGTGGATGTAGCAATGAGGGCAGTCCAGGCACCGATGAGATATCCCATTCATATAATACTGTGTATGTCAGTGGACACTAGCATGGACCTCCTGCCCCCTACAGCACACAGTTTGTGCGTCAGTCCCCACAGAGTGAGCATTCCCTCTGGGCATATCCTTTTGTCGTAGTAATGGGAATTCCGTCTCTTTTTAGAGAAGCGGCTCTTTCTGCTCTGCTGACTAAACCCAGCCGGCTCTTTCGCCTCCTAGGCGACTCTTCAGATTGTTTTGTCGCTATAATCCGTATATTACCGATTACTTGGTAACATTATGCACATAATGACTTAAAAGGGGAAAGAATACAGCAGCAACCACAAAGAGACTATGATGAAAAAGAAGGAAAAGATTACAAAATACACACATAAAAGAGACAAAGGGAAAAGCATAATAAAGAATAAAAAAATGATAAAAAGCTAGGAAAAAACAAACACAATAAGAAAAAAATGGGAAAATAGAGAACAAAAATTTAAAGAAAAGAAAAAAACCCATACAAAGAAGTAAAAAGCTAGGAAAACCAAGAAAAAAAGCAGGAAAAAAACGGGAAATATTGTTGTGCCCCCTCCCAAAAATTGGATATTTAAAGTCATGGTAGTTACCCTTGACAAGCAAAGTAAGTAAAATTAATGGATAAAGTCAATCTCCAGCCCAGTATGTCAAACATATGGCTGGCGAGTCGGACGCAGCCCATTGGATGATTCTATAATATGTAGGATAGGTTACTAATGTAGGCTGAATAATAAAGTGTTGTATTGAAAAACAACACTGCAAATTTGGAGTTCACATTCTTTTACTGATCCGGCCCACCTGAGAACAGAAAATCTTGACCTGGCCCCAGAGCCAGAGTTTTACGTCCCTGCTCTAGCCTCTCCAATGCTACTATCATAGGTAAAGATAAACAAACATGAGGACACGCATACAAATGGTATAATAAATGGATACAAATAAAAACTGTCAACCATAGTAAAATAGTTTTTGTGCATCCTTAAATAGCACCTAAAATTTTGACATGTGTTTTGCAGCATGCTAATTTGGTAAACATGAAGAGTACCAACCTTATGAGAGTGTGATTGGTTTGCATTAGCACCCCTGTGGCTCACTAGCCTAGCAGAGCTGCTTGCACAGCTGTCCACTCTGTTGTGTTGTTTTTGGAGGGCCTCAACATGTCATACTCGGTGTTGAATGCGATTTTAGCTTTCAGGTCCATGTGCCCCAGAGCTCAATGTGAGTGATTTTACAAAACCGCATTCCTATAAAATATTAATGTAAGTGTGTATAGCGCAATGTACCGTCGATACTGTTCCTTCTGCTCAAGGGTCAAAAAGCAACGTTGACATTATCCCGACTGTCATGTGGCAAAAAAGCCCCGTGGTTAATGCGTGAACTGTTTTGGGGTCAGACCGTAACGAACTGTGTCACTATCACTTGCGGAGGTTGCTCTGAAAAACCAGACCAACACACTTCATCATTGAGGAATCTATGCAAAATCAGAACGCTGATTCATGGATTGCAGAGGATGTGGGTTAAGGTATGCACAATAGCGCTACTTCATTTGCACTTTTATCATTATGCACAGATATGAATACACCATCATATTCTTTAATCCCAATTTTTACCTCGTTCTCGAAGCGTGATTAGTTTTCTCAGTAACAAGTACTGAAATTTGTTATTAATAACATTTTGTAAGTCAACTGTCGTTAGAAGAAAATGGTGCATTAATCGACGACTGATTAAAAATGGATAATCAGTTAGAATGTCCTCTGATTGCTGACTGTTCCTTCTTCGCTCACGATATTGCATACAACCCTTAATCTGTCATCATGGCCTCTGAGTAGTTGGTTTATACATACCTACAAAAACAACTAAATACAGTTACGGTGGTACCATTTCAAGAACAAGGTAGGAGGACGCTGAACTTCTCCTCATGGAGATATACTTTCTACTGTATGTACTTGCATTTAAGCCGAATATAGAACGATAAAATCAAACAATGAAATCATTGCGTCAGCTTATATGCACATATTTAGTTGTGTGTCACCAGTAACGAACGGAAAACAGCGCGTTGGGAGGAACATACAGGAACAACGAAATGAACGGGGCAAACGTAAACACTGAAATTACGATAAAAGTGTGCTGATATTTGGTCAAACTGATTTTCAAACAGAATTAAAGCAAAGTAAGAAAAGGATGTCCCCTAAATTTGATCAAATGCAATGAAAAACTCGAAATGCAATTTGTCAGGCTCAGACGCTGATGTTTTTTTCCTTACGTTTGATAACTATTTTGAAGACAATAAAAATAATAATAAAATAGCAATAAAAGAAAAATGTAGCCAGCTGCTTGAATGTTGGGACACTCGGGGTGGCACCAAATCAACATATTTTTTCAGTAATTCCTTAGTTGTCGCAGGGGTTGCGTTCCAAAAAAGTCCTGCTATAGTAGAAATAAAGTAGAAACATTTATTTATTTGATGTAAGTAACATGTAATATACATGAGCGTACACGCACAATTGCAGTTGAATGAATGGTCTTTATTGTCATTATAGAATAGTTCATCAAAATTGGAGGGCTTCCCCTTTCAGTGTAAGAGAGCTATGTAGAAAGCGGCCGGCTAGCTGCATGCTAGCATCTGGAATCCACAAATTGAGCCAGGTCTCGGCGATGACAAAAATACCATGGCCATGAATTTAGCGGTTTCTCTCAAGTCATCAGTTTCATGGGTAAAGGAGCTGCCTTCGATGAGATAATGGGGGTTGCTTTTATGTAGCTGTAGCAGGAGGCCATACCTGCGGCCCTGCTATTTATTTCTCACCGAACACCCCCTCCGTCTCTTCTCGGACTGGATAACAATCCACGGAGCACCTGCTGGTGATCAGTATTTCTTTGCACGATTCTGACTTTCCTAAGGGTCTGATTTAATTGATGGATTTCTTTCAATTTAACCAGCCTCTAAAACACTAGCTGTCGCCATACTTTACAGTTTGTTTCGAGTGTATCTATTGACTTGTGTGCCCGCGCTGTTCTGTGACTGTTGCACACACAGTCACACCCACAAAACAAAACAGAGCCCTTGACAACCTGCCCCCGTGATAGCATTTAGTGTGTGTTGTCTGCCGAGGAACACTATGCATGATGAAACAGCAAAAAGTAAACGGCAATAGTCTTACAGCAAGGGATAACCTTAGTACTTTATTCCCATCCTTTTATGAATATTATCATTTTACAGCGTGTTCCAGAAGTCTTTAGCACATTTGAAGTCCCAATATCTCCTTATCTAAGAATGGCAATAAGACAAAGTTGTTCCATTTTAGAGCTAATTAAATAACGTTTTTCGTAAGGCTATTGATCTATTTTCTTCCTGACCCATTGGTGGTTTTCACTCAACCAGATAAGGCAATGCAATGCTGGGACGAGAATATGACTCTCGGCTTGAGTGTGTGCCATGTCACCAATGAACTCACATTCGACCTTTTTTAACAATTCTACAGTATATCAAAATTGGGACTACAAGCTATCTGATTTTTACCAGATATGTTTTATATCCTTTATAGTTCCCGAGATATTTAATGTCAAAATTTGCCAAAGACTTTTTGGATCCGCCTTTATTTTGTATTTGTGACGTGCAGGCTGTAGTTTGAGCATCCCTCTTGTATGCAGAGACATTCTCATTTTTTTCAAAGCATTATCTGCGGGGCACCAAGTTGCAACAAGCTGCTTTTTGAATGAACTGTGACATGGTGTTATTTTCCCCCCCTTACACTCCCCCTTCCTCTACCGTCTGTCTTACGGGAACGCTAATAGGCTCCATGCAGAGTAATGTGACCAATCGAATCATCCTAGGCCCAGAGCTGGAAGTCGCAAATCGTCCGGCCAGAGTTGTGTCCTACTCACTACGTCTGCATAGCCCCCCCAAAAAGGAGAAAACAAAACCCTCATTGGTGACACAGACCTCGCCTGGGATTTTCTTACGCTGTCCTGCCAAAGGAACTACTATTTTCAGCATTGCAAAAAGGTTTTCTCTGCTTTTCTAACCAAGCACACCTCAGAACAGCTCCAAAGTGACAAGGTCAGAGGCCCCTCGCCCCCATAACCCTGAACGCAGATTGAGGTGAGTGTGCAAAATCAACTCTCAATCAGGACAATCAGATTTGATGTGATTAGTTCACTCTATTTGGGGAAAAAATAGTCACATGACTCTAAACATCAGTACCAATGTAGAACTATGGTTAATGCGTCACTATTTATTATTCTCAGTAAACAGCTGAATAAGACATTATTTTCACTTTGGTGTTCCAACTTTTAGATACTCAATCTGTCGATGGTTTGTGCAGTGCATATCTCGGTTCACCAATGTATTAACTTACAGTGTTAGAAACAGTTTAGCAAAGTAGCCATTTGGAGATCATTTGTGATTTATTAGCCACAAATTATAGTCATTTATAATTCATTACCAGCCTACCTAATTGGAAAATGAAGTATTGACGTCTATTACTGCCAACAGCATATCACTTAAAATGGATATCTGATTAATATGCCAACCTTTTAACTCACAAGTTAATCATCTGACCTATTGACTTATTCAACACAAGCTGTTGGATCTGTGATGTACATGTATATGGTTGTCATTGGCAATGAATGAGTTAATTACTGAGTCAATGAATCTTTTTTTAATTGTACAATGGCCCAAATCGATCTTTGATGTATAGAGATGTGAATTGCCTTGGATTTAAAACGTATCTTTGACATTTATAGTATTACCATCAATGGCAGAGATGGAGTTAATCTATCCGTTTAACTCATTCTCCACTGCAGTTTATAGTTGTCAACAGCATTGAATTTAAAAGTCATCTTTGACGTCTATCGTCCTCATTGGTAGTAAATGAGTTGGATATCTCTAAGCGTGGGACAAACATTTTGCTAGGGTCGTGTTTACACGAATACAAAAAGTCCAGTAAGAAAAATTTATTCAATTGAGTGTAATAATCGTATTTATTTCAAGTGAAATGTTCTTGTTCTACTGGGAGATTACTCTTTCACATTGGAAATACATTATTTTACATTTTAGCGTTTATTTTAAGATAAACAATGAAATAAGAAAAAAAACAACCTTCTGCCTTATTAACTCTTTTTGCTCAATTGTAGTGTGAATATTGTTCTCATTTTTATAAATAAAAAAAACACTTAAAAAAGGCAAAGAAAATACGCATACTCAAAATGAGCAGATATACCAATTCAATCACTCGTAGAATTCTAGACAGTCCAAACCATGAAACCAACTTTATTTCACCAATTTAAAATATTACAGCAACAAGGTGTTCATCAAATACTGTATAAGGACAGATGTGGTTGCTTTTTATTCAAATTTCATCAATGAAATTAATTATTTTAGCTCAACAATTGCTTGTCGTGGATCATTGATTTACATACATTTTACTTAACTCATTCGCAGAGGTTTATAATGCATTTTAAATTGTCGCCACTGACGGATTTAGACATCATCCCGTCGCTTTCCACTGAATTAGCCTGGCAAAGAGTTAATTGGGCTGACAGTTAATGCCACAATTAACTCGTTAGCTTGTAAGTAACTTACTTAAATGCCACAATGAACTGTTTAGTGGCTATTGTTTGATAACCCATACTAGAATTAAGTAATTCAAATGTATCTTTTACATTTCTTCCTCAATTTTAATATTCAGGAAATGTTACAAACATCAAAAATAAATTTTCAGGTCAGTGCCATAGACTGATTTGGATGCCAATCTTCTGTTTTCCATTTAAGTAGTTAACTTGGTAGTTAAGGATGTTAGCTGCAAGCTAACTAGTTTATTCCTGCAAGTTTTTTGTGGCATTTAACTCATTCACTGCTATCCCAGTGAACTACTACTATGCAGAAAATGAAAGAATGACGCATAAATCCGTCGATAGCACTACATTAAAAATAGAACTTTGACGTCTGTTATCATCATTGTTGTTAATGTGTTCATCTTGTGGTTAATTTTGTTCAAAAACAATTGTAAAGTAGGACAACATTGTCTGCCAAAAAACAAATTTTCGTAAGTAAGTTAGAAATCAATTTATCCCATTTTTGCTATAAAAAAATTGAAACTTTCAGCTACTTATGGTGCTAAATAATAGTGACTTGTAGTATCAATCTTCTCGATTTTAAAAAATGGAAAACTAAAAATGAACGTACTTAGTACAATTTAAAAATAATTGTTTTAAGTAGTGATAACATCTTTAGCTTTACCAGCTATGTTTGGTTTCTTTGCTTTAGGTCACTAGCTGCAACAAGCACAGCATTTGCAACTAGCTTTTGCTAGAGCAGCTGACATCACAGGCCCTGTCACCAGATATATTAACATTAGCAATTAGGATTGGCATCTAGCGTTGCTCAAGTTAAACATTGGAAAATTAAAAATTAAAGCAGGGCACATAAGTGTTTTTCTTTTATTTTAAGTATCATTTTTATTTTTCTTTCAGCCTGACCTGAGCACATATTAAGCTTTTGCAGTTAACTTTTAGTTATTATATTGTCTAGCATTGCTTAAAGAGTTGCTAGCTGCGAAAAAAACATCATGAGCAACTAGCATCAGCAGCCTCTTTCATTTCAACAATAGATCAGTCCAGCCCTGGGCTTCTCATCAAATGTTTGAATTTGACTTTGACAACCCCCTCCCCCCTGCATTACAGAGTAAACTAGACTTTTACTCTCCCCCCCTTGCATTACAGAGTAAAATAGAAGAATTAATAAAAAGTAGAAGTAAGATTAGTCCCAAAGATTCCAGCCCGACCCGACCCGCTGGTATTGGGGCAGGCCCTGCCCGTATCAGACGTTGTGGTGAAGGAGCTGACCGAGCCCGACAAATGAACATAATTTGAGGGCCCGTGCCCAGAAAAAACAGAATTTACATATTTTATTTGCGAGGACAAGGGAGAGGACTGAGGAGAACGAAAGTGTGACTTTGGACGCATGCGTGCTTCAGATTGGTTGGGGGGAAAAAAGGAACCACAGGATCCAGTAGAAATGTTGAACAACCAAAATACCGATTGTCAAGTTATAGCGTAGAAAAAAAGAAGAAAACAATAATTAAGTGCTTTACAGTTATTAGACACAGTTACTCGTTACTTAATTTAAAAAATAATTCTGTTATCCCCAGATTACTGCCACCTCAATGTAGCGCTTTAATCCGAAAGTAATGATTTAGTTATGACTTACCATATGTACTCGCATGGAGGCTGTCCCCCTAAAACCGCTTTAAATTGGCCGAATAACAATATAAATAGAAGAAAATGTGTACAGCAACCTGTGGAGGGGGTGAACCTTATTATATTTCTTGCTTTGTGCAATCTCGAGAGCTTTCAAGCAAACTCTTAGCCAACACTCCATTTTGTCTCGGGGCTTCGAACCACTTGAAGACCTCCTTCTCTATTATTAGGTGTATTTCAAA
Organism: Urocampus carinirostris; assembly: GCF_059441175.1. Lineage (NCBI taxonomy): Eukaryota > Metazoa > Chordata > Actinopteri > Syngnathiformes > Syngnathidae > Urocampus > Urocampus carinirostris. Next base: position 10,758,241 of record NC_142358.1, read on the forward strand.
ATTATTTTTACAAATTCAAAGACCAACTTTCAGCTCACTTATGTCTCATTAATTTCCTGTGGTTATCTATACCTGTATCAGATGCGTCTACTCTCCACTCTCTGCCTACCATTCGCTACTGGTGACACACAACCAATTATGTGCATATACGCTGACCCCCTGATTTCAGTATTGTATTTTATGGTTGTAAATTTAGCTTAGATGTGCGTATGCACGTCAGGGAGAAAGTTAGGCCGCAAGTTTCATATGTTACTTTAAGGTTTTGTGGTCTGTGTAAATGAAGGGATGGCATTGGCCAGGGAAGAGCAGACTCTTACAGTCAAGGGCCACATTGGGGTAAAGAATTTGGCAGAGGGGCTAAGGATAAAAAAGGATTGATTTGATATTCAATTTATCCGTCAATAGTCTCAAATCCGATACATCGTCAATATACGAGGAAAAAAGATCCTGAAGCTTTACCTTCTCCTTCTGTGCATCCTACGTGCCCCACTGGTTTCTTCTCTTTTGCATCTATGAGTTGATATGGTTTCTTCCACATGTATATGTTATATTTTATTTAACATTCTTTAATTTAAATCATTGAATCAAATTGCTTTTGAAACACTTGTAATTACACAGTGTGGACAAGAGTTAAACCAAAACGACAATGTTTTCTTTGTTGTACTTTACTTTACTATTATACATATTATTCTTACATTTTCATCCATTTTATGCACCGCTTATCATCAATAGGGTCTCCTCCGTGAGTTTCACCTTACTCTGGTGGAGGGGTTTGTTTGTATAAAGAATCCTAGGAGCAATGTTGTCTGGGAATAAAAGCCTCTGGTGGGATCAGCCATGACAAACAGGTTCTAGGTGAGGGGCCAGACAAATCGCAGTTATTAAATCATTTATGACAAATGGGAATTTTGGACGAGTTTCTGGGGCCACCCTCTGGAGCCAAGCCTGGAGGTGGGAAACGCTAGTGAGCGCCTGTTAGGTACGCTTACAGTGTCTGGCTTGGCTCAGCCTGAAGGGACGATGTGGGTCCCCCTTCCGATGGGCTTATCACCTGCAGAGAGTGGGTTGGCAGCCAAAAAAGGGGACCTTGCCTGCTGTTTCCCTGCTACAAAAAATTGCTTTTGGGACATAGAATGTCAACTTTTTGAGTGGAAGAAGCCAACTACATTTAGTTTCACTCCCTTCATCACACAATTTGTGCTCTGATTCCAGTCCTCTCGAAAGCAGTTGGACTCTATTTACTCTGAAGTTCCCCGCGGTAAGAGATGCAGAGCCAATGTGGGCATATTAGTTGCTCTACGGCTCAGCGCTTGTACATAGGGGTTTATCACAATAACACCCTCCAGGTCTCACTACTGTCATTGTCCACAGGAGAGTTTAAGTCCCCCAGCAGTACGAGGGAGTTTATATCACTTGGGTTGAAGTCCTCAGTGGGAAGGCCCCAGGGGTGGATGAAATTCGTCACAAAGTCCACTCTTGAAACCTGGAGGACCAGTCTATTTTTTATCTGTACCACTGAACAGTTGACCAGCTCACACCCTCTGCAAGGTCCTTGTGGGTGCATGGGAATTTGCCCATCCATTCTACATGTGTCTTGTGGACATGGAAAAGGCCTTTGACCGTGTTCCCTAGGAAGCCCCCATGAACTGTGCTTTGGGGGTATGGGATAGCGTACTGTCTTTTCAGGGCTCTTTGGTCCCTATATGACAGGTGTCATTGCTGGCAGTAGGAGTTCGACTTGCTGCTCTTTGTCACCGATTCTGTTCACAACTTTTACGGACATACAGTGGTACCTCTATTAACCTATTTAATTTGTTCTGGAAGTCTTCCCAATCAGAATACTTTGTAAGTAGAGACTCATTATGAACGTAAATGCGCTAATCCGTTCCTAGCCCTGCAATACTACAGTATCATTTTATGGGGGATAAATCATGATAGACCATCAGAGCACAATACAAATACGTGTTAAAACTTGATTACCACAAAATAATCATGAAACAAGTGGCACATTATCTAAAAAAACAAAGAATAAAGGAAATAATGAAAATAATAATTTACCCTTTTCCTTGGCGTTTCTTGAAAAACTGATCCAGTGACATCTGCTTTTGTCGGCTATTGACAATTTGTCGTAACTGCGTAAGGCAGACATCATAATGATCCATAGCCCCCCTTGTCAACAGTTTTTCCAGGTGATACCTGGCCACAAATTCAGAGATTTCGTGGAAGTGTGCTAAAATGTCTTTAATCTAGACTAGATAGCTCCGTCCGCCTCTAAGCCATCTTGCTGGGACTCCTCCTCCGTTTCGTCTCTGATCTCTGAACTCTGACCTGTGACGATCAATGAAACAAAGAGCATGCTAGTATACACGCAGCCAGTTTGTTTACGTTCGGAAAACTCCAGGAGCAGGTAATTGCAGTTTGCACTGTATTTTTTTTGCTTTGTATCCTGAAAATGCCTTCATAACTAGAGACAATATCTTCCTGTTCAGGTACTTCGTAACCTAAAACTGTTGTATGTAGAGACATTCGTAAGTAGAGGTAACACTGTAATTTCTAGGCGCAATCATAGCGTTGAAGGGGTCTGAATTGGTAGCCTCAGCATTGCATCTCTGTTTTTAGCTGATGATTTGGTGCTGTTGGCTTCCTCGAGGCGTGATTTTCAGTTCTTTCTGGAGTGATTCGCAGCTGAGAGTGAGATGAAGATAAGCACCTCTATTTTCGAGAGACCACGGTTCTCAGCTGAAAATGGTTGCACGCCCTTCTCGGGTCGGGGATAAGATCCTGCCCCAAGTGGAGGAGTTTAAGAGTATCATGGTCATGTCGAATGGAACAGGGGATCGACAGACGGATCAGAGCAGTGTCTGCAGTCATGCAGACCCTGTATCAGACTTTGTGGTGAAGGAGCTGAGTCGAAAGGCAAAGCTCTTGATTTAATGGTCGATCGACGTTCCTACCCTCACTTATGGTCATTAACTGTGGGTCATGACCGAAAAAACAAGATCCCAGATTCAAGCGGCTGAAACAAGTTTCCTCCACGGGGTGGCTAATCTCTCTATTAGAGACAAAGGTGAAAAGATCAGTCATGCAGGAGGAATCAGTGTAGAGCCGCTGCTCCTCCGCACTGAGAGTAGCAAGCTAAGGTGGCTTGGGCATTTAATAAGGATGCCTCCAGGACACATCCACTGGATGAGGATGGATAGATGGATCCTTATATTTTTGCTTTTTTTCTCGCGCGGTTTTGATTAAAAAGTCTGACGGGCCACATGTGGCCAGTGAGGCATGGTTTGCCTACCCCTAGCTTAGGTGTTTCCTTAAATGGATGAATTATCTAACTTTATTACCATTTAGTAGAAGGTTGGTTTAAAAGTTGACACTTGTTCACAACATTACCTATAATCAGTTACCAGTACCCTGCATTAGAAAAAGGATATTTTCATAAATCTGTTAAGAAACCTGTAAAATCTCATTAAATGTGCTAACTAGCTACCTAAGAAAATAAATCAGCGTAGACCAAGCTCTGCAGTGGACTAAGATTTGAGCATCCTGCAGATGAAAGACGCATTCCTACTCTGCATGTTGCTGTGTTCCTCAGCCCGATTTCCAGCTGGGACCAGCTCTAATCACCTGGCAACAATATTGACATAGAAATAGAAACTCTGCAGAGGACAAGTCTCCAGCTTTCTGCGTTTTGCACCATACATACATCTGGCTGTCAAAGTTCATGTACGCACAGTGGGAGGAATCACACATGTTACAGTATAAAAACATTACAATAGTGTAATGTAGGGTATATAGAAATAAGAATCGGCACAGTAAACAAAATGAGACTCGATCGTTATTAAGTAAGGCTTGAAGAAAGGATCAGAATATCGATATTATTGACACTAAGCAAGTACTTGAATGAATGAAAACTTTATTCAAACATCAAAATAAAAACAGAACAAAAACAATAATTTAACAACAAAATAACGTTACATAATATGTTCGAAAAGGGGTAGTTAGAAGCAAAATGCTTATATTCCCTATCCCTTCATCTTCCCCAACAAATATACCAATGATATCACAACAATTGTGATGATATTAATAATAACAGTTTTGATATAAGAATAGCAACAATAACACAAAGTTAACTCGACGCACTATTCCCAATCTCCCGCACCACTCATACCCCACCCTCCTCATCTCCTCGCCCCATCTACTTGGATCAGAACAATACTATTGTCCTGGGATCGATACATCACCCCCCACCAAATTCCTCTTTGTAGATAGCGCAGTCCTCTCTCTCTCTCTCTCTCTCTCTCTCTCTCTCTCTCTCTCTCTCTCTCTCTCTCTCACCCAGCGCCCTCGGCCACTATCTAATTTTATTCATGTATGTGTGACTAACAGGCACACTTTTAGCACACCTCCCTACCTAGCCTGCTGCTGCATCTTGCCTGTCAGGCAAAAGAGACAGCCAAACCAAAGCGTCATTATCACCACCTTAATATGACAGAGGCAAACGGGAAGCGCAGCATGGTGTGGACGTTTTTTCAACTTCAGAAAAGTAAAAATTTCAGGTGTCATTCGTGTGGTAAATTATTCGACTACAGAGGAAAATTTACATGAACAAATGTAAAAAAGGTCAACCGTACAGAGAGCACTGTGCTGCAACCAAAAATGTATTACTGTTCTTGAACCAATACATGTAAATTCGTTGTAACTATGGCAACAGAGCCAAAAGGGCTTGTTCGTTACATTGCGGATTTTTTAGTTGGACTCTCTTGACTTTTGCTCTGAAACAGTAGTTCTAATAGAAGTAGTTAATTTTTTGTACTGTTATATGTGTTCAGATTGTGTTTACAATATTTGCTTTTTCTGACTTTATTTTCAAAATATTGTGCAATAGAAGGTATACATTTTGACATTGTTATTTCTATTTTTGTTACAATGCTGCTTTATATTTTATTATTTGACTCTCTTGGCTTTTCTTGTAGAACAGATGTAATTGAAATATCTTTACATTTTTATGTTAAAGTTTGAAGTGTCGTTATTCAATAAAAGAATTGAAACATATTTAGTTCCTAAAATCTTTGTGCTATGTTCATCGTAAATACAGACACTCCCCTACTTTCGAACGAGATACTGTACGTTCCGGACGATCGTTTGTAAGTTGAATTTGTTGGTTGCTTCAGTGCTATATTCTGTATGGAATGTATGTTTTGTATAAGTATGTTTAGGTTTATATAGGAATGGTTACGGTGTATATAAGTATGTTTAAGGCTTGTATAAGTAACCTTTATTGTTTTGTACTGAAAAATAAACATTTCATAAAATAATATGCTCTATAACGATAAATAAAGTGAAGTTTAACTTACCTTTGGAAGATGGGCTTCAAGAGTTAGGCTTCTTCCAACTCCGGGGTAGAAAATGGCTGAAAAAAAACGATCCTTTCTTAATGTTCTTAACCGCATCAATCTTCCTTATTCCACCTACATTTCAAATGAAACCCCTCGCTGCTTTTTGACACTTTACACCAACCATATTAAATGGATGCTCGAGATATTAAACAATAAAAATTTCAGTTCTTATCATACTGGAGATACTGTAAAGTATGTTTACACACGAACTGGGACAGGAAGAGGAAACCGGATTTCTTATTTGGGGTGGATGCTGGGTGAGCTCTCATAGCACCACACGCCGGTAGCCGTGCAAAGAAGCACTACAGTGCTGTCCTCTAAAAAGGTGTACTATACAAAATCTAACTTACAGCAATGTCTGGGTATTTTTCGACACTCCGAAATATTTTTTTTATATATACCGTTGTTCGTAACTCTAATGTTTGTGATGGGGAGTATCTATATAAAACAACTCAACGGGGAGGTGCCAATTATTTAATGATCACGAAATTTCCAACAAAAAAGTATCAGAACGGTTTCGAATGATACAACGTGGATTTACTTTAAAGGGATCGATACTTAAATTCCCAATATTGCTGACCCCAATTATAAATGTGTTTTTCCTTGCGACTTTGTCGTTGACTCATTGCAGATTTATTCCATCGCAGATTTTTAATTTTTATGCGTTACCATAAATAATCCTCTAATACACTATGGACTTAAGGGTTTCAAACTCAATTTACTTGGGGGTTGCCAAGGCTATTTTGTAATTGAATTGAATGTCTTTATTGTCATTGATGTCTACATTCTGAAACATTGTATGCAAGATTTGAGTATGCAAATTAGACTTGACACTCCAAAGTAAATATGTAATGAAGACTTTAGAGAGAAAAAAAGAGAAAAGATCATCAGGATAAACAGGCAAAAATTTCTACAACGTAGTTTTTAGTGACTGGCCCAAGTAATAATAATAGTGCCATAAAAAAGAATAGTGCATCAGAACAATAGCGCAATGAAAAGAAGTGCAATAACACTTAGCACAAACAAAAATGTCCAAATAAATTGCGAGGTATATATTTTCAGTCTTCTGTGCCTGTTTAGGGTGGTGATGGCCTTGTCTCTGAAACTGTCGGACCTTGTTTTAAGGGTCTTGTAGGGCCTTTAGAGGGCAACATGTAAAAGAGGTGGTTCCTGGGATGGGAAGAGTCCTTTATACAGTATGTCACAAAAGTGAGTACACCCCTCACATTTCTGCAGATATTTCATTATAATGTTTAATGGGACATCATTGAATAAACATGGCTTTGTCACAATCAAAGGTAGTCTGTGTAAAGCATATATTGCGTGTAAATCTACTTTTCCCTTCAAAAAACTCAAAATATAGCCATTAGTAGCTAAACCCAGAGTAACAAAAGTACACCCTAAAGTAAAAGTTCCTGAAGTTCAATATTTTGAATGGCCACCATCATTTGACAGAACCACTTTTATCCTACTGGTCATGGATTTAACCAGAGCCTCACAAATTGCCACTGGAATGCTATTCTACTCCTCCATGACCACATGACAGATCTGGGGGATATTGGAGATCTTGTGCTTCTCCACTTTCGGCTTGAGGAAGCTCAAAGATGTTCTATTGGGTTTAGATCTGGAGACATGCTTGGCCAGTCCACCTTCTTTACCCTTAGCCACTTTAGAAAAGCCTTGGTCATCTTAGAAGTCTATTTGGGCTCATTGTCAGGCGTGGACATTGCCCTGCGACCCAGTTTCTGGAGGGAGGGGATAATTCTCTGCTCTAGTATTCCAGAGTACATGAAATTCAACTCTCTAATTCCAGTTGAACTCATGCAGCCCCATACCATGACATTGACATCTAGTGGTCAAACCATACATAATGTCTTTTTAACTTTCATTTAAGGTGGGGGGCTCAAACTATCCGCCTGAGCGCCGTAATCAGCCTCCTGAGGCGCAAGTATGAGAGCACTTATGTAACACAAGTAACAAAAGTGTGTCAAATTGGAAGGTTTTAACAGGAATGAGCATTATTAATAACTACGCCTTTGAGCCTAAAACGTAATAAAAACATACTCCTTTAGAAATGTATCATTGATATTTTTTTTCAAGTACCAATGCTTCGTGAAATTTCACGCATAACTCATCACCCAAAGAAAGAGGCAAACTCTTAACCCTAAAACATTTAGCTCTAGAATAACCCAATTCTCCTTCAACTGTACAAATAACTAAAAATCTGGATTGTTTTGAACAAAAAAGGAAAATGAATATTTAAAGGGGCACTGTGTAATATTTGACCACCTGTCGCTGTATTGTGTAGCGTAACCGAGAATGATCACCACAAAGTACCAAGAATATACCAATCTACGGAGACCCAAAGTGACCAAACCACACCATTTTTCTGCCCTTTTCATTCGGGCTTTTGTTTATCGGGGGTTCCCTAGGCTGCAGGATGGAAAACAATCGTTTCTAGGTCAGCTCTGGGCAAAGGAGGCCTAAATAAATAATAATAATATATATATATATATATATATATATATATATATATATATATATATATATATATATATATCATATAATAAATAAATAAATATTGACCAACGAGTATTTTAAAAATGCATGTTCAAATTATATATCAGGTGTTTTTGCTTATTATTCAAATAATTTCTTTTACCAACAGGGGACGCTAAATAATACACAATATTGTTTTTAAACGTTTCTGCTAAAATACGAAAAGACGGATGAACAAAATTGTTGTTTTCTCATTAGAGAGGTAATGTAAAATGAAGGCAAAATAAGAAAAGTTACATTATCGTTCAAAGGGGTTTCGGGTCACCCAGACAATTTTATGTATTCCATGAAAAGTCACACTTTTATTTACTAAATTAGTTTTCTCTTTCCTGTAATCTCTTCCTTTTCCTCGTCTAGTATCTTGCTTCATTTTTGCCACTCTGCCTTGAAGGCCAGCATCTTGGAGTTGCTTATTCACTGTAGACATTGTTGCAAGTGCTTTGGGGGTGCTACTTAACAAAGCTGCTAGTTGAGGACCCATGAGGCGTCTATTTCTCAAACTAAAGACCCTAATGTACTTTTCCTCTTAGAAGGTTCCCACTTCTCTTTATACTCTGGTCAGAGTCTGTTTGTGTTGTTCTCTGAAGGGAGTAGTACACACCATTGTAGAAGACCTTCAGTTTTTTGGCAATTTCATGCATGGAATAGCCTTCATTTCTTAGAACGAGAATAGACTGTTGAGATATTGGACTAAGCCAAAAGAAGGTCCGTTTTATAGCTTTTGTAATCAGTCCAACAATATTCAGCTGTGCTAACACCACAGCACAAAGATTTTATAATCTTCTGTTAGCCCTCTAACACAATTAGCATAATGTACTATTAGAACACTGGAGGATTGGTGTTTTTCCTTCAAAACACCGATATTTCTAAAACTTTTGAAACGTAGTGAATATGTAAAAATATTCTTCCAATAAGGAAGAATTGTTTCTTTTTGTGTGTTTTTTTGGGGGGAGAGACAGTGTGTATTTCCACCTTGATTCGCAATGGAACCAAGCTTAAGTTAATTGATTGCAGGATCTGTGATGATGACAAGCAAATCCATCAGCAGTGTCGCAGACGGCAAGACGTCCTCGTCCCTTCTTCTGCCCCCACCAAAACGGCAACGTCTTGTGACCAAAGACGGACACTGCACCCTACGCCCGACGCTGCCCCCTTCAGGTTCGTGGCTGGGAGCGTCGAGCCGGGCCTGGCTGTTGGCTCTGCATGACATGTGGGGCCAGTTGGTGGGTCTGCGCTGGAGGTGGGTCCTTTTGGCCTTCTGTGCATCATTTGTGGCCCACTGGCTGCTCTTCGCTTGCCTTTGGTACTTACTGGCCCACGTCAACGGAGACCTGGACGTATTGGATCACGACCATCCTCCGCAGGGCCACGTGCTCTGCGTTAAGCACATCACCAGTTTCACTGCCGCCTTCTCGTTCTCCCTTGAGACGCAGCTCACCATCGGTTACGGCACCATGTTCCCAAGCGGAGATTGCCCGAGCGCCATAGCTCTGCTGGCTGTGCAGATGCTGCTGGGACTCATGCTAGAAGCATTCATCACAGGTACGCTTATTTCCTCAACTTTTTTGGATGTCCCGGTAACAAGACAATGTTCTGCTTGTCAATGCCCAGGTGTAGGTTTGGGAAAGAATACATTTTTAAGTGATCACATAAGATTCTAGGGAACAAAGCAATGGTTTCTTGATGGTTAGTGCCAAAATTTAGCCCTCGTTCCAGGCCAATAAGGATTTATGATATAATTTGCATTTCACTTTTTATTTACTTTGCTATAAACTTCTAAATCTCGTTTTTTTCTGGAACAATAAAATAAAGGGGGTGGCATACTAGAGGCAAGACGGTTCCTAAAAATAAAATCCAAATCAACCCGACCCACGTCCGCGATTATAAAAAGGTCAAGTCAGACCGATTAACTTGATTCAGGGGACTGAGCCCGAAGCAAACCCGAAAATTCATATTTTGTTCGTGAGGAGGAGAGATAGTTTATGATAACAGATTAAAGCCTGACTTTAGTAAAGAAATCTAAGTGGAACAAGACTGTATCAACATTTACATTTTTTTATATTTCTATGCTGGTAGAGGGTACATCAAATCGACAATTTTGTAAATTAGATTTTCTTTAAAAGTTGACGGGAATATTTTAAGACAGTCTGTCATTTTGAAGGGTTGGAAATCGTTCCATAAACCACAGCAGCAGTACGTACTTAAGAATCTAGTGTTGCCCTTTAGGAGAGAGAGAGGCAGAAAGACAAGGAAGCACAATGACGGGTGGATAATAGACAGAGACAGGATGGAATCTTTGAATTTAGTACAGAGTTAAGTACAGTACGTTGTACGTGTTCTGCTGAGGCAACTTCTGTTTTTTTTTGCAAACCATGGTCTCTCATGCCCAAAACTACTCACACCCTTGAAATGCCTCAGCACACTGTGATGTTAACGTAGCATGAACTGTGATGTCCTTTTTGCTGCCATAATCTATCGGATATTGTATTGAAAATTATAGAGCAGGCATGTCAAACATACGGGCCATTGGATGATTTAATCCGGACCGCCTTAAATTTCTTATGTCAAAATAAAAGCGGATCGCTAGCTTCTTTCTATCAAAACCTAAGATTTTTTAAATAGATACAAATCAAATGCTCCCTAACGCCGTTAGAGTGCACTAAAGATGAGCTGTAATTCAGCCTGGTTTCATGATGAAGGCCATATTGTGCAGAATTTTATCAGCTTCATTCGGCCAAGAACAGTAGTTTGATCTGATGTACTAAAAAATGTATTTTGTATTACTTTTTTGTTTATTTCAAAGCAGTATAACAATTGAAGCAAGCATATTTTTATTCATAGCTCCCACTTATGTTTGTATGTGATGAGTTGGTCCAGATGTAAAGCTGCCTTTACTAAACTTTTAAACAAATTATTAAAAAATTGAATGCCAAGCATGAAAATAATTTTTATTTTGTGTGAATACATTGGTTATGCTTAGAAAATATCCTTTATTTCCTGTTATTATAATATTTAGCGTATGCCCTGATCACAGAGCAAAATAGTTGGTGTCGAGGTTTTTTTTTTACTGATCTGGCCTACCTAAGAACAAAAGTATGTGTCCTGAGTTTGACCTGCCTGTTAAAAAGCATCCAAAACGAATTCACAAAACATGTTTTGTTTTACCAAGGCATTATTTGCTTATTGAAAGGAGTCATTCGGAGTGTTGTTTGCAAATTAACAATTGTCTACCAGGTGCATTTGTGGCCAAGATCTCTTGTCCTCAGAAGCGAGCCACAGCAATCCAGTTCAGCCATCATGGTGTGGTAGGACAGCACCAGGGCCAAACCTGCCTTATGCTGAGAGCCACAAATCTTCTCCGGCGGCCTCTGGTGGACGTGAAGGTGAGTGCCGTACTTTACGAGGAGCACGACGGCAAGCCCCTGCACCAAACCTCCTTGGACTTTTACGTGGATCATCTGGGCGAGCATCCCTGCCCCTTCTTCGTCTTCCCACTCACATTTTACCATCCCTTGGACCGCCGTAGCCCCCTCTACCCTGCTCTGCGAGAAGTTACGCCCCATTACTTTGAGTTGGTGGTGTTCCTGTCAGCTTCGCAGGAGGGGACAGGGGACAGTTGCCAGAAGAGGACCTCTTACCTTCGTCAGGAGATCCAATTTGACCGTTGCTTTTTGCCCGCCTTTGGTCTGGATGCCTGCGGAAGGTACGTGGTGAGCAACAATCCCTTTGACACGATGCACTGCAAGGACCCTTTGGAAAAGGACTGTGTTGTGCAGATCAACGGAGATGGCAGTGACAGAATGGAGTAAGGAGGTTAAAAACAGTATTGCTTCTGCTGGGAAATGGATGATTTAGTGAAATTGAAGTTTTGTGCTTATTTTCTTGCTTCCCTTGTTAATCTTTTAATCGAGTCCCAAATCGTGAGCCCTTCGGACAAGGACTGTGTTGTGCAGACTAACGGGGGTAACAGTGACAGAATGTAGTAAAGATGCTAAGATGGAGGTGAAGAAATATATTTTGTCTGCTGTGAAAGCGATGATTTTGGAAAATTCTATGTTTTTGTTTTATTTCCTGCTTCAATTGGTAATCTTTTAATTGAGTCCCAAATAGGAAAACTAGAACAGGGGTGGTCAAATATTTGATTTGTGGGCCACATTGGGTCGATAATATTTGTCAGGAGGGCCGGGCCAGGAGGACAATAATACATTTTCTCCTTTGGATATACCCAAAGGTGAAAACCATGGGGCATCAAACTATGGCTGGTGGGTTGCCAACGGATTTAATCCTGCCAGCAAGGCTGAGAGAAGCATAAGAAGAAAAATAAAACGGCCCGCTGGATTTTGCCAAAGCCTCATATGACTCCACCCTTTGTAGCTGTATATCCTTACTACCATTAATCAGAGACATATGTGCAAAGGGCCATTCAGATTTTATTTGATTCAAAAAATAAGTGTTTGAGGCAATCCAATTGCATTTACCTGTATTCTTTAGCCTGTGTCCCTGTGTACCCCCATAAAAACAATTGTTTTCATTGAGCTCATGGCCAACATTTAAACATTTAAATAACCGGATACATTTTTCTGTATATGCTTTATTTTGATCAATTTGGTTATCTAAATATTAAATTTCATGCAATTGAATATTACTACTTTAGTTTTTAATTCAAAAGATAGAATTTAGTGCTTAAAAAGAGAGCTATAACTTTGCTAATGCTCTTTAATAAAGTTTTTACTTTCAAACGAATACACTTATTAGTATGTTTTGTGTGTTTTAAAACATACATCCATTCTCTGCACTGCTTTTTCCCATTAGGGTTGCGGGATGCTGGAGCCATCCCAGCTAACTTCGAGCAGTGGGCAGGGGACACCCTGAATTAGTTGCCAGGTCACACAGAGACAAACAATCATTCACACGCTCACTCATACCTAAGGACAATTTTGTAGGCCCCAATTAACCTGCCATGCAAGTTTTTGGAATGAGGGCAAAAGAGTGCATAGAGAAAGCATGTTTTACTATTCTGTATTTGTAAATATTTTATTCTCCTGGATTTACTACTCTCACGGATATAAGAGGACCATGGTTGCACATTATTATTGAACACAACTACTTCCTTGAGCTACTCCGGCTATATATTTTCCCAGTATCTTGTTTCAGAGTGATATCGATGTTTCTGTGATGGGTCTTTTTTTAGATTAAACTCAATTCCAAGTGTTGTCATATGCACAGTAAAGTTACAAGCAAAAAAGAAAATACAAACAAAGGAAAGGTTGGCATTTCTTGAATCCCAAGACTTTAACCTTCCGAATGATATTTGGAACGATGCATTTGAGTGACATCGTACGGACACCGCATCCGCACGTGTCTACGACACGTATTTGCTTCTTTGCAAGCTTTCGGAATGTTAAGGGGGTAATAAGTTGGACTGAACTATCTGACTGTTTTGTCGACGTTTCCATTGTAGCGCCTTATAATCCGGTGCGCCTTATTTATGGAAGATGTAAGACCAAAAACTATTTTTTGGGGGTGCGCCCTATAACCCGGTGCGCCCTATAGTGCGGAAAATACGGTACTTGTCTGTTTATACCTGCCGATTGACATATGAATGTATATAGTAATCTCAAAAAAGCACAAAGTATTTGCAAGCAGCAAGATAGCGACTTTATTTTAGTGATCAAAGTCAAAAACAATAGGAGCTTGACAGAGGCTGCAAAAAGGTTTTAAGCCAAAAGATGGCGACAGCATGTAGAAAAGTTCAAAATCCAGGACAGCACATTTAATGATTATTATTTTTAACAACTAAGTAATATATAATTGAATATATATGATATGAAATATACATTAACATGTTGTAGTTATTATTATTATTATTATTGTTATTATCATTATGATATAATATCTACTAGCTGGCACTAGTAGTAGCACACTTAAAGTCCATAATATGCATTTGCAGACCAACACTTCACATACTTACACTTAAGAATACATTCAGCATTCAAGTAAATCCAAACAATAACTTACAACACATGAAATAGGCACAGAAAACACGGACATCCTTATTGATGTCCTTTGTCCAGTCAGTTATTTAATGGCTTGCAGCCTAAGGTGATCTTGAAGGGGCCTGTATTCTCTTAGAATTACAATTGTGTTCCTTAGAACTGCGATTTGTGCGCTCTTGCTGGGCGTGTTGTTTTTGTAAATTGCGGCTCTAAAAACGTAATTAAACATGCAAATCTTCTCTGGCTCCATTCAAACTTGTATTAGAGCTCTTGCTGTTTTGGGTCTACAATGTTGTCGCATCTTGCGCTGATCCGGTGATGATGTAGGCTTGAAAAGGCTCTATACCAGGGGTCGGGAACCTTTTTGACTGAAAGAGCCATAAAACCAAAATATATTAATTTTATTTTGGGAAAGAGCCTCACCATATATTATGAGAAAAATTTATTAAATTGCTAAACCCGCACCCCAGACAAAAGCTTTTTGATGATTTGATAAAAATTATGAAAAGAGAATAATGCCAGAACCCGTGTCCCAAAATCAACAAACATACTACTTCAAACTTGTCTCTTTCTTGCAATTACTCAAGATCGGTTAAACTCATTTTGACCCTTTTTTTCATACATACTGGTTTCAAAACCAGATGCAAGCAGTTATTTTGTAAAAACGTCACAACATTCTGCAAACAGGGAGCCTGATCTGCTTACCTTTGGCGCAGACGGCGTAGGGCGAGAGATGGGATGGAGTGCTTGCTCTTTTTGCATAGCTCCACCCATCCTTCCCAATCACCCAATCAAATAACTTTAAGTTCTCTTCCGGTGTTTTGGCGTATTCACAGTTTGTTCTGTGGATTCATCATAAGGTATCCGAACACAGATTATACAGTGAGCTTTTATATAAAGGATTCTTTAGAGTTGTACAGCCAAAACTTTTTTTTTTGTGTGTGACATCTTGACTGTAAATTGTAGTGAAAAACATGCCCTATACATTCTGCGCATTACTGTTTTGTATCTCTGCCTTGGTTCGGCTTTGCGTGTATCTGAACAGGAACGATGGCTCAAGTTTTGAACGAGATGGAGAATCACATTTGTCTCTGAGCCACAGGTACTCATAGAAAGAGCCATATATAGCTCGCAAGTCATTGGTTCCTGACCCCTAGTCTATACTGACTGAGAACAGGTGTTGGCAAACTTTATGATTCACCGGCCGCGATGGCTGAAACAAATTTGAAAGAAGAGTCAAGCCAGGAGGAAATAGAAAAATGTATTATATATATACATACATACATATATATATATATATATATATATATATATATATTTATTTTTTACTGATATAGTCTAGAATCTGATACCGCTGTAATATTTTTTTGGTTTGAACAAATTTATTGACACTAAAAACAGAAAACAATCATGACAATCTCAACAGCAATTAAGCACATTCACAATATTATATTCCAATATTACGTTTTTAACAGCAAACACAAAGTGAGGTTTGAACAAACCTTCTAATTTCATTATATAACATCTTTGTTAGTGTCAATAGATCCGTCCAGGCCAAAGTCGATTGTCCTCGGTCTGAACAAATCCACTGACACCAACAGCAGCAAAACACAGCCATCAAGCATATTCACAATTTTTTTATATTTGACAATATGACGTGACGATATGACGTTTTAACATTTTTTCCTGACATTTTCAACATCAATTAAACAATTTCAGAGTTATTTTCTTTTAACAGTAGTTAACCAGCGTGTAAAAGGCAATACTATTGTGCAAGGGCATAGCTCAGCCATCCCACCCTCCCAAGAAGCATTCTTCCAGTCCTCTGTGTGGGTCCTTTCCCTTCTGCGTGGGTCCTCTCCCTTCTGGGTTCCACAACCCAGGCCGTTGCTGCCGGGACTCCCACAGTGTAGCTCCGGCTCCCCCTTCCGTGTGGGTACAGACGAGTCTTTTTTATGGCTGCGTCCTAGGCCCGCCGCTCGCAGATTGTATGGTATCTGCAGCCATTTGGAGCACAGCCACGGGGGGGATCTGCCTGCACCTCCAGACCAGCAGGTTTCTGGAGGTCCAGATGGCGTCCTTGATGGCGGCGAGAGTGAGCCAGTCCCTGGCAAAGTCGTTCCGATGCCTCCTCGACCGACTCACCCCGTAAAGCACGTACTGTGCATCAGGGACCTCTCCTGCTGGCAAGTCCGGGAACTTTCCTAGTTGTTCGGCCATTGTCCACAAGACCTTGGCAGCGCTGTACTCACAAAAAAGGTGCCTCAAGCCGGAATTACCATCAGAAGTCGAGTCCCTTTCTGATGACGTAACGAAACGGGGGAGGTATTGGGTGTCATGTTACTACGCTTCTTCTTTTTTTTAATGTTTGTATATTTATGATTTTTCTTGAACGCAATATACGATGGGAAAAGATAATGTAAGGTAGGTCGATACCAGGGGTCACCAACCTTTTTGAAGCTGAGAGCTACCATTTTGATTACAGGGTGTTCCAAAAAATTGATAAAATTTCACAATCTAATAACTTTGCTTGATCTCCTTCAAATGATCCCAAATTTTATTATAGCATCTTTGTTTTATTGTTTGTCTTGTGAATTTTATGAACTTATCATTTGTATTTGGAATCCATTTGACTCAAATTCATTATCTGTTGTCTGTGCTTGATGTAGGCCTTATAGCAGGCGGTGCTCAAATTGAATATTTGGGAAATCGTTCACATAATCCACATGCTTTTAAATTTCTCATCAGATTTGGAAAAATAAATCTTATAATCTTCAACATTAATACTTTTTTTTAACTTTCATTATCCTTATGCATGTACTTTCTGTGATATTTCCATCTTAAAGGATAAAAAAATTGAAACACCCTGTGCATTTCTAAAATAATGCGTTATTAGTTTGCTGTTACTGTGTAATCACCAGTTTGTAGTTGGTCGAATTCAATCATAAAGAGTCATGTAAGTTGAAAAAATTCCTAGAAAAATCGCGTTTACCCATCACTGTTGAGATATATTCAAAACCTTTCTGCGGGCCACTCAGGTAATTTTAGGAGGCTACTTGGTGCCCCCCAGCATCACGTTGGAATCCCCCGCAAAAGAGGGTAACTCAAACATATATTTTTTGGGAATGAAATATCTTGATAAACGAAATGAATGCATAATAAAAAGAAATGGCGTGTAAAGAAAAATGTAGCCGGTTATTTGAATTTTGGAGACATTGGGGATAACAGTGGCACCAAATCAACACATTTTGATTAGTAGTCATTTTTGTTTTAACCATTTCATTCATTTTGTCATTACATTTGAGTTTGCCTGCCCTGGGCTGAGAAAGATGTTTAAGGTCTTTTTATTATCTATGCTAAACTCATCAATCCGATTTGTCACCAATATCCACCAATCAGTTTTTTCCTGATATTAACGTGTTTTGCCCATTTTAAGGATTGTTTTTGTTACTTTCATATATATTTACCTTCTTTCTCTCAATAAAGAAAGATTGTGGTTATTTTAAGCTTAGAACATTTTCATTTATTTGTTTGCGTCACCTGGTCGGATGCAAAATCTTTCCTAATTTTAAATTAGAGCTCAGGTGAGAACTACCTGCATGGGGTTTCTGCCTGACGCACCCCTGCCGGTGCGATATGGGAGGTGTAACTGCAGGGTCATCAGCCGGGATCCATCCTTCATTGATGTTTCCCTCCATTAATCCCGGAACATCTCATGGTGGTGGAGCAACGGGTCTCCCCTGCCGCCCCCTGTAGCCACCCTTAGGACCCTTTTTTCCTCCATGACCTGTTCTTCTTCTCAGCCACGGCCAGAAGCTGGCTCTCTCCACCTCTACTGCAATCTCCCAGATTGCCCTTTTCATTTTCACTTGACTCACTCCAATCCTGAGGAGGCGTTGGTTGAATGTTCCAACTAACCCCTGCAGCCAACCTCCACAGAGTAGATAGATGTTGCCCAACCTAGTTCTTGGCACTCGGCTACCAGCTCTGTGTATTTTTCTCTTTCATAAGAAACCCCTAGTCCTCCCTTCCAGTTAACACAATGATCGCTGTTTTGCTTGCAGGGGATCACAGGATGATGTCTGGCCTCAGAGATGTTACAATTATCTCTGGTGGAGAGTTGAGCTCCCCTATCAAGGTGTTAAAAGGGATGTGCTCTGTCTTTTGACCAACGGATCCTTGTTCGATTAAGCAGATCAGTTTTTGCATCCTGGAAGGACGGTCTTTGGAAGCTTCCATCATCTGCACTTCAAGGTCTTCTGCGAGCTTCCGCAAAATAAGCACTTTTACTTACCCTGCCCCACCGCTGTCTTGTGTTTGGACCGGATATGTTGCAGGTTTTGGATCTGGCATTGCATAGCTGGCAGTTCTAAGTAGAATTTTTCCTTTTCAGAATAATTATTTAGATGCCCACGGCTTAATTAAATTAATTTATAATACACTTGGCTGATTTTTTTTTTACATTAATGGGAAATATAGATTTAAAAAAACAGGTAATCACATTAGGCATGGTGGATTTTGCGGGGGGAACCATATGGGGTAAGCAGGAACTGACGCAGGGGTGCTCAAGAGGGGCGATTTTATTTGATGATAAAAAAGAGGTACAACGTAGCAAACAAGTGGTCACAAAACAACGACATGTCCAAATAAAACCAAACTTGACAAAGTCCAAAATCAGAAACAAAGCCCAAAACCAGAAAATGCAAGAAACAAGATAACAAACTAACAAGTGGGCACTTAACTATTAATAAAATGTCCAAACAGGAAACAAAAAACATACCCGATGTAGGAATGACAAAAGAAATTAAATTTAAAAAAGTAACAAAGAAGTGGGCGCTAAACTACTAACAAAATGACATAACAAGAAACCAGAAACAAAATTTAAAAAAAAACAGCATAGCGGATGAAAGGAAAAGGCTCAATAGAATTATTTAGCATCATTATGAGAGTAAATCAATTTTACTTTAAAATTTCATACTTCTAACTATAATCCATGGGGCCGCACATGGCCCACATGTCGCAGGTTTGAGACACCTGGATCAGTTTCCTGCATTGACAGATATAACTGAGTGTCATCTGCATAGCAATGGACCTTAACATACTTTCATATAGTATCACCTAACGGAAGCTTATGAATACTGAAAAGTAGTTGACTAAGTACTGAGCTCTGCAGAACGTCATAGGTAACACTAAAAGGCTCAGGCGTCATATCACACCGTCTAGTATCATATGTCCTTTGAAACAGTTTGTGATTAAGGGATATACAAATAAACATGACTTAATGCTACTTAATTTTATTCTTGTTGCATCCAAAGTTAAGCAAGTTAGGTCAGTGATATTTGTCGACTGATCTGTCATTACTCAACAACAGTTATATACTACTGTAAATGCACACCCAAATTTTGAAGTTTTTAGGGGTTGAAAAATTTGTGTATATGTGACCGCGGTCTACGTGTCACACCAAAGATCCACATTCACGCTGGACTGGATGATGAGGTTTTTATTATTACAGTTTCTGCAAATGTGTGAGTCACAACATTAGCTTTTCTGTTGGCTTTGATC